>NW_026542600.1:4257886-4819759 GCF_028750875.1 Macrosteles quadrilineatus | reverse complement strand
CCTGAAGGTGTGTTGTGGCTTAAGGGGGGGAGGTTGTGCCGGACTCCAACATAAGATGACCTAGCGGAACGGCCAGCACCCCACACTCTGTCAGATGTTTCGAGGGCCTGTGCCACGATGGGTCTGATCATGAAGCAGTGTCGGGCAGGTGTCGGCTGATCTTGGAACCCGCTGGCTCCGCTGCCCTGCTCTCCAGAGTCAATTCTTCACTTCTACACTAAGGTCATTTACAACCATTTTTAAGCATGCAACAGGATCATCAATCAAACAACAGTTACCTAGAGACTCAATCTATAACGCCAAACCGACTTTAAATTCTTCAACTGCAGTTTACCTTGAATCAACATTTAAATTTTGTACCGGCCTATTTCCAATTCTGTTTTAAAGAGTTTTACTCATAGACTGGTTATTCTGACATCAGGTTGGGGACCTTTTCCCTATTTATCCTCTTGGAGTAATTTCATTTTGGGGCAGTGCTGGAAGTGGGGACTGGACTTATGCTGAGCGGACCAGTGGAAAGTGCGATAACCTCGAAACCCGATCTAAACTATGTTGATCTAAAGCCTTCGGAATTAATCTGTCTATCTAAGGAAACTATTTTAAATTTAGGCCTAACCTACCTTGATTAATATATCATTTTATTTAAAATAAAAAAAAAAACACAAAACAAAAATTAAATAATAAGTTTAGCAAATGGACTGTCGTTAAGGGATATGATCTTGGTGGCTCGGTTATAGTTTAGTTTTAAATTCATTGTAACTGTGTACTGTGTTTATTGTAAATTTGTCTGGTATGATTTCATGTTCAATTGTTAAATTTAATTATTCATGCTCTTAGATTTGTACCAGGCTATTAAATAGGCCCATCCTTGATTCTTGTTTTAAATTCCTTGTAATATTTCTTTTAGGGCAGGCTGGACTGCATTTGTCTCAATTTTCTTTAATTTCAAATCTAACTGGATATCTTGTTAAGTTGTTCACTTTTCTTAGGCCTATCTAAAAGTAACTACTCCTTATGCATTTGTATTTTGATATGTAGGCCTAACTTGTATTTCTGACTACACTTTGATTTTCATGTAACTTGTTTCTTGTTTTGTAACCTCATTTTGAACTTGTCTCGTGACTGCTTCCATATAAATTTGTAAATGCCTAGTTGTAATTTTGTAAATATGTGTTTTTTTTTTTAAAGGGTCAAGTACTACCAGTGAAAGCGTACTTGCTAATTTGGGTTCTATTAATGTTTTACCTGAGATTATCAGGGGGTCTGATATGCAGCGCATATTATTGATTTATTATTGATTATTATTATTATGATTATTGATTAATTGTTTAGTTATTGAATATTGATAACGGAATATTGTTCACTCTTGATTATTGATTGATGTATTAAAATTGTTTAACTTCTATTTCTGGAATTTTATTTCTTGTCATCCTGGCATCGCACTAGGCAATTGGGAGTGACCAATGAGTTTCTGCTGGGCCTCTTCTAGGCATGCTACAATTGGTAGCAGAGCGCGGTTTCTCTGTACACTCTCGGTTGGCTGGTGTTTGTCGGATGGCGGGAAAGTTTTAGCTGTAGGGTTGGTTGCAGGAGTTTTGGGTGATACGGGCATCGCCTGAGAGTTATGTTAAGGGGTAAGTCAGCGGGTTATGAGCAGGACTGATAATTTATTTGGTATAAGTAATCCTTGGTGAGCTTGGTGAATTTATAAGTTGTGTAAGTTGTCCTTTTTGTTGTCATTAATCTCTTTGTGATTTTAGGTGTAGTCATGTCATGAAAATGTTGTTGTTATTATTTCTAGGTGTTAGGCCTTTGTGTTTCCGGATTTAGGTCTAGATTTTGAAGTGGGGGTGCGGCTGGGCAGGAATTTATTTGGTCTTGGTGAAGCAAAGGGAGCCTCAGTAGTATCTAACGTGATTTGTGAAAGTTTTGTAGATTGTTTTTGATTCAGTGTAAATTGTCTTGTGCTTAGTGATTAGTGAATAGTGTTAGCTAACAATGGCGAAGATAAATCCTGATTTCTTGATCAGAGATGAGCTCCAGTTTGAGGTGAGGTGTCGAGGGGAGACTCCCGCTCCTACTGTGGTTGAATTGAGAAAGCAGCTTAGGAACCTCCTACGAGGAGCAAGGCCAACAGAGTCAGTGCCACTTGAGGATGAGGAAAGGGAATTTGAACTTTGTAAAGATCGGGCCTCTGAATTGATTTCCGTGGTTGAAGATTTGGGGGACCAACCTGACTTGGGCTCTCGGGTGGTTTTCCGTCTTCGATTGAGGTTGGAGCATTTGGTAAGGAGGTCACCTTGGAATACATAAAACCATAGGAAAAATTCGAAAGTCTTTCATTTGGAAGGGGATGGATAGAGACATAGCACAGCGAGTGAGGTCCTGCCAACTTTGTTCACTCAGTAAACCAGCGCAGAATACAAAACTGGGATTCCTTGCTTCAGAGGTGGCTGAGCGCCCTATGGAAAAAATCTTTATTGATTTTGTAGGGAAATTTCCGAGGAGTCGGTCTGGAAATACTATGCTTCTGGTCTGTGTCGACGCCTTCTCCAAATTTGTGTGGCTAATACCCCTTCGGCAAGCTACATCTACCACTACCATCCAGGCACTCAAGACCCACATTTTCCAGCATTTTGGTCTACCGGCGACCATTGTGTCAGATAACGGAACGCAGTTTACTTCTCATATCTTCCAAAGAATGTGTGTTAGTCTCGGAATTCAGCATGTCACGACTTCACCGTACTATCCTCAGCCATCTCATGCAGAGAGGTTCAATAGAAACCTACGGTCAGCTCTGATCGCCTACCATGCGGAGAAGCAAAATACATGGGATGAGAATCTTGGATGGCTTCAAAATGCGTTCAACTCTGCTCATCATGAAAGTCATAAGTCTGTGCCTTTCGAGGTCATGTTTGGGAATCGACCTAGGGATCCCTTGACCAACGTCTGGAAAATTGAAGATCTTCTGCCGAGTTCTCCTTCGAATGACATAGGTCATGTTTGGGCAGAGGCTAGACAGAATCTAATTCGCTCACATGAGAAGAAGAGACTGAAGTACAATCGAGGAAGACTTCCCAACCCCTTTCAAGTCGGAGACATGGTGTACTGTCGGACACATCCACTCAGTTCTGCTGTTCAGAAGCGGGCAGCGAAGCTGTGCTACCGGTGGAGTGGTCCTCATCGCATCGCCAAGTTTTTGTCACCTGTGAGTGTGAGATTAGTGGATCCAGTTTCGGGTCAGTTTGTGTGCAGAGCTCACATCAGTCAGCTCAAGCCCTTCAGGGGAGTTCATGAAGATGGTTCAGAAACCGAAGATCGGGAGGAGTTAAACGAGGAAGACTGATCACCTTCTGAGTATAAACGCCTGTCTTCTCTCATTTTGTTTCTCTATGTTTCACCTGTTTCATCTAGTCGGCGCCGACTACTACTGTGGAGTGACACCGTTCTCCATTGAAAATTTTGTAAAGTGAGAGAAGTTTCCGATTCTGAAGAACCAAGCTTTTGTGTTTGAACTGTGTTGTCCTGAAGGTGTGTTGTGGCTTAAGGGGGGGAGGTTGTGCCGGACTCCAACATAAGATGACCTAGCGGAACGGCCAGCACCCCACACTCTGTCAGATGTTTCGAGGGCCTGTGCCACGATGGGTCTGATCATGAAGCAGTGTCGGGCAGGTGTCGGCTGATCTTGGAACCCGCTGGCTCCGCTGCCCTGCTCTCCAGAGTCAATTCTTCACTTCTACACTAAGGTCATTTACAACCATTTTTAAGCATGCAACAGGATCATCAATCAAACAACAGTTACCTAGAGACTCAATCTATAACGCCAAACCGACTTTAAATTCTTCAACTGCAGTTTACCTTGAATCAACATTTAAATTTTGTACCGGCCTATTTCCAATTCTGTTTTAAAGAGTTTTACTCATAGACTGGTTATTCTGACATCAGGTTGGGGACCTTTTCCCTATTTATCCTCTTGGAGTAATTTCATTTTGGGGCAGTGCTGGAAGTGGGGACTGGACTTATGCTGAGCGGACCAGTGGAAAGTGCGATAACCTCGAAACCCGATCTAAACTATGTTGATCTAAAGCCTTCGGAATTAATCTGTCTATCTAAGGAAACTATTTTAAATTTAGGCCTAACCTACCTTGATTAATATATCATTTTATTTAAAATAAAAAAAAAAACACAAAACAAAAATTAAATAATAAGTTTAGCAAATGGACTGTCGTTAAGGGATATGATCTTGGTGGCTCGGTTATAGTTTAGTTTTAAATTCATTGTAACTGTGTACTGTGTTTATTGTAAATTTGTCTGGTATGATTTCATGTTCAATTGTTAAATTTAATTATTCATGCTCTTAGATTTGTACCAGGCTATTAAATAGGCCCATCCTTGATTCTTGTTTTAAATTCCTTGTAATATTTCTTTTAGGGCAGGCTGGACTGCATTTGTCTCAATTTTCTTTAATTTCAAATCTAACTGGATATCTTGTTAAGTTGTTCACTTTTCTTAGGCCTATCTAAAAGTAACTACTCCTTATGCATTTGTATTTTGATATGTAGGCCTAACTTGTATTTCTGACTACACTTTGATTTTCATGTAACTTGTTTCTTGTTTTGTAACCTCATTTTGAACTTGTCTCGTGACTGCTTCCATATAAATTTGTAAATGCCTAGTTGTAATTTTGTAAATATGTGTTTTTTTTTTAAAGGGTCAAGTACTACCAGTGAAAGCGTACTTGCTAATTTGGGTTCTATTAATGTTTTACCTGAGATTATCAGGGGGTCTGATATGCAGCGCATATTATTGATTTATTATTGATTATTATTATTATGATTATTGATTAATTGTTTAGTTATTGAATATTGATAACGGAATATTGTTCACTCTTGATTATTGATTGATGTATTAAAATTGTTTAACTTCTATTTCTGGAATTTTATTTCTTGTCATCCTGGCATCGCACTAGGCAATTGGGAGTGACCAATGAGTTTCTGCTGGGCCTCTTCTAGGCATGCTAGAGTAAACTCTAGATTTTCCTACCAACATATTATCCGTTTCATACCACCTATTTCCACTATCATAATAAACACATTAAGTTTTTATTTGTATATAAATGTTATTTAGTTAATATTTGTTTTTTTAAGGATATGTATAACTTGCTTGTATATGTTGTGTAACCTACTTTCCGGATGTTAGTGTTTTATTCATTCGCATATTGGGTCTGATGATGATTGGAATGTCCAATCGAAATCGATCACCATTTACCGCCTTTTTTGTATATTTACCGTCTTGTGAGTAACAGTATAAGCGTAAATATATGTTTTAAGTGTAATAATTCGTTTCTTCTTTTATTTACTTTCCGTAAATTTAATAAAAGTACAATGCTGATCAAGAAGTTATTTAGTGTTTTATATGAACGCTAACTTGTAAATCACATGATTTAGCGAGCGGGAACGCAACCGAGAATGAATGAAATGAAAATTAGCTATTTTGCGCACTGTTTACAGGTGTTGCAATGTGATCATTTACATTCAGTGGTAGGAAAATAATATTACAGGTTTGATGTTTTACGAGCATCTATTTAAGCCTCTAAAGGCTTAAAAATAACTGTTAATGAAAATACAGTACTCCAATCCCAAGTTTTAGACGTGCACTAAACCTGTGAGATACTATACCTCTAAAATCTTGTCTCTGACCTAGGATTAAAAAAACAGTGATATTCTATACAACCAAATTGCAGCTCTTTGCACATACTATACAATGTGTCATTCCAATATTTAAAAAACAAAATAACATTTGGATAATATTGGACCTGACATAGATTAACAACTAAAATTAAACCTAACCTATAATATTTGTAATCAGGAGCAGGACCAGGCCAACGCCCGTACAAATTATGTAGGCAACACCTGCAGCACACAGCTGTAGCTACATTGTTGTTCACGCGGATAAAACTGTGTCACCTGACACTGATGTAGGCAACACCTGCAGCGCACAGCTGTAGCTACATTGCTGTTCACGCGGATAAAACTGTGTCACCTGACGCTGATGTAGGCAACACCTGCAGTACACAGCTGTAGCTACATTGCTGTTCACGCGGATAAAACTGTGTCACCTGACGCTGTTGCAGGCAACACCTGCAGTACACAGCTGTAGCTACATTGCTGTTCACGCGGATAAAACGGCGTCACCTGACACTGATGTAGGCAACACCTGCAGCGCACAGCTGTAGCTACATTGCTGTTCACGCGGATAAAACTGTGTCACCTGACGCTGTTGCAGGCAACACCTGCAGTACACAGCTGTAGCTACATTGCTGTTCACGCGGATAAAACTGTGTCACCTGACGCTGATGTAGGCAACACCTGCAGCACACAGCTGTAGCTACATTGCTGTTCACGCGGATAAAACTGTGTCACCTGACGCTGTTGTGGGCAACACCTGCAGCGCACAGCTGTAGCTACATTGCTGTTCACGCGGATAAAACTGTGTCACCTGACGCTGTTGTGGGCAACACCTGCAGCGCACAGCTGTAGCTACATTGCTGTTTACGCGGATAAAACTGTGTCACCTGACGCTGTTGTGGGCAACACCTGCAGCGCACAGCTGTGGCTACATTGTTGTTCACGCGGATAAAACGGCGTCACCTGACGCTGTTGTAGGCAACACCTGCAGCACTCAGCTGTAGCTACATTGTTGTTCACGCGGATAAAACTGTGTCACATGACGCTGATGTAGGCAACACCTGCAGCACTCAGCTGTAGCTACATTGCTGTTCACGCGGATAAAACGGCGTAACATGACGCTGTTGTAGGCAACACCTGCAGCACTCAGCTGTGGCTACATTGTTGTTCACGCGGATAAAACTGTGTCACCTGACGCTGTTGTAGGCAACACCTGCAGCACACAGCTGTGGCTACATTGTTGTTCACGCGGATAAAACGGCGTCACCTGACGCTGTTGTAGGCAACACCTGCAGCACTCAGCTGTAGCTACATTGTTGTTCACGCGGATAAAACTGTGTCACATGACGCTGTTGTAGGCAACACCTGCAGCACTCAGCTGTGGCTACATTGTTGTTCACGCGGATAAAACTGTGTCACATGACGCTGTTGTAGGCAACACCTGCAGCACTCAGCTGTGGCTACATTGTTGTTCACGCGGATAAAACGGCGTCACCTGACGCTGTTGTAGGCAACACCTGCAGCACTCAGCTGTAGCTACATTGCTGTTCACGCGGATAAAACGGCGTAACATGACGCTGTTGTAGGCAACACCTGCAGCGCACAGCTGTAGCTACATTGCTGTTTACGCGGATAAAACTGTGTCACCTGACACTGATGTAGGCAACACCTGCAGCACACAGCTGTAGCTACATTGCTGTTCACGCGGATAAAACTGTGTCACCTGACACTGATGTAGGCAACACCTGCAGCACACAGCTGTAGCTACATTGCTGTTCACGCGGATAAAACTGTGTCACCTGACGCTGTTGTGGGCAACACCTGCAGCGCACAGCTGTAGCTACATTGCTGTTCACGCGGATAAAACTGTGTCACCTGACACTGATGTAGGCAACACCTGCAGCACACAGCTGTAGCTACATTGCTGTTCACGCGGATAAAACTGTGTCACCTGACACTGATGTAGGCAACACCTGCAGCACACAGCTGTAGCTACATTGCTGTTCACGCGGATAAAACTGTGTCACCTGACACTGATGTAGGCAACACCTGCAGCACACAGCTGTAGCTACATTGCTGTTCACGCGGATAAAACGGCGTCACCTGACGCACTTGCCTGGCTGTGCCATAATATTCATTTAGTTTTAATAGGAAGGTTTTACCGAATCGCTTCAGTAGGAAAAACAATCAGCATTGGCTAACTACCTGACCTAATTGGTTTATCAACTATAGTTGGTTTTCAGATTCGCCTTATGAGTTTTCAATAGTTTTTTTCATAAGCATGGTAAGATCATTTAGGCTTTTGAATACGGTGAAAAAATTTCCTTTCTCAAGTAGGCTAAGTGTACGAGTAAATTAGTCATTCGGGGTTTTCGTAATTTCTAAAGGTGCCATTTCCAAATAATGATGTATAAATATCGGTATCACGCAAGGTTGTAATAAATTGTTGATTTGGTAAATATTCGCGTTGCACTTCCTATAAAGCAGTAAATAAGAAAGTGTTGTTATTAAATAACCAGAGGGAATTTAGATTGGGCAAAGTAGTAAGATGAAGAAGGCCATTTCAGGTTGAAAAGGGGGAGTTGTTTGGGGCGACTCTAAAGACAAGAGCTGAATCGATAGCGCCACTACCTTTAATGATACAGTACACACGTCTCGGCTCCGACCAATGTGACCTTTAATAGTATACACGCCCCCACCACACCCCATTAAGACCTTTAGTAACACACATGTTTTTTCTATGGCATTCAATGATCTTGTAACAGCAAAAGCCCCTTCCTGGATAGGCCTTCAAGGTAGCTTTTGTAGAA
The DNA here is from genome assembly GCF_028750875.1 of Macrosteles quadrilineatus. NCBI lineage: Eukaryota > Metazoa > Arthropoda > Insecta > Hemiptera > Cicadellidae > Macrosteles > Macrosteles quadrilineatus. The sequence goes on along the minus strand of NW_026542600.1, from coordinate 4,811,262 downwards.
TCGTGGTCTTCTGGTGACGATTGGCACGGTCGTCAATGAAACACAGCTCTTCACCGACGTTTCGGCCTCGATGCAGAGCGCCATCCTCAGGGCCACTGATGACAAATCAAGGTTTAAAGGTTTCAAGGTTTTTAGTGTATCACTAGGTACATGAGCCTTGTTCACCTGTACAGCGCTTATGTGTCCCCTTTGTTCACCCTGAATGTGTAACCAGAGTCTGACCTATGTAATGTGTGCTTGTGTACAACCTTGTGTATTGGTTGAAAGAATGGATTATATTTATAAAAAAACATATTTTTATCCCTCTTTTGCGGATTTCCAAAATATTTTCACTGTTAAAATAATGCACTACATAAACTACTTTTGCACAAATAATTGCATAAATTTGTTATATAACCGATTACATTGTAAGGAATATTCATATATTATTTTGTTACTAAAGATGATGTTGTTACACAATGCACCTTATGTTGACTTATTATACAACTTAACTCGTGATAATCCAGCAATTTTTATACGATAACTTTTTACTTACTTGGTGTAGTTTGTCGTTTTCACCATAGGAAATGTACTCTTGATATTATTTTCTTAAAATCATCAAGTTTAGTGAATTTCGCATATTACGAAAAAGCTAATAGCGTAGGAGGTCTCATGGTAAGACCGGTCTAGTAGGTTAAAGGCCCGCCCAAACTGCCGCGGTATGCGGTAAGGGTAAAGCGCCGGGTATTTTAGAACGACGTGACCTAATGGGAGCGCCCACACTGGCGCGGTATACCGCCACCGGTAAGGTAAAATTTACCCTCGTGTCGCAAAAATGCTGCATGCTCCATTTTTGCTGCGCGGTATTTCAGCGGTACGCATATTCTCAGTGTAAGTGTAGATCAGTTGTGAGTCAGTGTTGAGCATCATGTCTACGGATTGTTTAATAGCAACTGTATCCGTACCCAGTGTTGTATGACCTTAGTCACAAGGACTATAAAAACATAAAGAAGAAGGAACGCATCTGGGATATCATTGCTAAAGGAACTAGGTGAACCAAGTTCCATTATCTTTTGGTTCATTTCATGCACCCATTTCCGAGTTCTACGATCTTCAACATCAGCTCTAGTGATCAATAACAATTGTTTTTCATCGTCTGAAGACGAATACATCTTAAGCTAAATCGTGGGAGGTACATCTTAAGCCAACCTGGCTTAAGCTTAACCAGGTTGGTTAAGCTGATTGGTCACCTGGCCAATCTGGCTACACTTGCCAGATTCTAATTTGTGTTGGGTGGCTACACTTGTACGAATCGTTTCAGTCCGGTCCGGTCCTGCCATATGAGGTAGCTACATATTGTGTACGATATCATGTTTTTAATAAAAAACAAAATAAAAACTGTACATGTTATATGTTTATAGTAATTTTTATCACCATCAGAATGAAAAATTACACTGCTTGTTGCCAAAATAATGTCAGGTCTATTTTCACAACTTTGCAACCTAATTTGCTATAACACCTAACTGTACTGTATGAATAAATGTTTGCACGTAAAAATTATTATCGATTTTCATTTTAAATGATCTATCTGAAATCAATTAGTTTACAAACTTTTAAATTTGTATACCCATTTCAAACAATGTAGAAGTGGCATGTTTATATTATAATTTAGATTTATACTTCCATTTCAAACAATGAAGTAGCAGTATATAAAACATCAATAATGTACATGTCAATTCAATTATTCATTGGTTACATACTCCGGTCCGCCCCTAGAGTGCTTCCGCCAAATTCGGATGAATGCTCCCTGGAGGATTGTTCCGCGCCGAACCGGACCGTACCGGACAGAATCGGGTAAGTGTAGCCGCCTCCATTTAAAACATGGGAAGCATTGTTCCGCATTTTGGAGGACCGGACCGAACCGGACCGAATCGGGCAGGTAGTCGCTGCTTTACATGTTCCAGACACACAACACACCTAGCACTCAATTGCAAATATTGAGTTACGCCCAGTACCGCTTACCGCGGCAGTGTGGGCACCCTACCATACAGCTAGCGGTGCATCTGTCAAGGCGGTAAAATACCCGTACCGCAGACCGCGTACCGCGGCAGTTTGGGCAGGCCTTAATCGAAGTAACATGGTGTACCGTCGATACGTATAAGTACCTCCCTATAACCAGACTAGCAGGTTGTCGAAGTAACATGGTGTACCGTCGATACGTATAAGTAACTCCCTATTACCAGACTAGCAGGTTGTCGAAGTAACATGGTGTACCGTCGATACGTATAAGTAACTCCCTATTACCAGACTAGCAGGTTGTCGAAGTAACATGGTGTACAGTCGATACGTGTAAGTTACTCCCTATTACCAGACTAGCAGGTTGTCGAAGTAACATGGTGTACCGTCGATACGTATAAGTACCTCCCTATTACCAGACTAGCAGGTAGTCGAAGTAACATGGTGTACCGTCGATACGTATAAGTAACTCCCTATTACCAGACTAGCAGGTTGTCGAAGTAACATGGTGTACCGTCGATACGCATAAGTAACTCCCTATTACCAGACTAGCAGGTTGTCGAAGTAACATGGTGTACCGTCGATACGTATAAGTAACTCCCTATTACCAGACTAGCAGGTTGTCGAAGTAACATGGTGTACCGTCGATACGTGTAAGTTACTCCCTATTACCAGACTAGCAGGTTGTCGAAGTAACATGGTGTACCGTCGATACGTATAAGTACCTCCCTATTACCAGACTAGCAGGTAGTCGAAGTAACATGGTGTACCGTCGATACGTATAAGTAACTCCCTATTACCAGACTAGCAGGTTGTCGAAGTAACATATGGTGTACCGTCGATACGCATAAGTTACTCCCTATTACCAGACTAGCAGGTTGACGAAGTAACATGGTGTACCACCGATACGTATAAGTAACTCCCTATTACCAGACTAGCAGGTGGTCGCAGTAACATGGTGTACCGTCGATACATATAAGTTACTCCCTATGCTATTACCAGACTAGCAGGTTGTCGAAGTAACACGGTGTACCGTCGATACATATAAGTAACTCCCTATTACCAGGGTGTCCAAGTAACATAGTGTACCGTCGATACATAGTAACTCACATACAGTATAAACATTTTTTAAAGTAATTTGTAATGCGTGTTAAGTGTCTAATAGATAAATTGCTCTTTGCAAGTGGATATTAACTTTGCATTAAATGTAGTGCTCGTGTACGATACCTATTAAGTTGCAAGTAAACAAACTGCTCTTTAGGGTAATCTTACCTTGTAACTGCTGTAAGGGAGAGTATAATATTTTTACCCTAATGTTTTACCAAGTACATAGTGTATTTTTACAAGTATGAATATTATGTAGTTATTTTCAGTCTATTCTCTAGATTGATTGTAAAATTTGTCAAAAGTTAAAAATAAATGAGGGGATTTGGAAACAGGCTGAAATGGGAGCTTAGTCATATTTTGCATTCATTACCGAGTCTTTGAGTTATGTTGTTTAACCGGGTTTTTGTACGTACAGGTATTATTAATTATAAATTTCACAGAGTTTAAAGTCTCAGGTTCATGAATCGACTAATTTGTCAATTGTAAAATTTAATCACCTTATTGTATTAACTTTGCCCAATATCAACCTTATTTTTGGATGTTGGACCTATAGACATAAATGAGTTTAATTTTGATCTTGAAGACTTTATTTCCATTAAGATCTTAGGATATCTTAAGAAGTCATAAAAGCTTAATGTGAATAAAATATTTAGCATGATAGGTATCATGAGTTATAGGTCATATGTAGGTTCTGGTGTATCATAGGTTAACCTAAACAAACATTCCTTTGTTCATTGACGTCAACACCGTCCTTTGTGTGTCAATTTATTCAGGCCTTCAGCCCAAGCTAAAATATGGCTAATATGGTAAGTTTTAAAATTATTATTAATAATTATCATAATTTTCCATTCAGAATATTCCGTGAAGATGAGTGTCTTACAACCAAAGAAAGTAATGAATCATCTAATTTGAGAAAATGCATGCTCTTAAAACGTCTAGTTTCTTTTTCGGAATTTTATTCAAAAGAACTTTGAACATAATATAGCTGTAGAACTTTATAATAAAGGATTTGATAATGAAGAGATAGAAGAGCTAGTTTACCCACCCCTGTGGCTCTTATTGACTTTATAGTCTCTGGGGTCTATATAAGCGTGTTACTAAACTTGAGGATTGCGTGTTTGTAGAAAGTTACTCTTCCTCCTGAGCGGCTGAGAGGTAGATAGTCGCGCTAGGTGAGAACACGCCAACAACACACGCAACACGAGCTGTCCTGAGCGGCTGAGAGGTAGATAGTCGCGCTCGGTGAGAACACGCCGACAACACACGCAACACGAGCTGTCCTGAGCGGCTGAGAGGTAGATAGTCGTGCTCGGTGAGAACACGCCGACAACACACGCAACACCAGCTGTCCTGAGCGGCTGAGAGGTAGATAGTCGTGCTCGGTGAGAACACGCCGACAACACACGCAACACGAGCTGTCCTGAGCGGCTGAGAGGTAGATAGTCGTGCTCGGTGAGAACACGCCGACAACACACGCAACACGAGCTGTCCTGAGCGGCTGAGAGGTAGATAGTCGTGCTCGGTGAGAACACGCCGACAACACACGCAACACCAGCTGTCCTGAGCGGCTGAGAGGTAGATAGTCGCGCTCGGTGAGAACACGCCGACAACACACGCAACACGAGCTGTCCTGAGTGGCTGAGAGGTAGATAGTCGTGCTCGGTGAGAACACGCCGACAACACACGCAACACGAGCTGTCCTGAGTGGCTGAGAGGTAGATAGTCGCGCTCGGTGAGAACACGCCGACAACACACGCAACACGAGCTGTCCTGAGCGGCTGAGAGGTAGATAGTCGCGCTAGGTGAGAACACGCCGACAACACACGCAACACGAGCTGTCCTGAGCGGCTGAGAGGTAGATAGTCGCGCTAGGTGAGAACACGCCGACAACACACGCAACACGAGCTGTCCTGAGTGGCTGAGAGGTAGATAGTCGCGCTCGGTGAGAACACGCCGACAACACACGCAACACGAGCTGTCCTGAGCGGCTGAGAGGTAGATAGTCGTGCTCGGTGAGAACACGCCGACAACACACGCAACACGAGCTGTCCTGAGTGGCTGAGAGGTAGATAGTCGTGCTCGGTGAGAACACGCCGACAACACACGCAACACCAGCTGTCCTGAGCGGCTGAGAGGTAGATAGTCGTGCTCGGTGAGAACACGCCGACAACACACGCAACACCAGCTGTCCTGAGCGGCTGAGAGGTAGATAGTCGCGCTCGGTGAGAACACGCCGACAACACACGCAACACCAGCTGTCCTGAGCGGCTGAGAGGTAGATAGTCGCGCTCGGTGAGAACACGCCGACAACACACGCAACACGAGCTGTCCTGAGCGGCTGAGAGGTAGATAGTCGCGCTCGGTGAGAACACGCCGACAACACACGCAACACCAGCTGTCCTGAGCGGCTGAGAGGTAGATAGTCGCGCTCGGTGAGAACACGCCGACAACACACGCAACACCAGCTGTCCTGAGCGGCTGAGAGGTAGATAGTCGCGCTCGGTGAGAACACGCCGACAACACACGCAACACGAGCTGTCCTGAGCGGCTGAGAGGTAGATAGTCGCGCTAGGTGAGAACACGCCGACAACACACGCAACACGAGCTGTCCTGAGCGGCTGAGAGGTAGATAGTCGTGCTCGGTGAGAACACGCCGACAACACACGCAACACCAGCTGTCCTGAGTGGCTGAGAGGTAGATAGTCGCGCTCGGTGAGAACACGCCGACAACACACGCAACACCAGCTGTCCTGAGCGGCTGAGAGGTAGATAGTCGCGCTCGGTGAGAACACGCCGACAACACACGCAACACCAGCTGTCCTGAGTGGCTGAGAGGTAGATAGTCGTGCTCGGTGAGAACACGCCGACAACACACGCAACACCAGCTGTCCTGAGCGGCTGAGAGGTAGATAGTCGCGCTCGGTGAGAACACGCCGACAACACACGCAACACCAGCTGTCCTGAGCGGCTGAGAGGTAGATAGTCGTGCTCGGTGAGAACACGCCGACAACACACGCAACACGAGCTGTCCTGAGCGGCTGAGAGGTAGATAGTCGTGCTCGGTGAGAACACGCCGACAACACACGCAACACCAGCTGTCCTGAGTGGCTGAGAGGTAGATAGTCGCGCTCGGTGAGAACACGCCGACAACACACGCAACACCAGCTGTCCTGAGCGGCTGAGAGGTAGATAGTCGCGCTAGGTGAGAACACGCCGACAACACACGCAACACGAGCTGTCCTGAGTGGCTGAGAGGTAGATAGTCGTGCTCGGTGAGAACACGCCGACAACACACGCAACACCAGCTGTCCTGAGTGGCTGAGAGGTAGATAGTCGCGCTCGGTGAGAACACGCCGACAACACACGCAACACCAGCTGTCCTGAGCGGCTGAGAGGTAGATAGTCGTGCTCGGTGAGAACACGCCGACAACACACGCAACACGAGCTGTCCTGAGCGGCTGAGAGGTAGATAGTCGTGCTCGGTGAGAACACGCCGACAACACACGCAACACCAGCTGTCCTGAGCGGCTGAGAGGTAGATAGTCGCGCTCGGTGAGAACACGCCGACAACACACGCAACACGAGCTGTCCTGAGCGGCTGAGAGGTAGATAGTCGTGCTCGGTGAGAACACGCCGACAACACACGCAACACCAGCTGTCCTGAGTGGCTGAGAGGTAGATAGTCGCGCTCGGTGAGAACACGCCGACAACACACGCAACACGAGCTGTCCTGAGCGGCTGAGAGGTAGATAGTCGTGCTCGGTGAGAACACGCCGACAACACACGCAACACCAGCTGTCCTGAGCGGCTGAGAGGTAGATAGTCGTGCTCGGTGAGAACACGCCGACAACACACGCAACACGAGCTGTCCTGAGCGGCTGAGAGGTAGATAGTCGCGCTCGGTGAGAACACGCCGACAACACACGCAACACGAGCTGTCCTGAGCGGCTGAGAGGTAGATAGTCGTGCTCGGTGAGAACACGCCGACAACACACGCAACACCAGCTGTCCTGAGCGGCTGAGAGGTAGATAGTCGCGCTCGGTGAGAACACGCCGACAACACACGCAACACGAGCTGTCCTGAGCGGCTGAGAGGTAGATAGTCGCGCTCGGTGAGAACACGCCGACAACACACGCAACACGAGCTGTCCTGAGCGGCTGAGAGGTAGATAGTCGCGCTCGGTGAGAACACGCCGACAACACACGCAACACCAGCTGTCCTGAGCGGCTGAGAGGTAGATAGTCGCGCTCGGTGAGAACACGCCGACAACACACGCAACACGAGCTGTCCTGAGCGGCTGAGAGGTAGATAGTCGCGCTCGGTGAGAACACGCCGACAACACACGCAACACGAGCTGTCCTGAGCGGCTGAGAGGTAGATAGTCGTGCTCGGTGAGAACACGCCGACAACACACGCAACACCAGCTGTCCTGAGCGGCTGAGAGGTAGATAGTCGCGCTCGGTGAGAACACGCCGACAACACACGCAACACGAGCTGTCCTGAGCGGCTGAGAGGTAGATAGTCGCGCTAGGTGAGAACACGCCGACAACACACGAAACACGAGCTGTCCTGAGCGGCTGAGAGGTAGATAGTCGTGCTCGGTGAGAACACGCCGATATATTACATTTTGTCTTCGCCAACCCCTGATCAATATATTTATTTAGTTTTATAATTTATTTATTTTTATAGATTTCAAATTCACTACATCAGGAATTATCAAAATACTGTTCTTTTACCCTAAAACTTGCAGGATTATTTGGGTTTGGACCAGTAACTGAATAACTGAACTGCCTCCTTAGTGTATGGTATCGTGCTTGTGTATATTGTCACAATTCGTTTGTTTATATTATGTATAATATGGATAGTTGCAACGTTTGCGGGAATAAATAAATAGAAAAACACTATTGGGCTGCGGTGAAATAAGCTTGAGCTTGTTAGTTGTTTTTATCAATGACGCTTTTAATACCGTTTTACCCAGATACGTACAGCAAAATATAACCAATATGAATAAAATAAATACTATTCACGCATTGAATGAAATGCGCAGATTCAAAATTGCAATTATTTTGTGCACTCGAATAGTTGTAAAGATGTTTGGAGATTTTCCCAATTCGCATTAAATGAACCCAATATTAGACTGGAGTCTTTTGAATCTTTTTGTAGGATCAATGAACTCATTAGAGAATTGTCAGTTTTTTGTATGAACCCTATTTGGAGGATTACTTTGTATAATTTACGAAGGTGGTCGTGTCAACACGAACTGTGTTAATACGTTTGAACCATAACTACTTTCATAAGAAGGGATTCTGTAAAAACGTTAAAAGGTCACAACTTTAATCTTTTGATTAACTTTTTCAATGTTTCGAGGTTTTGCAGCGTGATACAATACCTTTCCGACATGACTAGGTTACACCTAGTACTAAATATTATTGGAGCAAAGTTAACTGGAGTGGCCGACACATTTCACTATGACATTTACGATTGCGTTCATGGCTAGGCGACAAAACAAGTCTGCCGCTCAGGAGCCGACTAGCAGTGGATAATTTGTTGTTTTTATAACCACCTGCAACATCGCCAAAAGTGGAACTATATACGACGCAAGTTTTACCATCGTCACAGATATACTCCAACACGTGTAATTTCCACCAGTGATACCTATTTCAATTTATAGCTCGACAAAATACGTGCATGCCACCCACTGTTTCGTTAATATGTACGCGATTTTGACCGACGCCCTAGGTCCTAGACCGAATGTCACCTTTGGGCAAGGTTTGTAATAAAAATTGGGGGTTCCAGAAAATTGGGTTATCAGCTGTTTCGTACACAAAAACACCATATCGGTTACAAATGTTTTTGCCAAAAGAGAGGGTATCCCTAGGTCATTCATAGGTTAGCACTCTATACGACCTACAGCTTGTTCTCTTCCTAGGCTAGGTTTACCACTAATGTAGAATTCCCCCCCCCCCCCTTAAGTATTACGACCTGTTATACAACATACATTACACAGACTAAACCAAATAAAACATGTATTAAAAAAATAACATTGTCATGTTAAAGGTATACCCTACGTAGGACAAAGCCCTGAAGCCCGATTTGTAGGCTACTGTTTAAGATACTCCAATAATTGGTTACTATGACCGTACTAAATTTTGTGTGGATCACAACGACTGTTCAGAAGGGATGTTTGTAACTAAAACCTCAGTAGTCAGTATAAGAGTTCTGATCGCTCTGCTGGGTCGTGTTTAAAATACACAAGCAATTATTGTTCATATAAGAGTATAGGATTTAAAAGATTTGACAACAATATTATCATGTAATGACTTTTTGTAAGCTTAGAAATTATTTTATAATGAAAAGCGAATTACACGCACAATCTGTTATTAAATTTATCTAAACGAAAGGTTTCGTAAAAATTTAGAAAAGGAATTTCCTCCTGCATCTGGGAATGAGCTATTACCGTGGTTCTCTTGGTAATACCTGCACCTAGAAATGAGCTATTACCGTGGTTCTCTTGGTAAGACCTGCACCTGGGAATGAGCTATTACCGTGGTTCTCTTGGTAATACCTGCACCTAGAAATGAGCTATTACCGTGGTTCTCTTGGTAATACCTGCACCTAGAAATGAGCTATTACCATGGGTCTCTTGGTAATACCTGCACCTGGGAATGAGCTATTACCATGGGTCTCTTGGTAAGACCTGCACCTAGAAATGAGCTATTACCATGGTTCTCTTGGTAATACCTGCACCTGGGAATGAGCTATTACCATGGGTCTCTTGGTAATACCTGCACCTAGAAATGAGCTATTGCCGTGGTTCTCTTGGTAATACCTGCACCTGGGAATGAGCTATTACCATGGGTCTCTTGGTAATACCTGCACCTGGGAATGAGCTATTACCATGGGTCTCTTGGTAATACCTGCACCTAGAAATGAGCTATTACCGTGGGTCTCTTGGTAATACCTGCACCTGGGAATGAGCTATTACCATGGGTCTCTTGGTAATCCCTGCACCTGGGAATGAGCTATTACCATGGGTCTCTTGGTAATACCTGCACCTGGGAATGAGCTATTACCATGGGTCTCTTGGTAAGACCTGCACCTAGAAATGAGCTATTACCGTGGTTCTCTTGGTAATACCTGCACCTGGGAATGAGCTATTACCATGGGTCTCTTGGTAATACCTGCACCTGGGAATGAGCTATTACCATGGGTCTCTTGGTAAGACCTGCACCTAGAAATGAGCTATTACCGTGGTTCTCTTGGTAATACCTGCACCTGGGAATGAGCTATTACCATGGGTCTCTTGGTAATACCTGCACCTGGGAATGAGCTATTACCATGGGTCTCTTGGTAATACCTGCACCTAGAAATGAGCTATTACTGTAGGTCTCTTGGTAATACCTGCTCCCGGAAATGAGCTATTACCGTCTTTCAATAGGACACAAATGATATTTTTAAAGAGATATTTTAGTGAAAATTCAATCAGGCAAATGGAAATTCGCCTCATTTGCAGTTTTGCTGCGGGGGGTTATTTTATATATTTAACCTTGGGCTAATAAATTTCAAAATGTTTGTGAATACTCTTAAATAATACTTTAAAACAGTGCATTTATCACTCTAGGCTTAAGTATATTAAAGCTGCTGGTGCCTGTTAGGCTATGGACAGGGCCTACAGTATAATTTATCACTTTGACTGATCTATCTTTGAAAAATGGAGGTTCTTATCGTCGATGCTTAGCACTGCATTTTTAATGTGTATTGCATTAACAATATTGCACTTAAATAAATAAGACTATCGCGTGGGGATTTTGGAGAAAGTTCTACAATTCAAATAAGATTATTCTCACTTTAGAGGGACAGTGTGAATAACCATAAATTATTATTTTAGAGTTTAGAAAAATGTTTGTTTTAAACAATCTATCACCACTCGTACAATTTATTTATCGCCTTGTATGTAAAAAACAGTGATGGTGCAAATCTGTTCTTAACGTACCATTAAATTTTTATAATGTACACGTTTTTGATTGTATAATTACGTAAAGTAATAGAAAACACTTATTTTAAAAGTAAAAAGTTGTTTTATAATTAAAAATTTAAAATACTCTGTAATATTAATTCGTAATTCCTTTTCTAAGGAATAATCCTCTTACTGTAGTCAAACAAAACAGTGTACTTTGATTAGTGTATATGCCATAAGTATTTTGTCATTGCACGTTCAATGGAAATTGGTTCAAACATGTAGATGGATTTGTCAGGTCAAACCGATATTTTTCGGTCCACCTAAACATCTTTAATTAGATATCCTTTAAAGTCTTAGTGATGCATTCCGAACTGCAATATTACACATTGGCCGTCAATGAGACGACCAGCATTTGCCCATTGATGACTCCAGACCCAGGGAACTCAATAGTTACAATATCACAGTTTTTGTTATACTTAATTTTTGTTATGAGACTTTGCTAAGTAACCATGAAGAAAGTCTATAGCGTTTCTATAATTTAGGCTCGTTGTCCTCAATACTTTGGCCACAATATCATCTTTAGCACCTGCCTAGCAGGTTTAAAAAGTATTATTTACTCTAAAATTATAATCTTTACTGCTATAAATGCCTAAATAGAAACAATGTTGGTTTGTAATTTTAGTTGTTTTTAACATATTTTTCAAAAACGTACTGTGATTGGTCACCAAGTAATTAATTGTAACCAAGTAAAACATAATGTTACAAAACCACGACGCCATAAATGCTCTTGTTTTCTTGCAGTTGACAGAATTTTGGAAGAATAAGTCCCTTTTACACACCTAAGCGTCAAATTTGTATTAAAAGTCATTGTAAGAATATTAAAAATATAGTACAACAATCTTTACGTTTACTGCAATTACAAGGTACATTTATTGCCATTAGGCAGCTACAGACATTTTTACAGGAGATTACTGTAGGTGATCATCATGCTGTGTTCCTGGAAATCTTGATTGGAATTCGGCATATACTTTACCAGAATATCCCAGGATATTTAGCTGTTTCCATATTCATTAATACGTTTATGGAGACATAAAAATTACATGCGTGGGAGGAATTACTTCTAGGCAGAGAACACGAAAACAAACTAAGTTCAAATTGAACAATTTTGCTATAGCGTATCGAGTAGAAAGAAAAAAAAACAAAAAACGTAAGGTTTGTTTTATATTTATTTTATTTTTATAGGCCTTAAGGTGTATGTTTCTGGTCAGTTTGTCATAAACTAACAATTATATCGTTATGTTCCTCGTACGGGGCTCAGGGCTCAAGTATTGTAGCTTCAGTGTTTATAACCTCACTTGTAAGATTTTAAAGTTAATTTAAGGTTGTGAGCACGATTACTAGAAAAAACCCGGTATGGATCATAAACATCAACAAATTACGTTTTTGGCCCGAAAATAAACATGATTTAACATTGGTTAAATGGAACTGCTAAAACATATGTTCAATGCTATTAGTATAGGATTCGGGCCAACAACGTCATTTTGTTTATGTTTATGATCCATACCGGGTTTTTTCTAGTAATCGTGGTTGTGAGCAATAGTTTTAAATTTTATGTTTGATAAATCGTAGAAGAGATGTACTTGAAAATGTGCTAGTCGCTACGAAACATTTAGTTCAATTAGATTTCTATGAATTTTACAAGGTAATCTTCAAATTCATATTAATAAAAGTCAATATCCAGCAATAAGACAATGAATTATTATGTGGAACTATTTTTACTACTTTACACATATCAGAGAACGATTTTTGCTTCGTCGCATTTTTCACACCCTCTTCGTTTTCAGCTTTGAACTTCATTCCGTGTGTTTTATCATTCCTCTAACCTCAAGTCAATCTATTTTTTGTTCATCGACATTTTCTCTACCTCGAAGGGAGCAAGCAACTTAACTTCAGTTATCTTTGGATGTTTTGCTGTTGTATAAATACTTGTGAAATACCTCGGTGATCCTTCCTTAATTCCTTCACTCCTGATCTCGACCGCGCGTGAAATTCTGTCACTTTCATGATCGTTTCCTGCATGGATATGTCGTGAATAATGTTTGTAATAATTGTTGGCTTTGCCCAATTCCTCGAATTTGTGACATTAATCCAACTATGTTTCTCAGAGCATCGTCATATTCCTTGAATGTTCTCTATCCTTTCCTCCACGTCAGATTTCTTAGGGCGTCTAGCTCTTCTCTCTTAGTTCCTCTCTCGGTCTTCAACTTTCCATCAGTTCCTGAGACATCCGCTACAGATCTGGCATTCCTCGCTGAGCTTCCTCTACACATAAAGTTTATCCAGAATTACTGTTTCAATAACAATTCTCACCTCATTTTCAACCCTCTCTTTGGATTCAAACATTTCCAGTAATTACACTCAATCAATAAATCACAAAAAAATGCATTCATCGTTTTTCTAATCGCGTCCTGATCCCGGCTTTTATCAACGTATATTTATATATATTGAGATTTTAAAGAAAAGAAGGAAAGAATTGTGAAGAGAGAACTGAAAGACCGAGAGAGGAGAGGCGCAGCCATTTCATCGCTATCTAAATCGCCAATATAATATCCCCATTTGTTATACAAGTTATCGAAGCTACCTAGTGAATGAAGATTCTTATTACAAGCTTCCAGCCATAACGAGTCGTTCACTGCAGATATCAGTTTGGTTCTTGATCAACGAATTTACCATCACGTATTTCACACTAATTAATACCCATTTCAGACCGCTCACACGAACACGCATGCATAGCTACAAACTTATCGTTTCGTCCATATATATTTAATTACAACATCATGGTTGGTTATTTCTTGATCACTTGTCACAAAAGGCAGAATTCTGCAACAACATAAGAAATATACACCGTTATTTATTACAATTCAAAAATGTAAAATGTGTTATATACTTTTGAGACTGTTTACTTAATTTAAAAGTAGTTTCTAGTCATTGTTATGCAGATAGACTGCAGTGTAATGTTATGGCATAACTAGTTATCAGTAAGGATGGCATGAGGACTGTGGAGTGGGCAAGTAACACGCTAAGGTCGTTCGCCCCGTCCAACTTGCATACTAATTCAGCTCGTTAACAGACATATTTATTTTCTAACGTTTAAATGTATAACTCTGTCAAATAAAACATCCTCAATTGCCTGTAGCCCTAATAGTTATTCTCATAAACTGAACAAATCTACTTTATTATCATAAACAAGATTGAACAAAACACAAGTTTACTCACAGTTGTCGTACAAAGTGAAAGAACTGATTTCTCAGCATTTTACTTTGCCCTACTTGTCACTCACCACTTTACATACTCGAAATGGCAACCGAATAAATGAACGATAAGTTTATTTTAATTCCATCACAATCCATAGGCATTGGACCTACAACCAATGCCAGGTCGGATATGTAAACCATATTACTTCTTGTATGTAAAATGTTGAAAACAACAATACCACGTTTGAGTTTAAAAAATAAGTCATTGTTTTCTATGATAATGACGAATAATAAGCATGTAAAATGAGGGTTATTTTTGTTTGCAGTTTTTAATTTTGTAACGACTTGATATTAAATAGATTAAGGTCCATTTCCTATAGTGCGACTGTTACGACTCTAGTCGCGCGGCTCAAGCCGCGTGGCTAAAAAAATTGACTGCTTTAATGCAAAGTAAATGCAACCGTTTCCAATCGAGCGTCTACAGCCGCGCGGCTGTAACGAATTTATAGTTTATACATACGAATTTTGAGGTATGTACCTTCATATATGATTCAAAGTTGATGGAACTGGTTCGTCACCACCCATACGTTCACCCCCAGTACTTGAAGAAGATGTATCTGAATAAGAATACTCTGAAACCCCTATTTTCACCGTACCGTGAACAATGGATTAGGTTGTTCATTGTTTTTTTACCATGCACATTAATAATTAATTCCTTTTCCTCCTTTTCTCCAAGTAATATATTCGCTGCCAACTATGCTTATTCCATGACGGTCAGTAGTGCAATTTCAATAGTCACTAGTCGTAGGAGTCGCGGCATAGGAATTGAGACAAGCGTCTCCAGCCGTACGGCTCTAGACGCGCGGCTAGAGTCGTAACAGTCGCAGGATAGGAAATGGACATTTACAACATAACAAAACTTGATCAATAATACCACATGATACGAGTAGTTCATCAATTTTAAACCCACCATTACAAGCAATCTTCTTAAATCTTTCCATTCACTTATAATTTACTGTTCTCGTTTTTGTTTAAAACTCTCCCTATCGAGTCTACAAGCCTATTTAGATAAAAATTGATTTGACGATATGCTCTGATGCTATGAACATATGTTATGATTCTTTGTTTACATTTACTTTGTTATTTCGTAACCATAATGGCAGCTCATGAGCTTAAATCTCAATATGTTTAATTAAAAAAAACATTTATGGTGTTTTTAGAATAAACCTTGGTAGGTTTGGCTAAAATATGCTGGGAAGCTATCACGTGATGAGGTTACAAAGTTTGCACACGTGTTCTGATCTCAATGAACTTCACTTACTTTTCTGTATCCGATCAATTAACCTGTTCACTTCATTGAATTGCCTACAGATCTAAGAACAATAACATTCATTAAATGAAACGTAAATATATGAACTGAAACTTAATAGCGATTGCTTTTACGACATTTAACCACATTCAACTTAGTAATTTCGCTCTGATTACTGACACGTATGAATTTATGGTCCAGGATTCACATAAAAGAACGCATCTGCGAAAGCTTTATACCCTAAGAAGAAGAAAGCACCGTAAACCAAACCGTCATTCCTTTCTATTGTATGAGGTAGATGTTTATATTTTACAGCCAATAAAATGGGCAATGTCGGATATTTATGGTGACTCTGGTGACACTGCGTTTGTAGTCTTGCGTATCTTATAATTATCTAGGACTTATTTAAAAATGAAAATGCCTTTTGATGATACCTTTTCCCCGAATGCTGATCACTATGAATTGATAAATAATCCTAATTCATTTGGAATTTGAGAGTATATTTACACTTAATCTAAACTAAAAGTGCTAGCAAAGAAGTTATTTTAATGGGTTAGTTTTACATCATTCCGGTTTTAGTTCTTGTAGCACCTATGCATATCTTTCAAGATCCTTCTAATTATTATTAATGCTAATCAGAAATAAGTCAAAGTCTAAATATGCAATTTGTCAAAAACCTTGAAAGCTCAGAACTTGGATAGGTTAGAGTATATTTGAAAATGAGAGAATATAAATCCAAATTTAATTGAATCGCTAATTTTGCTACTTTAGTCTTTATTAGTCCACATTTCAACAACTTTTTATTCCTTACATTCGTATATTACTAGCTTGGGTTCACACGGGTATGAATTTGAATCAATTGTATTGTATATTGGTCTAATACAAATTAAATTTACATTTAAAGATAAATATTCTAAACAAGTGACTGTAATGAAAGGCGATTGCAATGTTCACTATATTACTCCATAAACAAAAAACACTGATATAAATTAGACGACTATTTATAGATCGCTGCTGTCCGGACAAAGCAATTTTCTTGTTTATTTGTGTTGTGTAATTTGTGTTCATGTAATTGTTAATGAATATGAAACAATACAAATTTTCTGATTTCTGTAATGTGTATTTTTTTATTTTTACTTATTTAGATAACAATGCTACATTACAGGCATAGTATCCAATTACAATGCAGAATTTAAGCTTAAGTGCATTCAGAAAGCCCATACAGTCTTCTTGGTACACACAACATCACAATTTACATAAATTGAACTAAGAAGATAACTAAGAATAAACAATAACAAATAACATTTCATAAAAAAAACAATAAATATAAATACAATAAATACAACAATAAAAATTAAATAACATGAACACATATTTCAGAGTACGGGTTTAAAAATGAGTACAGTCTTCTGTGCAAAAGCAATTAATATAGATCAGTTTAGTCAGTAAAGTTTAAACCTAGACAGTACGTCTCCCAAATTGTGTTTATATATATATGTGTGTGTGTGTGTCCGTTAGCGCGATAACTCGAGACAAAAAAATGATCAGATTTTGATGGAATTTTGTAAAAACATGTAAACCTACGTTTATTCAAAGGAGTTCGCAAACCAGGCCATAGGAACGTGGGTTTGTGGGGTGTTTTATGGGGTAAAAATGGGTTTTTTCCAGTTTTGACCCTAATAACAAAAGAATTTTAAATTTCTTTTTAGACCGTTTTTTAGAGCTTAAAAAAAGAAATAATTCAGTATATTGAAGCGCTGTTGTATGCCTAACGGTCACGGATAAAATTAGAAAATAGTGTATTTTAAAATTACCATGTTATTCTTATGGAGAAAATTAAAACTGTTGTAGTTTACTTGTTTATGGATATACAGGGTGATTTGTACTTAGTGTGACAAAATTTTTTTGGTGTAAGTACAAAGTAAATGAAGTGTGATGATGCATATCAAATGTTCCAAGTCTCAAAATTAGCGTCCCAAAAAATTATTTTATGCTTTTCAAAAATAACCATGTTTTTAAACTTAATACAGCGATTTATCAATTACCTGTATATGGATTTGAGTAGATAATGTCATTTTCGTGTTCTACATTAAATTTTGAACAAGAATGGTAGAAAAAGACGGAGGATCAGTCGTAAAAACTCCATTGTAAATAGATTCAAAGATAAAAATTAAGATGTTTGATAAAAATTTTAAAAACAATGGTCTATTGCATTTTTCACACCCTGTACACAAGAAAGTGTCGGAATATGATAAAAACTGCACCATTTTATAAGCTTTCCAACGATATGCTACACTATTGAGGTTTATGTCTGCTTATATACGCTTTAATTGTTTGAAGACTGCAAAGCATGGTGTATTTAACATTTAAAACATAGAAAGTCGGCATGTATTAAGCAAAAGTTGTATTTTTGATTCAGGTTGAACAGTAAAAACAGTAAAAAGTTCCCTGTTTTCTGGTATTCAAACCACTCTTACAAACAAAAAAATATCTAAACCTCAATAGTGTAGCACATGGTTGGAAAGCTTATAAAATGGCGCAGTTTTTAACATATTCCGACACTTTCTTTTATACAGGGTGTGAAAAATGCAATGGACCATTGTTTTTTAAATTTTTATCAAATGTCTTAATTTTTATCTTTGAATCTATTTACAATGGAGTTTTTACAACTGATCTTCCATAATTTTCCATTATTCTTGTTCAAAATTTAATGTAGAACACGAAAATGACATTATCTACTCAAATCCATATACAGGTAATTGAGAAATCGCTGTATTAGTTTAAAAGCATGGTTATTTTTGATAAACATAAAATAATTTTTTGGGACGCTAATTTTGAGACTTGGAACATTTGATATGCATCATCACACTTCATTTACTTTGTACTTACACCAAAAAAATGTTGTCACACTGAGTACAAATCACCCTGTATGTTGAAAAAATTTGGCGAATTTATTTATTTCATCTTATACTATTTACGTATGGCCAAAAAACACTTTTTACCGTCCTCGTAGCAGCAAACCTAAGCACTCGTTAAATCTAATTTTATTAAAATTGTGAATAAATATGTCTTATTTATGGAAATATTTTAGTAATAATGTAATTAGACAAGTTGAAATTTGCTTAGTCTGCAGGTTTCCTGCGGCGGGGGTATTTCAATATTAAAAGTGTTACGTTTTCTGCAATTATCTAACTTAATAATTATTTTGCAGCCGTAAATTAATTATTATTATATAACTATAATATTAATTAATATTACTTAATAAATATTATATGTAACTAAGTCTGAGCTTTGTTAGAAATTAATTAACAAAAATAACATATCATGGAATAAACAGTTTTTAAATTCAATTTGACATTTAATGTCTTGAGGATAACCTTAATACAAAACCCTGTCTCTAATAATGTGTACTAATGTTTTGATTCGATATAGTATACTAACTGATGGCATGATGCTGAAAATCAGGTACTAATATATAGTATACATCCTGAATATATTTTACTGGATCTTCAACTAAAATGATGCAATGGTGGGAGTGGACATAGCTTTGAAATTTATGTAACTCAACATTAAATAGAGAATCGGCACCTCAAAGATGTGGATCAAGCATTGCCTAAAAAAAATAATAATTTGAGTTATTAAGCTTGTTTTTTTGTTATTAATCTTTTGATCTAAAGTGAGGCTATTTTATATAATTATTAAATGTGTTAAAACTGAGCTATAATATACATGTACTGACAGCTCCCATACTTAGGCGGGGCGTATAAAATATAAAAATGTGTTTTCTTTTTAATTACGTAATTAACTTCAGTACCGGTAGTTTATTTGCAATAATATATGTTTACCTGGAGTTACATGTATTGCAGTTGTTTTTGTCCATCAGCAAAGGATTTACAACATTAACATCTTCTTTCAGCGGGTAACGATTTTCTGAGAAATTAGTTACAGAGCAACGTACGTAAGTACTGAGTATTGAGTATATTAGAAATGAATAAAATTCTAAACTGATCTTGGAATTATTTTGTAGGGCTGAGGGACAATAAGGAAGGGACTTTTATACTGAATGAAGGTTTCTATTGTAACATATTTATAAAAGGTTTTTCCAGACTGTTTCGAAAAGAGTGCTCGAGACACAAAAGCTACCCCCTCCCATCCAACATTCGCCCTCTCCTTATATCTTTTAGTACATTTCACGTACACATAGTGCAGTATACTCTTTCAAATGTTATATGAATGAAATTCCACAGTTAGACCAAGTTTTGCTATCAGGCATATTCGTTAATTCCTGTTAAGAAGATAAAGTTTTTAACTCGCACATTTGAACTTGAAAAATGCACTTTGAAGAGTTTTTTTGTTAAATGTTTGAAACCAAACCATTAATATATTGTGTGATGATTTCCATTAAACATGAAACATAAGATATGTAAATATGAAACATTAGTACGTGGACTTATAGTTCGTTGCCTTAATTATAGTTTAAAATTCATGTTAAATACTAAGCTAATGGGAGAAAATATGTGTCAGATTGTTGATGCCGTTTATTTTAGTGGTAATACATTTGTGGACGAAAATATTTACTTTATTTTACAAAATCTTAACAGTAGGCACCTTTGCTTGAACGACTTTAAGTGTGGAGAGGGTGATAAATATATTCCCTTAGGTGAGTGTGGAAATGATCGAGATAAGAGGGTCGGCTCTTAATCGTCCCATGTTAACGTAGCAGTGTCATTTCTTTACTAACTGAATCTCAAACTTAATCCTTCCCAGAGACTTTGCTATTACATTGGACTGAAAACTGTACATTTGCAACCCTTCTATTTTTTAAGAACAAAATGAGTACTGGGGAAAACTTTGATGGTTGATAATAAAAAACAAGTGGAATAGTGTAGGTTGCGCGGTAAATATGGCAGAATTATAGTGTATAAGGAGCCAGATCTTAAGGGGTAAAATTCGTCACTTGAGTATAAGATGACCCGCCAATTGACACTATCCACAATAGCACTAGTGTGCAGGCTCAAACACAATGTAAATATAAACGCGATTTCACTCTATACATTGATTAGTAGTCTTCAGTAGACCTACGGTAAGTGTCATGACTAAATTCTTGGTCTTTGGGCAAGAGCCTCGTCATATTGGTATTTCACAAATTATATTATTTACAGTACTAGACATATCCGCCCATGCTACGGAACAATCGTAGTATGGTCGAAACGACTGGAGTAGTAAATAATGTGAATATGTAGTGTAGGTACAATTTGACGAGTCTCTTATTCCAGTTTACATTGACGAAATGACGATCAGCTGATCGGCAAAGGCGTATTCGGAATGGAGCTAGCAAATCCTTGAAAAGAAATTATTTTTAAGATTGTCGTTATCCGTGAAACATCGTTTGCGACGAGAACATGTTTTAATACGGACTTGAAAAATGTGTAAAACATTAACCTAACACAAAATGGCTACTGGAAAAACTAAATATTAGAATGCAGTTTGTTTTAGCATAGTTAGATATGTAGATATGTATTATAAAGAGACTGTGTAGGCTACTGTTGCAAAAAATATTCCTACTCTATTGCCTATGCTAGTATGTTTTAAGGGAAGGTAATTTTAAACAAGAGGCTGAGCAAATGAAATGATTCAGTACTGTAATGAGAATTTTAGTTGCTGACTAAGTAAACTAAATCTGCATTGTTATATACATGAAACTGCCATCATACTTAAAATAAAGATTGATGATAGGAGTGAACAATAAATTAACATTTCGTCATCGGAAATCAATCAAAATGATGATTGAAAAGGGTTGATTGAACGATTAAAATTGCAGTGTTTACTCTGACAAAACTCGTTTTAATTTGGTTTTCACTGTTTCATCTCCTTCAATTTGCAATGATATCGTATTATAAGGGTTCTTATGGAATCCTTAATCAATGGTCATTAATCTAAAGTTAAGTAATGAAAACATTGTAGATCCAATTTTAAAATAGTTTTTGTTCTAATCCATTACTTTATAATAAGTTACAACACAGTGGTTAATAAGTCAAACAATAAAAAGAGTGAGAAATATAATTATTTTATACTTTATTAACTGTCTTACCGTAAGAGGTTGAAATCACAGGTGCATTCAGCTCATTCACTATGTAACTTTTGCACTTAACTGAAAAAGGGGTAGTCTTCAATAAATTCCTGCTATTTTAATGATAGTCCACATGATTTATCATAGGGAAAAATAAAAAAATAGGGAAAAATAGGGAAAAATAAAATAGGGAAAAAACTCATAGGGAAAAACTGGGAATTTGCAGAGATTTTGCAGGAACAATATTGAGTTTCCAACTTTGAATGTGTATTATCTGTGTAGTGAAAATCCAGGAGGTTCAAAGGTGTTAACAAATTTTACCTGATTCCTACCAGGGACTATTTCATCTCGGTTTTTATTTGTATCCACTAAATGCAAATACATATAATCTCCTTCAAATGATTGTAAGATTAAACTATTAATTTCGGCAACTGCATAGTTTTTTAAGGGCTCAAAACTACACGCTCTTGAAACCTAGATAGATAACGGAGAATTCATTTCATCTAAACGAAAAATCTTGGTGTGATTTGTCTAGGGGTTCTTTTAACAAAA
The DNA here is from genome assembly GCF_028750875.1 of Macrosteles quadrilineatus. NCBI lineage: Eukaryota > Metazoa > Arthropoda > Insecta > Hemiptera > Cicadellidae > Macrosteles > Macrosteles quadrilineatus. The sequence continues at coordinate 4,789,014 of NW_026542600.1, read as the reverse complement.
TATTTATTTGTTTCGACAGTATTTTTCCAGGAAACGGTACTACTGTAGGGTTAATACAGTACAAACACAGCTTGGCCTAACACAGATTTCACTGACGATTACTTACTTAAGTGGTCCAAGTTTTATGAGTAATACCCCGCTGTCTTAGATTTTGACGCCCCTAGCTCTTTGAAAGAACGGGTTGGAAATTAGGGCAGAATTTAACGCTAAGTTATAATAAATGTTAATGTTTGAATACAATTAGTGAATTAAATTATCCTGCTTGCCTTGAAAACTGTCTATGAAATTTAATTTCTATGAACGCTCTAATAATTCACATACATACAAAACAAAAAAGTGCAGCCAGACTTCAACTTTATTTGATGAAAACTGTAACTAGTAGTGCTTAAAATACGTAAGTAAATCGTAGAGGGTGAGAACTATTTATAAGGAATATACGAATCATATTTTGATATCCATACACGCTTGATTATATTTATAGACGATTTCTTATTTAGTATTTATTGTTCATTGTCAATTGATTTGTTTCCCGATTGTTTCACAATACAAGGCGACCGGCTTCTTCTTTAAAATTGCTGTAATTTACAAATATTAATGGTAAATCCAATTAAAACCGTTAGATATATAAATTATTATTAATATTAGATATAAAATGAAGTTTAAATTCAAATCAAACGACACATCTTATTCACTGAAATCGGATAATAAATAATTTAGTAGTAATAATTTCAATAATACCACAAAACATACCAAAATCATAGTTTTACAATTCAAATATGTGATGACATTATTAATTAGCTGTTGAAAATCCACTTCATGATTAATTTGAATCAGTTATTTATTAGTATGTACCATATTGTTATTAGATTTCTTTTTTTGTTTTTTGCTAAACAGTCTTATTTATTGGGATATTAAGGAAATTACGACGATACTTGGTTATTTTATATCTGATATTAGTAAATAAGCTGTCTTTTTATTTGACCTTCAACTGTGCACGTTTTACCTGTTCTGCGTATTTATAAAATAACAAAAACTTTATGTTTTTTTCTAATCTTATGTAGGTATTTATTTAAAACTGTCACACTTTTAGCTGTAAAGATATTAAAACCAATTAAATAGGCATATACACTGATTATTGTATTTAAGAAATTGTTGCATATAAAAACGTCATGATTAGTAAGAACTAGGTTTTCCTCAGGAGCCTCATCAGTTGAAAATATTAAATGTACTACAGAATTTAAGAATTATCTTAAACTAATAACAAGGACACCTTAGTGACACGGAGTAAAAAACTACACCATTTTTTACGGGTACAGATGATTATAGTTAATTTTGAAATGAAATCTATTTCCTTATTATTTAATATTAAAATATAAAATCACTACACGAGCTATACAATATTTTCCCTATTTGGTTTTAAAAGTACTGGCTTATAAGATATTGTATAAAAGTATGATTTAACGTCTCGAAGTTCATGTGTATTGGTCGACTAGATGCTGACGCTTAGTCCTGTAATATAAAAATTCGATTTCCTTGTGGGCTATTAGTAACGAATTAAAATAATTTGGAACGTTTCCTCTCAAATTAAAATGCAATGTAAACATTGACTATAAATTAAGTAAATACCCTGTGGCATATTGTTTTATTTAGATGAATGCAGGCTATATGTATTTTCTGCATTCTTCTAAATCCGGAATTTGTGTAAAAGGTTATGCTTGACAAACATATACTTGCATCTGCGAGTTCGATTGTTTTATAGAACAGTGTAGTTTGAAACAATAAAAACTTTTAAAACAATACAACCACAGTAAACATTGAATCTACTGAATCAAATGATTGAGGTTTAAAAGTTTATAATTTAGCTTCGACTTGATTTTTATACACTTAAGTCTCCTAGTAGTGAACGCGTAGTGATCTAGCGTAGTGATCTTTCGTCTCCTATGATTCTATCACTTTTGCTTCAGGTTTCGTATTTTAGAATTAATTTATTATAGCTACAAGGACTATGCCTACGTCTTGCTTTATGCATATTGTTCAATCGAAGTTGTAATGGTTAAAGATAGAATTAATTAGAAAAATAAATTAACTATTGAACACAAGAAACTATTGAACAAAATATTGATATGTAAGCAAAGTTTGTGTGGTTTATTGTTGTGTTTGATGAAATATAATAAGAAAATATACAGGATTGATTTCAAATAACAGAGTGAAGATTTTACTATGTGGTATTTATTTTTGAAAGGGGATATCCTGTAGTTGTTATTTATGAACACCTTATTCTGCTAGTTTATAAGTTTTGACTTTATATCACAGGCCGGAAAATTGTAGCATACATTTTCGTTTTTAAAATTTTAAAGCACGAATTTTAACAATTATGGGTCAACCTATTTAATTCGGTGTGATTTTGTACTAATAAGGTCACCAATGTATTACATAGATGACCAGACAATAGCTGCATCTGCGACAGAATCTCAATCATAACATGACAGGCAGTTTTTACGTTTCGAGCTGTTTTTCAATTTCGACCCGAACTCAAAAGGCTTATCATACAAATTTCGGGAGGTTCCTACTTACTTATACATAGACTCATCCCTTACGGCTTACCTCATCGGCCCAACCCTGTGAAATCCTCTAAAACTACTCAACGATATTGTAGACCACCGAGTGTTTTGCACTTTTTATATTTCGTGTAAGTATTTAAAAACGATTTCTCGAATATTAAACTCCAAGCGAATGATTCTATCTCATTACGACCGAGCGTATGAGAGAAGGTGAGTTTTTATCTAGGTTTCATGACAGAAATCGAACATCCCAAACTCTTTAACGTAATATTAAAAAAAAAAATCACATGTAACAAGGATATGTAAGATGAGAATGGCTCACCTTTAAACCTCGAGTTTGGTCCTATCACAATACACTCGCACACACCAGTACAGATGCTACATACGTACTGATCTGAGACGATGGGACATGCGCAATCTGCACCCGTTACCGCCCGGGGTCGCCCCCCCCCCACCCAACTCAACCTCCCCCTACCAGACCAATGGACCAAACGTGTCACGTGCATTATACCTATATATATACAGGCCAATTAATGGATAAGGGAGTCCTAAAACTTGCAAATTAAATTATTCTTTGTAGCGATTTAACACTAAATTTCTGCAAAAGTGTGATCTTACCTCAGAACATTTTTGCAATGTTATGAGGTCTCCAAAAGTTTAATTGAAACCAATCAAACCATCAACTCAAAAAAAATCCGCTTGTACATCTTTGCAGATCTTTGATTGATTCGAGATAATTGAGAACTGTCGTTCTGATCATTAACCACTCGTTTTAAATGTTAAGACCATAAGCGATTTGAATTCTCAAAATAACCAGCCACAAAACTATTGCACAAGAAAAATTTAAAAAGAAAGCAAAAGTCCCTTTAATCAGGCACTTGAGACCTGGGGCATGGCTGATTCTATGAATGATTTTATTTTATTTTGCAGTTTTTTTAGTAGATTCGGCATTTTTTTACTTTTATAAAAAAGCAAAGATGAAGTTACAAGAAAGTATAATTGAGAATGTTCCCCAAACCCAACTGATATCTAAAAAGATTAATCTAATTGATGCAAACTTAACACTAAAGCCATGGAAAACTCACATAAAATTTAAATTACTTTTAAAGAGGCGATATTGGCTTATCGTTAGCAATCAAATCCGAAGCATTTTGGAGAGACCCAGTTCTAAACAGCCTGTAAAGGACTTTGTTAATTTCATATCCAGTTCAAACCACTACTAAATACAAGGTAACGCATTCTACTAGCTATGTTCCTTCAACGAAATTAACCCGTCACTCGAACTTTTCACATTTAGATAATACCTTAAATTAGCCTCAAACTGCGCAAATAACGTCGAGTATTTTATTTTAGTTACTGCTTTAAAAGTAAACATTGAATATTATCGTTTAACAAGTGTTTCCTCAACAGATAATAAGCTACTAAGCGATGAGTCCCCGAGGTGCATTTAAACAGGTCGAAGTGGAGGATTTATCGTCTTGTTAAAAGGCATTCGTGCTGAACGTTGTTGCGTTTTAATTTATTAATTATTTTCAAGAATTATAAGTTTATTAATCAAAGTTACAAAAATAAAAATTAATACTATTTTATTACGCAATGTTTTAGTTGCAAAAGAACGAAATTAACATGACCCCTGACACTGGAGTGACACTAGGCCTCTTGGCGAGAGAACTAATCACAACGATTGCCGCACCATAAAATAAACACAAAGTTATTAAATTCAACTGTTAGCCTAAAAATCAATCATTAAAATTTATATTATAACGTATTTAATAATGAGTTTTATATTGCCAAGTACAGGTAACAATGCAGATTGTTAATATATCTTTTGTTGAAACATGACGAATATTATAACTGCCAGCGGTCAATATCGAAACTAAAATAAAAATATCAACAGCTCATAAAATAAACCGAAGCAGATATCGACCTGGGCCTGCAAAATGCCACATTTGTTAATCAAATCAACAAAATATAAACACAAATGATATCTTCATAGTGGGGTTTCTTGCAGACCTGTTTTTGCGTCACCTCGGAAGGGTTGGAGGTTATTTAAAAAATGACCAGCTTGCTTTTATAAATTTCAACAATGTAGACATCGGCATACATACAAGCAAACCTTGTTCATATTAGAGTATAGGATTCTATTTAAATAGGAAATAAATTTTATATTTTTAAGTAGACATTTTAGTGTAAATCCAATCAGGCAAATGGAAATTCGCTTAGTCAGCAGGTTTGCTGCGGCGGGGGTATTAAAATATTGTTTTAGATTTCAAGTTAGTATTTATCCTGTAGCATACGTAAACTTACTTTAAGAAAATTATTTATATCTGAAAGGTTTTTTTCGGATATTTTTCAAAGTACAGTATAATTTTCGTTGTTGTGAATAATCGATGAATGTCTTCCATTTAGTTTGGATTTTTTCTTATCACCGCGTATTGTACATATGTCTATAAGTAAGTTCAAAGTAAATTTAAGTTTATAATTTACCATTCCGTTCAACAAGAATGTTTTATTCTTTAGTACGATTAAGTGAGCTATCATTTATTTGAATTATTTATAAGAAAGTGTAAATTTGAGTGTGGTATCTGCTATATACCTTTTTTAAACGTAGCAATACTATTTTTAAATATTTTTATAATGGGGAGAAGCATTAATGCAGTTCATTCACAACCCGAGCCTCCGACAAGTTTCGTTGCTGACGGACATTTTCTAATATATTCCGTCTCAAGAGCTGCTGCCTCGTCGACAATTCTGTCTTAATCTGTAAATACATAAATTACAGAATTGTGCAAATTAGAGTATAGACGTTTCAAACATGTTATAGTACTTTTATGGTTAAATCAATAATTAAACCTATTGAATTTATTGTTTCTTCTTTACACTTCTTTTTAACGCTTTTAGAATTAAGTTTAGCTGCCAAAACACTCTTGCTATTAATAAGTGCCTGCCACGAACCGCCTTAGAACTAGTTTTCATAATTCTTTGTACTTAGAAAACAAAACAAAAGAAAAAGAGAAAAATCTGTAAACTTTGTCTGTAATTTTTTTGGATCTATTGGTCCTCGCCGACAAGTTTTGTAAACTTGGTGAGGCCATGCTTGTAATATCCTAAATAAATATATTTGAATTTGAATTTTGAATTTTGAAACCTGTTGTTCCTTATTTGGTAAACCGTTGCGAAATTGTTATAATTGATATCAAGGATTAACAAGCCTGTAAAAAACTATTGTATTTTAAAAATAATTCCTCTCCTCACGAATTAAAAAAAAACCAATACCATAACATGTTTTGTATAATGAATCAAAACATATTAGACGTAATACAAACTATGTTTCTCTCGCCAAAGAGCGTTGATTCAGCTGCTAAATACTTATGAAGTTCATTAGTCAGTTTAAAATTGTATAGGCCTAATTTATAATTTCTTTACAGCCTGTGGCTTGGACTGAAGGTCCACTCTTCTGCCAGGACAGACTCCACAACTTTACAATGTTTCACAAAATGAAAATCTATTTTGGTTCAACCACTATACAAAACACCCACAAAAAAATCTATTATACTTCATAACATTCTTATTTCAAAAAGGTTTACTGTTATTTTACCATTACTTTTTAAGTAATACAGTACTTTAGAATAGTATAATTTCAGTTCATGACACTCTACACTGATTGTTTTGTTTCACTATCAATTGGTATTGTTTCAACGACATTTTTACCTTCTTTGGTCAGTTCATTAATAATATCTCAATAAGACACGATAGCACAATCATCAGAGGAAATACAAGAGTAGAAATCAACTGGTGTCTTAAACCAAAAGAGTCAGTAAGGAAATTCTCAAAATACTACGTATCTTTTTAAAGTGTTAAAATATTTCACTAATACAACTAGACATTCCATCCCCATGTTAAATTTGTAACCAGTTTTTTTAACCAAAATCGTTGTAGTTGATGTGAGCCACCAACAGATTGTGCTGATCTAAATTACTAATTTATTAAAATGGTTTACATTACCTGCATATAGTAATCCTTTGTTGCTGATTTTGGCAACTAGTTTCGGTTCTTCTGAACCATCATCAGGCCTCAAGGTGTCAAGTAATCGCTTCATTCGAAGGTCGCAAACAGTGTTATGGGTCTAGACTTTACCTCAGCCCGGTCACGATCGATTGTCAATGTCCCTTCTTGTTTTTCGTGTTTTTTGTAATATGTGTCCGTCCCGTGTTATCGTGTTTTGTATATGTTTTATTTATTGAACTCTGTTCGTTAACGACCTTCGAATGAAGTGATTACCATACACCTTGAGGCCTGATGGTTCGGAAGAACCGAAGCTAGTTGTCAAAATCAGCAACAAAGGATTACTATATGCAGGTATTGTAAACCATTTTAAGTATAGTACAGTAATCCGGAGGCTAATCAACTATTTTCCTGATGTCTGTCGAATACACGATCTTTTTTATCAATTAAAACTAATGGAATGACTTATTGTGTGAGCTATAGCAACTGTTATGACCCATGAACTTGGCCAGCAACGAATAATACGGTAGAAAATAGAGTTTTAGTCTTTCTGTGCCTGGCTCACACAACTATGTTCTTTTTTAACAAAAAGTTGGCTACAGCTGATTCATATAGATTGGACGTCTACTTCAGTATCTAATAGTCAATGGTTATAATGATTCAATTAATAACGAAGCGTTTGTCGAAACTCACCTAATAACTTACGATGATTGGTCGGATTGTACCTTGCCTTACTACCAGGGGACCAATCCGCCTTTACATCGACGGGTTTAACATAAAAAGTACCCTAACTTTTATATCTAAAAAGCAAACTGTTTATGGTGGGCGATTCCATCGGCATTGGTATTTGAAAGTGTCATCAGAGTTATGGTAATGCCCGTGTAACGGCGAGGTATTGGCCAACATCAGCGATCTCAGGATAACGTTCCGCAGGACCCACCTTCATTTGGCACACATTCCTCCCCTCTGAACACCATTAACTCCGTGAAAATCTTGTCGCAATACATCCCATTTATATATATTTACGTATAGTGTATCAAAATACTAAAACAATAAACTTGTTTATACTTTTAGTTATACTTTCATGAGATAACTCATGATGGTGGTTTTGGGACACTTGAAGCTAACACGTGTATACTGTATGTTTAAAATTACTTTCTGTGATACATACAATAATCCACTTATGCACTTTATTACTATGTAAATCTCGCTGTGCTAGCCACAGCAGAAATTGAACGAGGATTAGTCGAAAGCAGTCGGGGATATTCTTACTTTTGATTCGATTTGATATTACAAATGGTGAACATACCTTCATATTTTACATTTTTACAGTTAGTTGTAACAATCGTTATACAATAAATCCGGCTATTCCTTATTAAGTATCGCAAAAAGTCTAATAAAATTCATAAAGAAAACAATGATGGTAAACTATCTTATTTAAAATAAGATACACGGATGAAAATACTCTGTATGTAATTATCAAAAGATTTTTATTCGTTTAAGCGTAAGGTCAGTTGCTCTGTCAAACATGAATTAGCATGACAAACGTATGCAGATCCTCGGCCACTCTTGAAACGCTAATATTCATGAGTCCGCCACTCCTTTTTTAACTCTTGATGGCACGCCTAAATTATAGAACATGCTTCATTGATACACAATTTGAGTAGCTCTCCCAATATTATAAGGTTACGTTAGGTTAGGTTAGTAGTCATTTAACTAATCGTGATAGCTATATCTAGCATCACATACTTACAAGCGCCGAGTTAGCCGTACTTGATTAATGACTATTGATTATGCCAGTCTTTAGTGTATAGTGTATACTATTTGTAAGTCTCTTCGTGTTTTCATCTTCCTGGCCATTATGACGACCAAGGGAACTGCACACGTTCACCGCGACTTTGGTGAGACAAACTCCTCATCTTCCAGGATTGACAACGGTAAAAGTTAACTTAACTCATTTATTTTGCAAAGATTTTCAAGGCATGAGTCCAATATGAATAACATTTGGTTCTTATATGAATCACTACACTACGTAAATGCCCAGAAATACCTGTACTTTCAAAAATGACCCCTTCATAAATTGCAAAATGTTGAAATGTCAAACTTGTTTACAGATAATGTGTTTACCAAAGTTCAACCGCAAGTTTTAAGTTGTCCTTGACTTTGTTGTGAAGATAGATCAAAACTTTTAATCTTATGAGTTGACTAAGCTTTTCAATATATTGGTTTCAAAAATGTACTGAAACTGATGAAAATAATCGTTTTTGCGTACGTCGTTATCTTTTATGTAATAATTTATGTAAGCATTCGCACTGAATCCTTCTCAAATCCCATCATTGAAGTATACAACTTACAGTTAATACTGCGTAGTACGTGCAACGTTGATATAAGCATGGGTCCTTATTTCAGGAATAGATGTGGGTTTACATTTTAGACAATTAACTTTTTAATGTAATGTTGAGTTATTTAATTTTTTACATGTTTACATGTCATCTTAGTTCCAGGAATGAAATATGTTCTGTGATGATCTCTTTACTGTATGCCTGGATGGTGTAATCAAGGTATTGACATTGTAATTGTTAGGACATGTTGACATTTGGATCTGTCCTCAAAATGTAATTTCACAAACATGATGACATCAAACGCCTGGGTGATAATTGAAAATGATACAAGAGAACAGAGAGGTTCAATAACTTTAATTGACCATGTGTATACTAATTTCCCAGATGATTTATTCCCCAATGTTACGTCTAGATACACGATGAAAAGGCCCTTTTGTAATAGTAATGTGCAAGTATGATGGAGTGATTCACGCCAATGTGTCAAAACATCGCTTTGACACTTTGCCGAGTGAGACAGTCTGTAGCCTATTGTGGATGCTGCTGAACTAAGCGAACTACCCGACATGCTCAATTTTGCTCAACAAATGATTTCCATCCACTGACTTTAACGTGCCCGACCCGGCCCGACCTACACCACCTCTTACTTAAATAACATACATGTATGGTTATTCACCGGGTCGAAGTTTTATCGTGCCAACTACGGTAGTGTAGTAAAGTAGTAGTGGTTGGCACAATGAGTCGTTGCACCACTGTCAGTGGCAATGAGAGGTTATAAACGAAAACATAACCTCTCTTAGAAGTTATGAGTAGTGATTGTTAGTAATGTTAAACGGTCGTAGGTAAATAAATTTATGCAACTCGCGATAAGAATATTTACACGATCGTTTCGTAAACTTCTTTACATCGTTCAATATGAATCATTTAGTTAAATATTGCAAGTTGGAACCATTTTACTTGCTTACTAGTATTAGTTGTGCGCATTTTCGTCTTTAGTGTTCCAAGTTCCCAGTTTTTATCTGTGTGTTTTATAGTAATTGCATCATTTTTTATATTATTATATTAATTATTATATTATTATATATTATATTAAATTATTATATTAATTATATTATACACTGTGGGCCTAATATTTTATTTCTCATGGTCTAACTGCAATTTTAAAATGTTTGTTTATAACGTACAGGATTTTGTACTATAACTACTTAATTTATTTTTTGTTAGAAATGAGTGAAATTAAATTAAAGTTATAGGTTATAGTTTGTTCGCAAATTATTTTGTTTTTATCGCTGTTGTTTACAATGAATAAATGATTTCAGAGGGTGAACAACGTTAAAACAAACGTACAGATTGCTTCCCTACAGTGTCAAACAAACGTTGTGAGGGAGTTTTGGCAAATGAAACCAAATAATGAAACTAATATTACAATCTTCAGACGTAAAAACAAATATTATATTTCTGCAATATCGCAGGTTATTTCTTCCCTGCCTCTCAAAGGCTTCGTATATTTTGTGTACAGTATTTTCATCAAAAAAGCTCTGGCTTATCTTTCCTTATTTGGGAAATTACTTTTCTTTATAATTATAAAACTTTTAAGTATCACCCTTAAAGTTTGAGATGGTTATATAAATAACTTCTTGATCAGCATTGTACGTGTTATTAAATTTACGGAAAGTAAATAAAAGAAACGTCTTATAACACTTAAAACATATACTCACAAGACGGTAAATATACAAAAAAGATGGTAAGTGGTGATCGATTTCGATCCTCCTCCTCAAATTAGTTAAAGTTGTAACTCTGTTAGCAAATGTTTCATATAGGCCTATGGAATAAGCTATTACCGTTGGTCTCAGGGTAAGACCTAGACCAGGGACCGATTTACTTTTTTCGTTTTGAGGTCCCCAGAGGCCAAAAACTCCCTATTTATATTAATACACCACTTATATTAATTAACAAAATCTAATTAACGCTAATAACTTAAAAAATGTTATAATGAAAAAATATTATACTTTTCACATTATAAATTATTTCAATTTTTGTATCATCTTCGATTTCATAAGTTCGATAGATTGTCCGCTCAACTATAAAAATAACTATAAAAGATAACTATAACTATAAAAGGTTTTATCATTATGTAAAGCGGTAGGCTATGAGTATTAATATATTTATTAATACAGAGCCCTATATAAATAAATGTATTCAAATAAATTAACACATATTACCTAAAACCTTTTACAGAATAAACGTGTAAAAAGAATAATTTCCACGGAGTTAATGGTGTTCAGAGGGGAGGAATGTGTGCCAAATGAAGGTGGGTCCTGCAGAACGTTATCCTGAGATCGCTGATGTTGGCCAATACCTCGCCGTTACACGGGCATTACCATAACTCTGATGACACTTTCAAATACCAATGCCGATGGAATCGCCGACAACGAGCAAATTGGTTTGGAATTTGTTCAAATCAAATGTTAAAAAAGTAGGTTAAAACCGTCAAAATTGACGGTTACTTTTAAGATGTCATTGCAATTCAGCTAAGTGAGGTAGGGTATGAACTTTTAACGGTGTTTATGAAGTGAAAAAGGAGAGTAAAAACAATAATGAGACTTAAATATCTTACAAAATATGTTTGTTTACTTCATTGAATACAATACAATGTTTACGGAATCTTCCGTTTGTTTTTGATTCACGACTTTGGTTCATGCTCTAGTCTCTGTCGCCGTACGGGAAAAGGAAAGGATATAACATTAAGTTTGTCAGCTATTTTAATGGAGTTAATATTACTTGGCTAACCAATTTCCAAGTTTTTGTATTGTCTACGAAAGCGCCTGACTTTGACAGCTGATTCCACCCTTTAATGATAATTCAGCTTTCAGCTGTTATAATTCAATTTCGCTATTTATTTATTTATATTATACATACTGTCCCAAAAGTCCCGGACCGGTTTAATATTTTCTAAACGACAACAGATAAACCAATAAGATTTGGTACATCAACATCACACCTAAAAATCTACTTTTTTATGGAAATATAAATTTTCTCTCACATCATGGGGACGTCCCGCAAGGAGTCAGAAGGAAATCTTAAATAGAAGCATAGGTTGACATGTACATCAAATTAAAGGTCTTTACTAGCAGAATATAATGCTGCAAATTTGAACTCAAACGGACAACCGAGTCAAGAATGACAGTGGTTCAAAGATTCATTTGATTTGCATTTGGGGGCACAGCCCTAGGAATCGGAAAAAAATGTTTAACGTAAGCATAGGTCGATATGCACATCAAATTAAAGGTCTTCACTAGTAGATTACAATGCCGTAAATTCAAGCTCAAAAGAACGCCTGAGTAAAAAATGGCAGTCGTTCAAAGATTCAAAATGGCAGGTTCAAGAAATCTTTGAACGGCCGCCATTTTGTAACGGGTGATCCTTTCGAGGCGCGGTTTCCGGCATTGAACTCTGCTAGGTAAGCCCTTTAAACTGATGTGCATATTGATCTATGCTCCTATTTAAGATTTCCTTCTGACTCCTCGTGGGACGTCCCCATGATATGACAGAAAATTGATAGTTCCTTAAAAAAGTAGATTTTTAAGTGTGGTGTTGATGTGCAAAATCTTATTGATTTATCTGTTGTCGTTTAGAAAATATTAAACCGGTCCGGGACTTTTGGGACAGTCTGTATAATTGTGATGGAGGCCACCGTGGGCTGTAGCACCAGAGGGTAAGGTAAGGGTAAGTAAAAACCTTAAGTATTAATCGGTAACCAGGGGCTAATAATTATTAAAAATGAATATCATATTAAATTAATGTAAATTATGACCACGCAGTAAACTGGAAACATACTGCTGTTTGCATTGGTATTTCTTTTTCATTCCTCTGCTTTTATATAATCGACATTGTTTTATCTGTACTCTATACTACTTGTTCAAAACCGAATAAGTATTTTTCGAAATTTCGTTTACTTTCACCGGGGGAACTTTTCTGGCAAAATTACGTTCCCTTACAAACATCAAAACCAATATGAGTGTTCATTATTAAGTATTCAAAATAATTACATCTCTTGTTATGGTTAAACAAGAAACGTAATCTCTTTTAGTTTGGTAAATCATCGCTATTCCGAGCAATGCAGGAACCCTTTACACGGTAATGGTAATCGTAACCCAGGTACGGGATGTTAATCAAACCTGTAAATGGCCCATCGGTGGCCATTGGCCAATAACTGTTTGTAACCAACCTTTTGCCCACATGTCCATCCAATAATTAGTGCCGTCATTTAATTACTAAAATTAAGTTGTCTTTTTTACATTGACTGCTAGCCGTTGAAGTAGATAAATTAATGAACCGTCTATATATGTATCACAAGGTTTTATATACATATACAACAAAGGGATTTAATGTATATATATCACTGTTCATTGTTGAGGGCTACTAGTGTCATTAAGAAATAAGTCAGAAATCTGAACATTTACTACAGTTTAATTTCTTTAAACAAACTAACATGTTTCTGCTATTAGGCCATGATCACATTTCAGTTTAATTCTTTACAAAATAGGGTGGACTGTCTTTAAAGATGAACTTCTTTGTAGGCTATTCGAAGGTTTCTATTTTTCATGAGATGTCTTTATTATATGATAAATAAATAATTGTTCTATAGTTTAAATTGAATTTCGACTATTTTCGGTCATGTTGCGTTTCCTACAGATGAATGCTGACATGAATTAATTTGGTATTTTCAATACGTTTATTTTTTTCAAAAACCTTCTAAATGCACATTTTATAAATCAAACTCGACTTTTCTTTCTGGGCTTATTAAATTGATAGTATAAGCTAATTACTTATCTGATCAGTTGGCGAATTAGTGGCAATATAATTTAGCTGTTTATTGTCATTTAAATGGGCCAAACCTTCAAACCCGTCGTCTATAATGGCTTCTGTAAAGAGTTTTCAATTCCAACCACTCACTTGAACCTCTTGAATGGTTAATCTATAATCTATACCTAAAGATTTTCAAACTTAACATAAATATTCACTAATGCCCCAATTGTTTATCTAGTATCTCAGTCAAATAAACCGCATTGCCTAATCTTTTAATAGGCCTATAATGGTTGACAGTATTGATTTTACCACAAGTTTCAATATTTTATTATTGGCTCGGTTAGTTATTAATTTTTAAATCCACTTTAGAGTTTGGAGACACAAACCCGCTTATTTGTTGAAATATAATCACTAATAACTCCGATTTGTATTTAAAACTTTAAATTTGCTTATGAATTATATAATTTTTGAATTTTACAAATAAAGAAATGAAATACAATACCTTAAAATATAAATATATACGATTGTGATGTACCATAGCCGTAGTTTAGGCTATGTACAAAGTAACACAAACTCGGGATCAAACTCAAATTAAAATAAACACACATTCGCAATATATGTTTATGCGTACCGTTCTAAGCCAACCGTATTGCACTAGACTTACACACTGGATCGACGCCAAAATAACCCAAATGTTGACGGACGAATTATTGATGATCAGCTGATACAAGGAATCGGTCGTGGTCGTGGTCGTGGTCGTGGTCGTGGTCGTGGTCGTGGTCGTGGTCGTGGTCGTGGTCGTGGGGTACTTTGCAACGTTCCGAATCTGACAGGTTGGAATCTGACTCTAATTATTATATAGAACGTACGATCTCTCATTCTGCTACAAATTTCATTAATCTATACTATTATATACAAATCTAGTCGTGTCTGTCTGTATGTTTGTTACTAATAGGCGCATAAACTACTTAACTGACAGGGCTTAAATTATACAAAAATATAGCTACCATACCAAGGACCTTTATAGGACTTTTCACACTTCGATACTGACCGTGGGCTTTGCTCCTTTGGTTTTAAAAGTTCTAAGGTGAGGATTTTAAAAGTAAATATTGATTGGTCTCCATGGCTGCCATGAGAACACACACAATGTTTGCAATTTGCTATGCCACCCAAATGTAAACAAGCTGAACTGTCAAACCACATTAATTCACAATTCCACAGCTGGTTTATAAATAGGCATATAATATTCTCTACAATCAAGTGACATGTTAATTTATTCTTATATTTGATGATTCATTGATCATTGATTTTATGAAATAAGTGAGATTGTATATCTGTTGTATTTCAATTTAAAAACAACAATAAAAAACTAAGTTTGTACAATTGCCTTTGGTGCATGAATAGTAGGAGCTATAAATAGTAGGGCTAAGTATATTTCTGTTTGTTTTAGTAGTAAGAGTGTCAATGTTTTTTTTTTTCACATAGTATAAAATGAAATATTTGTATAATCAATGCTAAGTGAGCAATGCTTTTTAGAAGCACGATCACATGTTTCTTTTCATTCAAGCCGTAATATTAACCAGATGTTGTAAATTATTGTTTGTCTATGTTTGATTTTATCATTTAAAAGTAAGTAAAAGTTTTGGGTGTTTTATTTGTTTTATTGTTTGAAAATGTTTTTTTTATGTAATTAGTAAGTTAAACTTTTTGATAGGTACATTTATTGGAATTAAATCTGATTTTACACTGTTTTTCATTTCAGATTTCAAAAAGCACCATCAACCCCGTACGAAGGACGGGTACTCTGCTAGTTTTTAATATAACTTTTATTCCGTACGTGTAGTTGATTATTTAAAACTCTCAAGCCTCTGTCTGTCAGAGGCTGGTGGAGATATTAATTTAGTATATTATAAATCCGTGATTATTTGGTAAAATTACGTTGATAAATTGTCACTTAAACTATTTTACTAAACTTAGGAAACAAGGAACGGAAGATACGGAGTAAAAAGCAGTACCGGTATCTTAAGTATAAAAAAATTATTTATGTAGTTTAAGCGGAAATTAATCCTAAAATATATTTTAAGTAACAAAAATATGAAACACATAGTTCAATAACTATCTGTCAACACTGCAAACACATATGATCAACATTTCCCGCATAACAGCTTTCTGTTAGTGCCAAAGCCCAATTTCCAGTTGTGTATGCAGGGACGTCCCATGATTTATGTATTTCCGTTTCCCTTAAGCCGTAAACATGGCTTTACTTCCGGTGGTGTACCTGGCCCGTTTCCTACTTCCGGAATCTACTTCTTATAATGCTTTATTCTCTTTAGGTTTCTTCGTGTCCCCCTCCTCAATCTTGTGTAAGAGTTGGATGTATTGGCAAAGCATTGCTGTTTTTACAGTAAGTTTAAACACATCTGGATTTTGTTTGAACCTTGACAAGTTTCTAACTGCAAAACGTCTTGATTAGTTTATTTCACCTTGTTTCTTATTTATATAGGTTCAAATAATAAGTAATGCATTGTTATAAGAATTTATAATAGGGGGCTTGGTATTTTATTTATCACGACATCGGTTAAAAGTTTGGAGAAAGGTATGGGAAACACTAAATGAGAAATAAATGGCTTAAGGTGCTGATTTATTTGTTGAAGTTCGGCTGGCTTATATCGGGGCACTTTTGTTTTGGAGAGTCCGGTTCAATTCCCAATCATCACTACAAATAATAATGACACAAGTCGGTGGCTCGGAGTCTACATTTGCTGTACTCATATAAAGTTGTTAAAAGGTCTATTAAGATCCGGTCCAAAATATGTAAAACAATCAAGGATCAAAAAGAATACGTTCCAATAAAATGTTCGGTTGTTATGATATTAAACCTTAAATGTTCTTTTCGCTTGTCTTATAATTAAACCAGTAACATTACGATCAGTAGACCTAGCCCATTCTGCAACCAAGATACGTAACTCATGTGACCATTCAAAATCGTCATATTTGTTTATTTATTGCCCCACCACTCTAAAATATAATTTTAAGCATTTAAAGCTGATGTACTTTGGCAGTACCAGTACGTAAATTAAACAGCCATATCTATCTATACTTATTCAATACGCAAGCAGGTTTTTTGTGACAATTACTCCTCCGAAACTACTGAACCGATTGACATGTTTTTGGTCTCATTGGAAAAAGCGTAACGTGAAGTTGTGCAGGAAACTTTCTTTTTAAGGAAATAGTTAGAGAATGAGGCCCTTGGGTCCTTTAAAGTTTCGTATTTCTCCATAAGATTAACATGAGAAACAAATATTGTTATGAAACTGCAGCTGTCAAAAATTAAAAGTAAGAAGAAGAGCATATGTTGATTGTAAACAGTCAATAAGTTTGTTAATTTAACAGTTTGCTACACACATTTACTGACTTGGTTGAAATTAAATATTTACCATTTGAATTTGGGTTTGTGTAAATATTACAATGAAAAAAAGTGAGAGCCTGGATAGTTTTATATACATAAAGAAATCTGAATCAACACTGTGCTACATTTCTTAGTATTCATTGAAAGAGCCGATTTGCAAACTATGGAAACATAGGAAAGTCATAGAACACCACCAAGGAGAATAAATAGAAATATTGTTTTTTTTATAATCGTTATTATGGACAACCTAATGCGGCTACGAGTAAAAAAAAAGATCAGCTATTGAAAATGATAAGATATTTATAAGAAATGTTGGTTATATCGATGTGTTATGTACATCTTGGGTTTTTCCATAATCTTTGAGTCGAATCTTTTAAATTCATCAGGAATTATGACGGTTATTTGTTTAAAAATAACGCCTGTAATACCTAGCAACCGGTACACTAGTGTATTAATGCACGGTTTGCTATGAGTGTTGATTTGAGTTCTGTCGATGCTGTGTAGTTACCGACTCCACAGTCACGGATGATCCTCGGTTAGCGACTTGCACCAACTGCGCATTGAATCACTTGATTAACATTTACAGAACGTTCTCTATAAATTTTGTGTATTATATATATTTTTAGATTATTCCCTTATGGCTGACCCGTAAATCTTTGTCTAGCCTTTCCAGTACAAATTTGCCGTTGTTTGAGACGCCTTTTGTTTTATATGCAGTCGTTCATTGATTTGTTTAAGAGTAAAAGGTTATAGGGACAATTTGACATATTAGCAAAGATAGTAGTATCTTATCAATGGTACTTGAAATGTTATTTCAGCCAGTCTAGAATGCGGGAGGTGCGGATGTATGTTTCGCTCTTGTGCTTGTGTCTTCTTCGACTTGTATCCGACAGTAAGTAGTAAGCTTATAGTTCTAGACGATTGAAATTGAGGTAAATGCGTAATTGTCAGGTCTTTTGATCTATAGGTCTAATGATGATAGGTCTGAGTTTTATTGTAATTTAAGGAATAGCGGAGTTGAATAATTATTTTGCAGATGAATAGACACATTTTGGCGAATTTCCCATATAGGGAATAAGCTATTAATCCTTGAGCTCATTGTAAAACCTGGAACCGGGACCGATTTACTTGTTCACTTTGATTTCGTAATGTATATGTATATTTATTTAGTTATTTTAGCCCTCATGGGTGCAAAAACTAATAAAATAGAAATGGCTAAACAAATATATATATTTGTTTGTGTGTGTGTCCACTAGCACGATAACTCGAGCAAAACACAGCCAATTTAGATTAATTTCTGTACAAATGTGTAAACCTACATGCTGGATCAGACCATGGGAGACCTTCAAAACATAAAATTTCCCAATTTTTTGCTAATCCGTTTTAAAAAGCTTGAAAATTGACCACGGAAGAAACAAAAAAAATAATTCTCATGTTGTTCTTATGTGGAATAAGTAAACTGTTCTAGCTTGTTTGTTTATGAATATATTTTTATCAAACTTTGCAAATTTATTTATTTTATATTAAGCTATTAATGCCTTAATAAAAACTCAATTTATTACCTTCCTTGTAACAGCAAACCTAAGTACTAATTACCAAATGATATTTAAATAGATTTTAGTAAAAATCCTATCAGACAAATGGAAATTCTCGTAATCTCAGCAGGTTTGCTGTGGCAGGGATTTATTATTTAATAATAATAGATGTTTATTCGTTTTTATTTATTTCACATTAGAATTAGATTACAGTTTTATACATTGCGAGCAAGAAAATTTGATATTTTGACAGAAACAATGTAATTGAACTATATACTTACTTTATACTTTTTTGGAGTCCAAGGGAGTTTTGTGTTTGAAGGCAAATAAACTGGGACAAGGGTGGTCTAATGTTAAGAGCACGGAACTTTGGTCAGAACCCAGCAATCATCAATGGCTTTTAGTGGCTTTTAGTTATGTGGCAATGCCTATACCTGGTGGTATGGAGCCTAACTTGAGCTGTAGGTCAGTATGTCCATCTATACACAATACACAAACCAAAAGATTCTTGTCTGTATTACAGATGTTCCTCCACTGAAAGCCTTATTTGTTTTCCCATTTCAATTCTGTGCTTAAATAAAACTGAAATGTTGTCAAATGGAATTAATCAAAGTTAAGCATTAATTATAAACAGAAGACCTGAACAAACTTTTTAAATTGTCTGGAAAATTAATGAAAATTTACCAAGCAAAGTGAGTTAAAGATAATCGGACAGACAATATTTCAATGACTTTTAAGATGATTATGAAGCCTTGCTGGACTTGTGTGTTGCCAATGCAGCCTTGCTGGACTTGTGTGTTGCCTATGTAACCTTGCTGGACTTGTGTGTTGCCAATGTAGCCTTGCTGGACTTGTGTGTTGCCTTGCTGGACTTGTGAGTTGCCTTGCTGGACTTGTGAGTTGCCTATGAAGCCTTGCTGGACTTGTGTGTTGCCTATGTAACCTTGCTGGACTTGTGTGTTGCCTATGTAACCTTAATGGACTTGTGTGTTGCCAATGTAGCCTTGCTGGACTTGTGAGTTGCCTATGAAGCCTTGCTGGACTTGTGTGTTGCCTATGTAACCTTGCTGGACTTGTGTGTTGCCTATGTAACCTAAATGGACTTGTGTGTTGCCAATGTAGCCTTTCTGGACTTGTGTGTTGCCAATGTAGCCTTGCTGGACTTGTGTGTTGCTAATGTAGCCTTGCTGGACTGGTGTGTTGCCTATGTAGGCTTGCTGGACTGGTGTGTTGCCTATGTAGGCTTGCTGGACTTGTGTGTTGCCAATGTAGCCTTGCTGGACTTGTGTGTTGCCAATGTAACCTTGCTGGACTTTTGTGTTGCCATTGTAGCCTTGCTGGACTTGTGTGTTGCCTATGTAGGCTTGCTGGACTTGTGTTTTTTCTATGTAGGCTTGCTGGACTTGTGAGTTGCCTATATAACCTTTCTGGACCCTCGTCATTATTATGTTTAATAATTTTGTTAAGAAATACTGGTACCAGTTTTTAGCTTTTGCAATCCATTTTTTAAGTTTGTAGCAACAAGATGGTCTCAGCCATTTTACCATCAATGTTACATTAGTGCACATTTATTTATTGGTATTACTAAAGATAGGTGTTCTCTGGAGGATGTTGCATAGGAGTGTGATGTGTTGGTTGCTGTTGCAGCCAATGAGAGCACAGTGTTGTGCAGCAATGAGTCTGTCTGTCAGTCAACGTGGGGAGTACACAGCGTATGTGACCAAGGCAATTGTGACTGTCAGAACTTGTACTATCTCGCCAACAGCACAACCTGCACTGAGTGCCCAGGTTAGTCACATCAACATTCGTAAGTTGGATACTTCTGACAGAAACAAGTTTCCTACTAGAGATTACACACTTTATTATTTCTTTACTCAAAAGACGTAGTTAACTCCTTGTCACAGATTATACGAATCGCTAAACTTTTTATTTTAGGACGAGACATGGTTTATCCGCATGCTGCGACAAAACATTAAATCAAATGGGAGGCCACACACGAACGACACAAAGTTTAGACGCCTGGGCGGTTAGGCCATGCCATGTTGCGGCTGAACCGGGCAAAGTTAAGCAACGTTGGAGGGGATGACAGAATAACTTCTCGATCAGCATCGTACGTGTTATTAAATTACCTGAAAAAACAAAAATATATACGACTAATAACACTTGTAATAATATAATTATACTGTAGACTTACAAGACGGTAAATACATTTAAAAGTTGGTAAGTGGTGATCGATTTCGATTGGACACTCCAATCATCATCTTACCAACTTTTTAATTGTATTTACCGTCTTGTAAGTCAACAGTATAAGTGTAAATATATTATTACAAGTGTTATTAGATGTATATATATTTGTTTTTCCAGGGGATGACAGAAGCAGTCTCGTGAGAGACATATAACAGTCAGACCGCACGGATGGAGCCACTTCTTTCGGAATTTCTGGAGATTTTGATACAAGTTTGAGTTTTTAGCGTCTACAATTAGATTTTTTTTCTATGACGATTGATACGGACAAGTTATAATAGAACTGGTCAAAGACAAACCATGTTTGTGGGACAAAAGCTCATTGACTACTCAGGCAGGAACCTCTACTAAAGAGGTAAATATACATAATAATGCTGCAATAGACGAATCCAATGCCCTGCAATTTAAATAATTTTTTAAGAAATGTGGAATTGAATAAACAAGAAACATATATATGCCTATGCAAAGAAAAAAACATATTTTATTGGGATACAGTTAAAAAGAAAAAAATTAAATAATAGTAAAAGAAAAGACATAAGTGGTTCAAATATATTCATATTCAAACAGGTGGAAAATTAATCGAAAAGAATATAATGATAGATTTATTATATATGCTCTTTTAGAATTATCTTGAATTTAGATAGGTTTGTTTATTTTTTTATGAATTCAGGGAAAAATTTTAGAAAATTGCTACCAGCATATGAGGGTTTTTTTCAAAAAATTTTAATTTGTGAGGCTGGACAAACTCCCTTCTCCTCCTGAAATTATAAGAATGCACTGAATTTATTACTTGCTCGGATTCATTTTTTTTTTGCGATAAGAATTGTTTCATAAATATATTGCCCATAAACTGTAAAAATTTGTAATTTCTTAAAACGTTTTTTTGCCGAATCATCTCGTTTAAGCTTAAGCATAATTCTGAAAGCATCTTTTTGTCCCTTCAGACTGGTATCCAAATTTAATATTTTTGTTGACCCATGTAATGCTAAACCGAATGAAATATGGGAGTGAATGTGAGAAAAGTATATACTTTTTAGGGTTTTCAAATTAATAAAAGGACATTTAAAAAAAATAAAGGACAATAGGATTCATACTAATTTCCTAATAATAGTTCATGATAATAAAAGAAATAATTGATCGGATACTTGACTCTTTACATACACTGTATAGCAAGATTCTGATAGAGGGTCTGATAGAGGGGTAGGGGGTGATAGAGGGGTTTCATGCAGGGTTGCTTAAGTAAATGGTCAGTGTTAGCCTATATAATTTAAAGTTAAATATTAAATTATTTTATCAGGTTTAGTTTATAGTTTATAGTTTATAGTTTTTAGGTTTAGTGAGTCGGTGGCTCAGTCGGTAGCGTCGCGGACTTCGGGCCCAAGGCAGTAGTGTCGTGGGTTCGGATCCTGGTCACTGCCGATAACATTTTATCAGTACAGTTCACCTTTGTACTGTACCGGCTCACTCCTTGCTTTGCTGTAAACGATCCACGCACGGGCGCTTAGTCTATGTGGACGGGCAAATACAAGGTTAAAAGAGGCCGCCAACCTCTTTAAAAAAAAAAAAAAAAAAAAGTTTAAATTAAAATTAGGTAAAGATCTACATCGTTTCAGATCATATTGATTTTTGTTTTATTCTTCCAAGCAAGATGTACACTGTTCACCCCTGATGTTTTATTATCATGTGTAGGCTATGGACAAATTCAATCATTGATATTGTATCTCAGGTATTGGGGAGAGCTGCTCTGACTCTCAATGCTGCAACCAAGACTACCTGATCTGTCACAAAGGGGTTTGTATGTGCATATACAGCGACTATTGCTGGTAAGCTCTTTTTCCAACTATAGTTATGATCATCTATAGCAGTGCTTCCCTCTTAGACTAATCCTCCTGTAGGGGGGGGGGTCTAGAATGGTAGTGCACAAAGCAAGAAACACTACGTTGGTCTCAGATTATATCTAAGTTCTCTAGGCTGCAGCCAGGGCCGGCTAGTCCCCTAAGCTCCATCTGTGGTGTGGGTAAACATGACCAACAAACAACAGGAATAGTACAAGTCAATATTAAATAGCCATAAATGCAATGTTTCAGTCATTCTTGCTTATTGGTTTCCGTCTAAGCTTCTTCGTAATGATGGCGCTTATGATGTTCTCATGGTTGAATTATCTATAGTATTCTACACTAAGCAAGGCCAAAAGTTTTGCTTGTCTTCTAGTTAGAGGTATATAGGTTTGGAGTCTGTTCTTGATCAGCTTCAGTTAAAAGTTACCTTTCCCCAGACTAATAAGTCACCATAAAGGTAATGCTTTGTTTACCGGTAGATTACATGGAGTAGTGTGCGAGGTGAGGGAAAGAGTCACACAGTATACCGGCATGAACTATTAGCATGAAGATTTTTTGTCATCCCAGTTTCAATAACTTGAGCCATACTAGATTTACCTTTGTTGTTGTTGTCTGAGTTCCCTGATTCTGTCGTTGCGTTGTCCAATCGACCCAACCACGATACTAGTGACCGTGTATGTGTAAATATGTTTGTAAACATAGACTGTAGTGTTAGTGATAAGATGAATTCACAAGAAGACCCCTAAAGATGCCATACGAGGTGGCAAAATGCATAGGGTGACACTAAAATCTTACCTACAAGAACTCAGGCTAACTAAACTCAAGGCAAATCTTATTATAACAAGTTTGGTACACAAACGCAGCTATAGCTAGAAAATCACAAACAACAAAAACATAAATAGAACTGTATGCACTGTCCCTTGGTGCTTAACGAATTACAACATTCCAAATGTTATAAGCTCAAAAAGTAAAACTTTCACATACATTGATCAAGAGACTGATATAGTCATTTTTCTCCTTTATCAATTGAATTTTACTGAAAAAAGATGGTCATTAAAAAATGGCAACTACCTTGAGCTGAATTTTACCTTTATCTATTAGTGGATTTAAGTCTGATTGTTGACACACTGAAATCCCAGTGGAGTCCAGATTGGCTGCTCTAAGACATTGGCTCTCTTTTGCTTAGCCTGTTTAATGTATAATTATATATATGTTACATTTTCTAAATAAGTTAACTATATTTTTCCAGGACAATATCAGCAGCAGATCGAGAGAGATTTCAACATGTGGCTCAATGCATTCTTGCAGTTACATTGATGCTCACAGCTACCATCTTGTTCATTCTCTTTTGGAAAGCTTGTTCAAGGTGAAGTCCTAACGTTGTTTGAATGTCTAATCAAAGGCCTAGTTAGGGACCTATGGATCTAATGGATGCAACACACATTCATGTTATGGTCTCATAATATAGAATGAAAATTATTTTGATTCTATCAAGTGAACTTTTGTTGTTGATAAGTATTCCTATATAGATTTATATATTAGATATAGTGTGAACATTTGTTTAGGCACTTAAGACAATATCAACAATTAAGATTGACAGTCAAATCAATATAATGCAAGAATTCTTTCTAGTTATTTGTATATGTAGCTTTCTAGAGGCTTTAAAGGTAAAATAGGACTATCCTTCTTACTGTTAAAGCTTAATATTAATTAGTTGGGAAATCTGAGTACCTAATACAGTTTGAGTTTGGAAATCCATGTAATATAGTTGGGGAATCCGCAATAAATAGTTGGGAAATTCTAAATGTCTTCCCACCCAATTTTTTTTTCATGTGACGCCCCTGCCTACAACACCAGACATGCATTAGATCTTGCCCTTCCAATCCACAAGCTATCACTTATAAAAGAAAACCATCCTATAAAGGATCTAAATACTTTAACCTCCTTCCAGAACAACTTAAACAACAGAATAATTCATCCAATCACTTTCAAGTCAAAACTCACAGACTGGCTGCTAGAGAGCTTGAGTCTGTGAATTCATCTCATGACCTTAAAATATGAAATGTTTCTGTAAACCACCTGTAAATATGATACTGTACTATTCTCAACAAATATGTTAAAAGAATATTAGTTTTCTATTTTCCAAAGCTATCATCTGTTGATATTACATTGATCTTTAGGACTGGCCCATACAATATACAGTAGACTCAATCTAATCCGGACACCTTTTAACCGGACATCGGTTTAACGGGACTACACTTGTCGGAAATGACATCTCTTTACTCGGACAATTTTTATCAGCACATTGGTTTAACCGGACTAGATCAGAAGGAAGTGGGCGGTACTGAAACGACTGTACTCGTGGGAAATATTTGAGACCAGTGATCACGTGTCTAAATACAATTTAAGTCAAATATCACAGTAAACGGTCCATTTTAACGAGTTTTTAGGGACATCGGTTTAACCGGAAAAACAGTTATCTGGAATGGCCTCGGTCCCGAGGAGTCCGGATAACAGGGAGTCTACTGTATTATTATATTCAAATTTTCCGTTGAGGATGTGCGTTGGGGGTATTTTTGCTGGCCTTGTAAATTGCATACTCCTCAAAAGTGTTAAAACCTTCCTCTCCCTGGGAACTTAAAACCTCTAATTAGTGTTGATGTCTTTGTACTCGTGTTTGTCTTTTATTAAATGTTCAGCAAAAGCAAGGTTATGTTTGTTGACAGAAGGTTTTGGAACCACCTTGAAACAAACATAAGGGCTTTATCTGAACCTGATGAAGTCACGGAAAGGATTCCTACCATAAAACCTGGGAAAAACCAAATTCTGATTGTAATCATAGTCTATCTTTTCAGGCGAAGTGTGGTGAGACGAAACTTGCGCCATAACTCTGATAGCATTCTCAGTCTCAACTCTATACAAAGGCTGGTGTTAATGCAGCTACAAGATCGTCCTCCTCCGTATAGTGCCGAGTGGTCTCAACCTACCAAACATGTGGTGAGTAGGTTCAGTGCAGATCAAAGGGTAAATATTGGAATTTTAAAAATTCTCACTCTAGTTCCTCTATCAAATGTTGATAAAGTTCAAGTTATTCTTTTATATTAAACCCCACCTGGATTTTTTGTCAAAATAGTTTTAAGTAGTTAAGGATTGAAATAGTTCAAAACCATATTTAGAATGATTTGGTAATCTTCATACTCAATCCACGCCAGATCAAGATCCTCACATGTAAGGTCTACTGCTAATAAACTATTTTAAATGTGTTTTCCTGTCCAAACGATGGTTTTGTTTTGCACACCCTGATGGCCAGATGTTGTTATAGAATGAACTTTGTGAGCCTCCTCCCAGCTATATTGAAGCAGTAGGGACAGCCAGGGTCACTGCGTATGAAGAGAACTTCACACTTCCCTCCCATTTAATAGTTCTCACAAACACTGAATTACACATATAATTAATTTGTTACTTGTTAAAATCAAAATAATATATAAAATACTCGGTAATTAAAATTAAAAATCAATGGCACAAAATTAATAAACAGTAAGTGTTTTCCTCATTACTTATTTCACAACATTTCACAGCAACTGTAGACAACATATAATCCTGAAGGTTTATTTCTTGATTTGTTTATACAATACTTTACCCTACCAAGAAAACTGAAAAAATATCACATTGCAGTTTTAATCATCATAAATAATGTTATACTGTATGAATGTTTTCTTTATTAAAAAAAGAGGAAAAGTATCTTAAAATCGTAATATATTGTAGATAATTACTATAGTATATTAACAACCTACTTTTAGTATATCACTGCAGCCTAATGCATCTTTAATTAACAAAAGTATTGAAATATTGGATCTTACACAAAATGATTAATTTGATCATCTATTAGAATGAGGGTTATATTAAACAACTGTAAATTTGGATACTATATATTTTTCTCCCCTCCCTTACAAAAGTTCCGTAGTGTGTTAAGGTCATTGCATCCAAAAATGCGCAGCTTTTAAGTGCAACAAAACTAACACAAAATTGTATAAAATCTTATAGATCTAAGAATATAAACAGTATGTACAACAAATTGTAGAGTAGCAATAAAATGTGTTTGAGTCCAAAAACATTTTTGAGGCTTTTATTGAGTTTTGCTTAATTTCTTTTATACTTTTTATTTAGACATTTATAATTTTTCTATTAAAGATTGTTTCCTTTTACATAGCCTTGGATATGTTACTACTGTAAATACATTAAATCGTAATGTATTTACTGTATTTACACGGATAAAAATGTATTGTCTACATTAATCATCACTTGCTTATGTGTTGTGCACGTAATACAAATTCACTGCTTATTGTTTAGTTCATAACAAATATTCCTCTCTTAAATATTCTTATTCCTCTCTTAAATTTGTAACTACACAAGATGTGATTTTTTTTATTTTTTTATAACAAAAACTATATTTAAACATGTTGCAGCAATGTAATAAATATACAAAAGATCGTATGTACAATCTCTAAAACTATATTGATACAATATAAATATAGTTTATATTTACAAAAACAGACATTGCAAACCATTAGGCCGGCTAAACACTGCAACAGCCAAGGTAAGGTGAGGAAAGGGATTTTGCCTAAAGGCTTCTTGAGCGACATGGAAAGCAAGGCGAGATGGGGCGGAAAATTGCCTTTCATCAAAAAGGGAAGCATTTAAAGATTTTACTTTGTCAACAGTCATTGACCGTCGGGCATGCACGAATTTCCATCATTCTGTACCTTAGTTGATATAGTTTCAAAACCAAACTCGGTTTATGGTTTCATATAGAACACAAAAAACTCATTTGATTAAATGCGTCAAGTACCCAGCTGAAGTGTCTAACATCTTGTTTTAAATCACTAGATTAGCTTTCACACATTGTTTAGTTAAAGAGACCCCCGTTCCAACCCCCATCTGTGGCTCTCCTCCAAACTGTGATACTTGTACAAAGTCAAATGTTGAAGGTGATATCAGGAAGTAATTAACAAACGACCATCGATATAAAACAAAGTGATTTATACAAACTACGCCAAAATTTTGGAACCTTGACTTGCCTCGCCTTCTGCTATATAGGTGTCTGACTTCACATCACATTGCCTAGAACTTTGGAATCTTGACTTGCCTCACCTTTTGCCCGACTTGCTTCACATCACCTTGTCTAGACTCAACCGTTACGGTGTGGCCGGCCTTATAGTTCTAGTTCATAGAAGTATAAGTATAAGTATAAATATCATAACTTAAAAGTTTACCAAAAGACCAAGGCCAATAAGTCCTGTTCACATGAGATATAGTGACTTGATCATAAACGCATGTGACGTAATTTAATGTTCTAATTGAGCCTCTCTCAGCAACACTGAGATAAGGGAACTATCAAAATATGTTTATTGGTTAGAATCTCAAAATATTCTACAACGAATATTCTCAGTTTTGTCTTTTTACAATGAATTTAGGGATAGCAAACTGCAGCTGCAAATACTCACAATGTATGCTATTTACAATGCCCAGCTAAAGCCACATTGGGGTATGTAGATTATTGCTTTTTCAATTCAATTATGAGATAAAAAAATTACTGGGAATCATCTAAAGATTGAGCCAGAGCAAAATACAATAAAACACAATAAGTTAAATGCCCGCTTCTGTTACATAAATATCCGTTTAAAAAAATCAAAAAAGCATTTTCAACCAACCAGATCAAATATGGGCCTATATCATCTTAACATCAATGTAATAATTTATATCATTATCAAGCTTAAAGTTAGTTTCTTTTCAAATTTTTTTGGATTCAATAAGGAATAATTTGCAATGGTTTGTTTTGTTTTTCCCCTTAAATGCTCATTTCTAATTGAAAAAAATACTCATTCCAAATTCTTATCTCACTATCGTCTAAATAATGCACTTCAGAACTACTTCAAGAATAGCTATGACTGAACTATATACATTATCTGATAAGCATCTTTGAAGAGAAGGATAGAGTGAAATATTCAACAGTCTATTAACAAAGTTGGAGAGTCGTTACCTTAGACTCATTTCTTTTTCATCTGGAGGAAAAGAGACGTAGAAGGGCTGGTTTTGGACCCTTCCTAAAGTGGAATATGATGCCCTTAGACCTGGTGATATCGAGGAGGGAGGTCCCATCTTGTGGGGAAGTGTGGCAGCATATCCGGGATTGGGACCGTAGAGAGGGGGGACTGAGTAGATGGGCATCTTGGGACAGGGACATGCAGGGTTGTTGCAGTGAGGCTGCATCAACGAAGGAACTGTGGCTAATGGACCACCTCTATATTGATTGTCACTCCACCTCAGTCTGACAACGCAGATTATGATGATTAGAACTAAAATGAAGGCAACAACTCCTCCAACAATACTTATGATCAATTTATCATCATTATTAATATTATTCATCACCATGTTAGGTGCCTTGTTGGTCACCAAAATTTTGTTATTAGACATCGTAGTGGATGGAAGAGACCAGATTATTTCTGGCTCAGTTGTTATTCTAGGAGTTGTTCTACTAGTTTTCAGAATAGTAATTGGGGCTCGCATCGTAGTTGTTGGTCTGTGGGGATCACAGGTCAGTTCGTCATCAGCAATCTCCACAAGGATTCTACCAGCGAGGTTTGCTGGGGATGAACAGTTTATACCGTGAGCCAATGGTGATCTTCTGAGTGCTCTGACACCACAATCACAAAGAATTGGGTTGGTAGAAAGTCCTACCAAGGTCAAATCTCCTCGACGATCGTCCAAAGCTGATAGGAACTGAGGAGTAAGTGTGGTGAGTTGACTTCCTGTTATGTCTAGCTTGACTTTAGATGATCTCGGCAGTGGAATAAGCAGTGCAGGTGGGAGAGAGTTCAGGGATGTGTTTCTCAGCTCGATAGATATTTCAGGAGATTTAAGGCCAGCAAGAGCCCCTGAGGAGATACTCTGTACTCGGGATCCTCTGATCCCCAACCTTGCAAGCCTTGGGTTCATCGCAGCAGATAGTTGATCACTTCCTACAGCAGAATCTTTTACCTCCACATCTAAAACTTCAAGAGCTGGTAAACTATGCAATAGTCCGGTTACATCTAGATATCCCAGCTTAGGATATCCGTAAGCTTCTAGTTCAGCAAGATCTCCCAATTTACGAAAAGCCATCTTTTCCAAGCGAGTGCACTCTTCTAACATGGATATTTTTAGTTTTCTCAAAGATTCTAGCTCGTCTAAATCACCTTGGACAATACTCTTCAAAGGGTTGGCAGATAGATCAACAGATTGAAGATTCCTGAGCTTGGGCCAAACTTGATTCAGAGAACCACTGATATCTGATATTTTGTTATGTGATAGATCTAGGACTTCGAGTAATGTGGATCTTTCAAATACTTTTTCTGGCAAATCGGCAATTGAATTATATGAAAGATTCAAATGGTGTAAGAATGGAGTCTCCAAAACGGACACATGGTTTATTCCAGTACCTGCCATATTGAGTTCTCTCACTGTTTTTGGTTCTCCAAGCACGTTATTAATCGCTTCTTGTGATAAAGGGTTGAATGATAAGTCCAACTTTTTTATGTTCACCATAATACTATCATCAGGTGGAATTTCTCTAAGTTTATTTCTTGAAAGATCTACTGACATCAAAAAGAAATATTGCCGTTGTAATGTCTTTAATGGAGCAGTTTCAAATTGGTTCCCGGACAAATCAATATTTTCAAGCATACGCAACCTAGATCTTTCGAAAATTGATTCAGGCAGCTCAGAAAGAAGATTGTCTCGTAGATTTAGCAGTTTCAGTCTTCCTAACCCTTGGAATGTTCTTTCACCCAATCTTTCAAGCTTATTTCCAGCCAAATCAATAATCTGAAGTTGAGTAGAGTTGTGGAAGGCAGTTTCACTGATAGATTCAAGCTGATTATGATTTAGATTCAAAATTCTTAGACGTGGCAACCTACCAAAATCAAATTCTTCCAGACCTTTAAGCAAATTTGAACTGAGATCAACTTCTTGCAAAAAGTTTAGAGTCAGAATAAGCTCAGCTGGGAAGAAATTAAACTTATTTCTAGCAGCAGAAAGTGACTTTAGCCTCGGATGAACACGAAATGAGGAAGGGAATAAGTAACTCAATTCATTGTCATTCAAATTCAATTCTTCTAAAAGAGTGCCATTGCTTCTACGAGTGACAAACAATTCACCTTTGAATGAGGTCAGTCGGTTTCCCTTAAGGTTAAGCTTCCTCAATTGAGTAACCTGAGAAAAGGATCCTGTCCTTATATTACTGATGTGATTATTTGAAAGATCTAGGTATGTGAGGTTAGCCAAATTTTGGAAGACTGATTCTGTTATATCTTGTATTAGATTATCCGACAGAGATAACCATTTTAATGAAACTAATCGCATCAGCAATTCTGGAGCAAGGACCTTTATGGTAGTCTGACATAAATCCAGAACTTCCAGTTTTGTAAGGGGATGGAAGGCAGTTGAGGGTACACTCCCTAGTTGTGGATTCCGACTGATGTTGAGATGAGTCAATGATGGAATCATAGAGAACGAGGGACGAGGTACATCGCTGATTAAGTTGTTAGAAAGATCCAAGTGTAGGAGATTAGTGAGCGCAAGGGGCTTGAAAGGTAGAGAAGATATCCGGTTGCTTCTCACTATGAGGACTTCCAAAGTCTCTTCAAGTCCTGAGAAGGTTGGTGATTCTAATGTTAAGAGTAGATTTCCACTGAGATCAAGAGACTGCATTTGTTTGAAGTCCTGAAAAAAGTTATTGCTTTTCATTAATCCACCCAATATGAATTTTTTCCAGATGTGTATTTTAGAATTAAGAAAGGTTCAACCTTAGTTGATCTAAAACATTTGTAGGTCCCTGAACAGCCTGCTGCTGTACTATGTTGTGTTTTTCTGTTTGTCAGGACTTCTCTTCAATTATTTTTTTCTAACCACCCTTGTAAATGTAATTTTATGATTTCCTTACGATCATTATTTTTTTAACGTTCAATTGCAACACTTAATATGTATATTGAAGCCTGTGATTTGCTAAAATGAAGTGTGCAACCTATTAATTTTTTTCTATATCAACCCTGCATCCAACAACTGAAGACAACTTTCAGTAAAGTGGATAGTGATTTATTTGTTTACATTTGGTAAAATAGCTTATGACATAGTGTATTATTTGTGTATAGAAGACATATATCATTGCTAATTCATTCAACTGCCATGCCCAACTGATATGGGACCAAATTGTCTGTAAAAGAATGTTAAATTAAAGTAAAAAATTTGCTTAATTGATCCCAATTTCGCCACCTTAATGATTGTAGAAACTAACTGCTCTCCTTTCACTTACTTCTTTCACTTACTAGTTGACAATTGTCAAGTTCTCTTAGAAACTTAAGATTCAAGACAAAACTTACCTGGAAGGCATCATTGGGAAGTTCTCGAACAACATTTCGACTGAGTCCAAGATGGGTGACTCGGTCAGCCACAGCTCTCAGTATGTCTATGGAGAGAGCTGCAACTCTGTTAAAGTCCAGCTTGAGTTCTGTAAGCCTTGGAAGTCGTCCAAGAGCACTTGCAGGCACAAGTAGAATGTTGTTATCTTGCAAAGACAAAGTCTCCAGGTTGTCCAAACCTTCAAAAGCATCATCTTCTACCTGTCAAGTCAAGTGTATTCCATTAAATAAAAACAAGCATTACAATACATTGTTAGTACAAGGAATTATTCTCCCGAATAGACTACAAATCCGTGATCAGGGGGGGAAGAGTTAACAATATCAGCAGTCTATGGGTATTCTAAAAATTGTTCTAAGTCACTGCACTTTTTAATTCTCAGCACACAAATTAAATCAAGTTAAGCTCTAAACTAAATAATTGTAGGCTATTCCAAAAGCAATAAAAAAAAATTTGAATTCTAAAATTAAGTCAATTCCTTTTTAACATAAAACAACGTTTGGAGTAAATACAATGAAAACTGAATCAAATACAGAATAAAATGGTAGATTCCAATGTTTCTTCTGTGGAACGGACCAATTAATTAAAGCTCATAATACAACTTATAATGATTATCTGATGTAAGTCATCGAGAAATAACTTACAAGTCAAGGGTCAGATTAACAGTCTTCTATGTGGATGTCATAAATATAAGGCTTGTTGTTTGGACCAATGCCCAAAAAATAAAATTGACATGACATGAGTGGACTGTATTCGTATTAGGAGTTCAGTGACTTGAGGGTTTGCCATGAAAATCGATATGTGGTCAATACACATATATTTTACTCTACTTTTAACATTAGTCAAATTTACATCATTATTCTTATTTTAATATACTATTTTGAATTTATTACATATTATATAGCTTAGTATCATTATTTTGCCAATTATTTTTATGTTTGAGGCTTTAGGAAAAGAAAGAGATGGGAAGTGGCCACATAGTCTTTAGATTTGTCTGAATTAAAAAAGGAATAGTTATTGTTCACAGTTCACTCTGAAGAGAAAACCTTCAGAGATCTTACACACTTTCACACTTTGCATTTAAGGACCCTTAATAACATAAAAAGAGAAAACACTACTTGAATTTACTTTACATTTAAATTATATACAATAGTGAAGAACTCTGGACATGTTGCTTGCTTCAAGTCATGATTGGAAAAGAGAAAGAGAAAGTGGATCCCCGGATAAAGTAGTTTCAAAAGTCTTCCACTTGATGGCAGCACTAATCAACACACTGTACCACACAAAATAGTTTGCTAATTTTCCACTAGAGTTCAGGAAGGATATATTTTAAGGATAGCCTAATTACTTGTTTTATTTCTGTTTTTTTTTTCGACAAAAACATCATAAAGATGTTGTATGTTTGAAAATCAAACTGTGTACTAGCTTGTAGCCTCGTTAGAGCACAAAATAATTATGTAAATATTACTTTTTTCCATCCTCTTAGAAGTGCTACTGTTCTTGATCTATTCTACGTGACAATTTGCATTGACAAATAGTTTGAATTCACTCTTACCCTTCACACTTTGTATTATAAAGATCGTAACACAGATTCCACTGTTTGATCTTTATGGTTTAACCTCACACATTTACAAAGAAACGTCTCTATGTGGACCCAGCTCATAGTGACGGAAACATTTCAACTCACTAACTATTTGGGACAAAAGCTTAAACAGTTCTTACAGTTCTGAGAGTGTTGACACTGAGGTCCAGGTTTCTCAGCTTTCTAAGCCCAAGGAAGGTTCCTGGAGCAATGTTGGCGATGTTGTTTCTACTCAGATCTAGAGATTCTAGCCCTGCCACTGTTGCAAGGTTCGTATCGTCTAGCTTCTGCAAGAAAACAATGACTTAAATAAAATTTAAAAGGTAATTTCCATTCTTTTGTGTTATTTAAAATTTCTGGGAAGTAGTTGTATTAAATGTTGACCAAATTTTATTGATGTTATTTAACATAATTATATCTATATTTTAAAACTATAGCTACACCTTTAACCTGACTGATCAATCAGACATTGATCATTGTTTTGTGAGTGATTTGCTACCTATTGCTAATTTGTTGGTTCAGTTGGTTGAGTTATTGAATGTTTAGAATTATTACGGTAGCGTTGTCATGGGTTTGTGTCTCAGTTCTGTCAATAATAATTTATCAAAGTCGCACATTGTTGTGTTGTAGTCCAACACACAAGCCCAAGGCCTGTGAAATAAATACTGTATTCTTCTTATTCTGTTTGGAGGAGCTGATGTAAATAGTTGAAATATCTGATAACCTCTTGATTCTTGATTCTTGAAAGGCAAGAAATTCCTAGAGAAATAGTTGTCTTAAAAAAATGTTTGATTCTTGATAACCAGCTATAACTGATTAGTATTGGCATCAACAGAGCTATACAGTTGTTCAAGTCAAAACATGTTTCAGTGTAGGTAAGTCTGATGGACATCCAGCATTATTTTATTCTCGTTCCCAAAAGTTTCTTCCTCAATCTTTCTTGCAGCTTAACGTCATCCATTCTTTGCTATTTTTTCTGATGTGATGAATGATTTTTTCTGAGAATAGTAGGGGGTTTTTATACAATCAACCGAGTGATAGAGTACCGTAGCAAGCTATCTGAAGAAAGAACTTTGTTAAAAAATAAGCGGCATCAGAAGGAGTATAAGGGGAAATTAGACTTACCTCGATCAAATTGGAAGATAAATTAAGATGTCTAAGTCCAACAAAAGCTTTCACAGCAACGGTCGGAAGTTCTGTTAGGAAGTTATCTGACAAATCTAATGAATCAACATTTTCTGCTCCTGAAACCCACAACATTTTTCTTAGCATATTTATTACAATAATTATCCTTGTTTCAAAGTAATTCATTTCAATATTATGTAGAGACAAGTTCAGCCTTGACATAAATGAAGAAAGTTCTAAAAATGAAACTAACATTCAATGGACCCTAGGAACTAAATAGTTCTGATTACTCTGAAGTGGAAGTGTTATAACTCATTGAACTAAGGCACTACTTATAATATTACTGGTTTGAACTCTGTATATCATTTTTAAGTACCCTTAACATGCCAAAAAGACAAAAAAAAATTATTTTTCAATCTTAAGCCTGAAGATATACATTACATAATATAATATACTTCAATATCTGTAGTAAATTCTTAAGTTGGTCAGGACACATGTCTATTCATATGTGTCCTGACCAACTTAAGAATTTACTACAGATATTGAAGATAAAATTTACAGCCTAATATGCGTGTTACCAAGGATCATCGAAAAGTCAACCATGGCTGATTTCAAAGCTCATATCTTCAAGTTTTTTTTAAATGCAATTCAACAGTCATCAGCTGTTTCATCATTGTTAGCACGTTTGACTTTTCAAAACATTACGCTGAACCAAGCGATGGCAATACACGGTTATTTTTCACATTCAAAAGGGATGATTTTGTTTTATAAATGGCAATTTTTTAACACATGGATATAACAAGTATGTGAAAAATAGACAGGGAAAATAGTGTGATCTTACCCAAAAACACATCACTGTTGAGTCTTTTGAGTCTATTGTGGCCAAGATTGAGTTTGAGCAAGTGGTCCAGCCCTCGGAACGAGCCTCCCTCAATGACACTCAGCCGGTTGCTGCTAAGGTCCAGTCGCTCTAGACTCTGTTGGGAGATGAATGCACTGTCTGGTATGGCACCTGAGGCAGAAATATAGAATCAGGTCTTCACCACTGCCTGCCTTTGATATCCAATTACACAATGATAGAAACTGAGAGTTTACATAACTGTAACTTTTAAACATTAGTTTGCTGGTAGCAGACTTTTTAAAGCGAAATAACCTCTTTTGTTATGTGAGATTGAAAGGATTCTATAGTGTAACATAGTTTTCATCTATTTTGTCATGAGCGAAGAATATGCAATAACTGTTTGATCATCCTAGAGACAGGGCTGCTTTAATAAAATAGAGGTTTTACCTCCATTGGGGGCTCAAGGAAGAGAAAAATTCTCACACAAGGTAGGTGGACAGGGGCTCACTTAGGCCCAAAGTGCATCACATGCACACCGTGGGCCTGCTTAGAGAACAAATAGTTGGATTAGCTAGACTTGTGCCCTCTCTTAACAAATTCTGTATTTATCCTGACTACTCTTCCTCGGGACTGGAGTACAATTACAGAAATAATAGATTATATCGAGTTTTGGGCTATGCAAATCAAAACATTCTTTCTCTAATTACACATTAAAAACACTAATTATATAACAATACAGAAGAGAATATACAGTTTACGCAATAATCACGTAAACTTCACGACACAAAGAGAAATTTAAGCAGCTCGCTATGGCAAGTGTCGTAAAAGCCAATTACGTGAATTGCTTATACTACTTTACCTACGTCCTACAGTACCACGCTTTTATATTGTTTGCAGAACTGCATTACCCATACCCTATCTGTTATTTTTTTTAGGGAAGGAACAAACTCCTAACTTGATTAAGGTGGTAAAATATTATTACAAACCCTTTGAGCACTTACTTCTATGTTGTCTGTTTCACTAGAATTATCTGACATTATAAAAATGTCTTTCAATCGCCCTACTTAACTGTTGATGAACAAATCATTCAGTTCACCTTGGATTAAGGAAAAAATGTGCGAGTTTCTGGCGGAAATTGGCAGATCAACAATTAAATTAGTCGTTGCAATTTTAAGTTAAATCAATTACGATTGTACTTCTTTTCTCTCAATCCATGAAACCTATTGGCCCATTAATTTACCACACTAGTACTGTAAAGTAAGTGAACAATGCGTTAAAGGGAATCTTTTCTGTTCTAAAAATTGAATTGAAAATAAGGTAAGTTTAAAACACGGTCGTATGTAAAAATATTGAATTAAAACCAATTAACCAAAATTCCGAGCTCTTTCTAGGGGGGCCTCAACGGATATTTATTTATTTAGGATAATTAATTTCTCAAATAACTAATCTGTTAGATGTTTAAATTTTGAGCCTAGCTTTTATCTTCCTAATTGCTAAATGCATCTGTGAAGATTGCACAATCAAAAATCACAATTTTTCCACAACCACAAGAGTGCCATGATTTCGCTGTGGTCAAGGAAGATGAGGATTATCCCTTTGCAAACACGGAAGATGTTCACAATTTTGCTGCGGAAACATATTCACTATTCAGTCGAGACCACGGGAGACAAAGATGATGTTCCTGTAACTGTGGAAGACGTTCACAATTTTGTTGTGACTCTAGGAGATGTAAAATGTGCCATCACGATTACAAAAGATGTTCACTATGTTGCTGTGAACGTAAGAGTCTTTCAAAATTCCTCCGAGATCGCAGCAGACGTCCACAATTTCACCGCAACCCCAGGGTACGTTTAGAAATTCCTTGTGACCGAGGACAGTGTTGTTAATTTTCAACTTAGTTTTGAGCTCTCGAATTTGTTGCATTCAACCCAATCATAGTAAAATAAATGGTATTTAAATAAAATACTCTCAAAGCAACCTGATTTTCGCCCAAGACCTGAAGGTTTACATTTTTGACTCGACCTGAAGTAAAAAGGTCCCCTAATATTATCAAAAATATAATTGATTAAATTATTTATTACCTAATCTGCTGGGTCTATTCCTCGATCGAATCATAGAAAAAAAGGTTTGTGTTCATCAAGTTGAAGCAATACCACGTGTATTTCTAAACCCCAGCTACCGAAGAATCAGAATACAAGGCCTCTCTAGAGTGGGCTGGTAGGGGCCTCTCATACATTGTAAATACGGCCATGGTTACCATGTCATAGTTGGATGGCTCTTTACTGCAAGATGTGATATGACGTTTACTTTATGGTCAATGCCATACTGAAAAGTGCTAGTCAATTTGAAGCGATACGCAATGTCTAGGGAAAAAGTCATATCTTCCTTATTTTTCAAAATATTCTCCTCAAAACAAGTTCTACCACATATCAAAGTGTTCCCGTGGCTAACAAAAGAAACAAAGAATAAAACGTAAACAGGTGGTTGCTAGTGACAGTAAAGGAGCTTAAAGTGTGAAATGAACCA
The DNA here is from genome assembly GCF_028750875.1 of Macrosteles quadrilineatus. Classification (NCBI taxonomy): domain Eukaryota; kingdom Metazoa; phylum Arthropoda; class Insecta; order Hemiptera; family Cicadellidae; genus Macrosteles; species Macrosteles quadrilineatus. Next base: position 4,750,747 of record NW_026542600.1, on the reverse strand, counting down.
GCCACAATTTGAAGCTGTCAGATGGAACTAACACATACCAATAAGACCATGTTGTGTGCTATATGCAGTGCTCGACTTGCGGGGGAACGCAGCGGAAAGGAGTTCCTGTACCTCTCTTTTGGAAAGATAAAAATATTGGCATAAATAGGTACTAATTAAATTAGGTTACGGTTCTGGCACCTCATTGTTTACAAATCTAGCACTGGCTATATGAAATATGAAGAGCCACTCTCAACTTAACGACTCTTACATTGCAGCAAATAACTACATTTTCGCTGTGACAGTAATTAACCTACTGTCACCGTTTTATGACTTTCATAATTTCGTCTCTGAAAATATTTGTAATTTGCTCCGAGTACGGAATGTATGCAGTGTTGGCAGATAGATAGCTGTGTAGCCTATATACTGCCTGTATGTTGCCTTTAAACTAAACAAATCATCGAGTTTTATAATTTAGTCTAAAATCATGTACATGAAACCATGTTTGTGAATCTCAGTATTCTTAACGTGGCCATACGTCCCGCTTTACAGCAAGTTTGTCCTGCTGTCCCCTTAGTCAGCCATGGGTTCGCCTAAATGTTCCGCTTTGGAGGTCAGACGTTTGAAATATTATATATAAAGAATATGAAATTTCCCCTTTTATTATTCACCCAATTACAACTTGTTAGTATTTTTTTGTTGGCTCAGGCGACCCATCCTTGCGTCACTGAGGATTAGTCTAAAGAAGTTTTCATAAAAAGCACATCTTTAGAGTACTGTTTGGGTTTAAAATGTCAGGAGGGTGCAACATAATGCTTTAGTATAACTCACAGCATTTAATAATAGTTTATCAATTTACTTACTGATTCTATTTTTCCTTAGGGAAAGTACTCTTAAAGATTTTGGTCCATTGAGAGATGAACTTGGGATTGCTGTGAGACTGTTACGGTCCAACCACAACTCCTGAAAAATAGTCAAAGTGAATTACAACTTAATGGACATAGGAAGAAGAAATCCATATAATACCCATAATTTATCTGGGAGACCGTTTTAATACTCATTCTTGAACAAGCTACCTACATGTTCATTAAATATTTTTCAACGTTTTTAAAACCCTTGATTTGAAGTATATAACAAGAAAATGTTTAACTTAATGTAATATTACAAATTGTTTTTAAATTTATTAATTTGGTATAAAATATAACGTCATGTCCATAAAAAAACTTGTTGACCACAAGTCTTAGTGGCAGTCAACATCTAGAAGTCTCACCGCACTGACCTTAATTTTTGGACAGCAGAGTATTGTAATAGCTTGTGTAATACGTAAAAATCCTTAAAACAAAAAATACAAGATGTCACAGAATTCCACAAAACTCAGCTGCTCCTGTACCTAATACGTTTACAGCTCACCATTAAATTGTCACATCCCTTCAAAAGGCCTTCCTCAATGCCTTTGATCTGGTTTCCGGCCAAGTTGAGTACTCTAAGCTGATCCAGCCCATGAAGCTCACTGCTGCTGAAGATGGGGTTCAGACTGTCTCCCAACAGGTTGTCTGCCAGATGCAACTCTTGCAGACTAGGCAACAATCTGTCTGTAAGGCGACGGAGCGAGTTCCCAGAGAAATCCAGCACTCTTAGCGGCCATCCTAGGGAGCAGCATGATTATAATTACAAACAAAGATAACTATGTGGGTGGAAAATATGCATACAAACCCTACGAAGAAGCCTATAACATGCATTCTCATGAGGATAAATATTGTTCACACTATATAAGGTTTAACCAAAATTTTAAGGATATCCTCTTTTTACCTCGAAGCCTGTTCATGGACAGACACATTTAACCTGTGTATGTATAATGATAATGTGTCAAATAAAACGATCGGTGATTCTGTAGTCAAATAAGATACTAAATAAGTCCTTGGAAATCCATCAATCTATTGAATGACTTCACAAACGACTACTAACTTAACATTTACTTTAGTCTCTCAGTAAAACAGTTTGTTGGTACCGATCAAGAACAAATATGTATTGTGATTAAATTTGAAATCCTAGATTTTATGACCACTCAATACAGAGAACCCGCTTACGTACGTTCTTACTACAAGGGACTTTTGTAACCAAGTACCTCTATCTGCTGTACTTGGCTGCATCGCCTGGTTAACATCTTCTTCTGGGTCTTTAGTTTATTTAGGTTTGATTCTTTTTCTCCTCTTGCTCTTAGTATGTGTCCTGTTCATCTAAGGCGGGTTACACACCGGTGTCGCGGATATGATGTCGCTGATATTGATCGTATCCACGACATGCCCCTCGAAAACCAACCTATGTTATCTTATGGAGCTTTACACACCAGTGTCGCGGACACGTTGTTTGCGACTCGTGTCTCGAGCGAACCAACCGGTCGGTGTTTGGACAGACATGTCTCGTGTCTCTTGGGCCCGCGCATGCGCATAACACGTTTCTAGTAGTTTCGGCACTGTCACTTGGTCTTGGTACTTCTGTTTTGTTTTGTGAGTTGAGTGGTGGGTTTACTCGAGTGGTTATATTATACTAGAGTCAATGTGAATTGACTGGACAACTGATTATCCTTCCAATAAGGATGGGTCCAGAACTCTCTTCTCACATTTACTATTCGTCGTTGTCTTCGTCTCCGTAGCATCAGCAGCAACAACACACCATCTTCTTCAGAGGATGACATCATTGAAACTGATGAAAAACTGAACTGATTCCCTCTCATGTCGCCAGCACGTGTCCCTTCTCCCATGGTTGCATTTTATTACATGTCACAGACATCATGTCCGTGACATCAGAAATATCGGTGACATAATATCCGCGACACCGGTGTGTAACCCGCCTAAATATTCATCAAAAATCTTCAAAAATGTTTAAATTATCCTAGCTAACTCAATGCTAAATCAGGAAGAACGTCATATCAAACTTGAGACTTCAACTATGAAATAACTTTGTTTAACATGAGATAGTTTAAAACAGCTAACGAGTATTGTATATTGATCGTATTTGTATCATACTAATTTAAGACTGACCAGCTTGAGCAAATGCTTGAGTCGGAAGGTTCTGATGACCAACCCATCTCTGAGAGAAGGCGACCACAGGAGCTCGGTATGGCAGAGCAGGGAAATCTCCTGGGAACACAACTCTGTCACAGTCTAGACCAAGATCTCCTTCCTGAAGCTCTTGACAGCGACAGGGATAGCGAAGCTCACGGTGAATCCTGGCACAACCATCTGCTCTGATAGCTGCCACTACAAAGCTGATCACTAGCCATCTGTGGACAAGACATCAGAAACACCTCTTGAATCCATATCAATCCAAGGAGAAATGCTACAAGCAGTTAAATGTAAGAAAAAGTAAAAAAAATAATAATAAATAATAATAAATAATATTTAAAGATGAAAATGTATCAATTTCTTTTAGTGTGAGTTTTCCTTATAGTGAATCAGTGAATTTCCCTAATGAAAGAAGCCATTACCATAGGTGGGAAGGTAAAGCCTAGACCCGGGACTGATTCACTTTTTCATTTTGATGTACACAGAAACTAAAACACTGTTTGTTAGGGTATATTTATGTATGTGTGTGTCCGTGAATACAATAACTTCAGCAGTTAATTTGTGTCTGATTTTTATGAAATTTGGAATGAACGTGTAGGGCTGGATACACTTGAATATTGAATGAATTCAAAAACCAGTAAAATAAGGTCATGAGAACTGCTCAAAAATAGTTTTTTTTTTATCAATTGTTTACCCTTAAAACAGGAAATCGTCCAATGTTTATAACAGACATCATGTAGAGCTTAGAAATAATAATTTTGTATAGGTATTGAAACGGTGTTGACAATCAAAGGTTATGTAAAATATAAAAAAATAAACTGCACATTTATAATTGTCATTTTATTCTTATGGAGATAAAGTAAATTCTAGTTGTATGATAATTTGATGGCCGAGTGGTTAGAGGGCAGGAGGGGGATCCTGGAAATCCCGGGTGTCAGCATTGTTTTTGTATGAAAATGCCATGGCCCTTATGAATGGTTTGAAACCCACCATAAGCTCAAAGTGTTATCTAGAATACAAAAATGGATATATATATATTGTGTAAATGCAAAGGGATCAAACAAATCACCACTGCAGCCTGTAAAGGTATTAAATGTATTACCCCCGGACCCCCCCCCCCCCAAGCCCCCCGGTAGCCCCCCCCTTGACAAGGTCCTAGAACCACCACTGGCTGTTATAATTAATAACTGTACCGTCTGTATTGGGCTGCCAAATACGAGTTCAGTCAACTTTAAGACTGTGTGAACCTTTGACTATACAAGTATTGCCGGGCCGGGGAACTACGTCTCCCTCTTTGTTATGTTTGACACAAAAATACTGACTAGTTATTGTCAAACAGATTTTCTAAATAAATGTATCTTTATATTGTTGAAAGAAGGATCCCTCACGAACAATCGACCAGCCATGATATGCAAATGGTAAAGTACAATATTCGTCATATTGAGAGCTCGAGGTGACAGTCGGTCCGATGTAGTGCCATCTCGGCCAAGTGCTATCTCGGCCAAAGCCGAATTTCCTAAGAAATGAGTGCTATCTCGGCCAGTGCATATTTACAGTTGATTAAACACACTAAAATTGGTGCTATCTTGGCCATTTTTAAAGACGACATGTTTTCAATTTTGAATGTTTCTAGGCTGTTCCTAGAAATTCCGCGTCCTACTACAATTTGTATAAATTGAACCATAAGACTTTGAGCATTATGCGAAGGCTCATTTTGTTCGTCTGAGAAAGAGGAATAAAACAATTTTGAGTGAACGATCTACGATTTCCGAGTTATCAGTGTTGAAGAGTCTCTTTTATACAACATAATAGCCTGATTTGGATGTTTCCTGAACGTTTCTTGAACTAATTGTTATGATCATCCTGGATCGGTTTAGGAGAGGTGCTGATTTGTGGTTAAAAATAATGTGACTAGCATTTATGATTTAATTGAAAACAAAATTTTAAATTGCACTCACTTTTAATACCCTACTCAAGCGAGATGTGTTCTTTGGATTTAATTTTTCATTTCTTTGTGTTTGTCCAACTTCCTTTATCTCACAACGGTTACACAGTATCTCACAAATGCTAGATGTTGTAGTATCTACAAATTTGCTCTTAGAATTTTCAAGTATTATTTTGAATTTTGTTTCTTACTAAAACTAGTGATTTAAAAAAAATCATTTAAAAAATTATCACATATACTTTTTGAGTTTATTTAGTCTTAGAAGAGATTAACCGCTGTGTAAGCGAAAAATATTTGTATATACTCTTTGAAGTCTTTTGAGCTTTTTTTTCGGAAAAAATATGGGTTTAAAAATCTCTTATTACTTTTTAAGTGCTGAACCAATTTGTTTGTTTTATATCTCGTTTGGGCTTGAATTTAGAAGGAGTAAAGAGAAAGAAGAAGTATATTTTTGATGGACACGCGCATAGGAAAGAGCTACAGAGCAGTTTGAGGTTTCTGGGGACATTAAAAAGTTTTTGAGGAATGTTCCTTACTTTATCAAAATGGATTAAACAAGACACGGAAAGCATGATGACATATGCATATGCGGCAGCTATATTTCACATAGTTATAATATCATTTTGTAAATATTATGTAATTGTTTAAAATATGTAAATAAATTTACAGGGCCCAAATGCCGCATTTTGCATTTCCAGACTTGGTTTGTGTTTTAAAATCAAACCTTTTTAGTAATGTGGAATTTGGCTGTTAGATCGCTGAGAATGAGTCAAAACATTCTAGAGAATAGATCTCATGCTGAATTTTATGGTTGTTTCAGTTTTACACCTTGTGTAGTTTTTATTGTTTAGTCCTATTTGCCAACAGCGTTAATTTACATTATTGTTGTACGTTATATTATTGGACTGACTTGATAATATATAAGACTATCAATGAACAGTTTTTGGACAAGATAGCACTAGTCGGTGGTAGGGGATTAACTCACCACCCTTCGTTCCGAGAATTTGGCCGAGATAGCACTTGGCCGAGATAGCACTTGTCCGAGATGGCACGACACGGTCACATAACACACCAACTTGCTGTAACGGACAGACAGAGGTCGATCTTTGTACTGTTATCCCATCCTGTCCCACCGCGTTCTTGGTCAAAGGAAGCTCAAGTTCTCAGAACAGAGTGGAGGCAGTAAACGGTTCACAGGCTCAGAACTAGTTGGTGAAATGATGTGGACGTTTAGAATCGTTACTGTTTAAATGTAACACTTAGTGTTTTGTTTCAGGAATATTTTTCATATTATTCGAAAGCAAAACGTTCTTCAACATTGAATCCGAGGCATGACCGACTAATGTTGCAGCAATTGTTATGGTTATTTAAACGAAGTGATTGATTATAAAACTCAATTCATGTCGTGGAAATAGCGAATAACCAGTCAGCAATGTTTACAAAATGTATTGCTTGAAATGGCAATAGATTTGTGATGTGCCAAAATTCTTCACATGCTGCTGTGTAATTTCCAGCCAGAAAATTCTAGAAATAATTCAAGTTTAGCGCATAAAACCTATGTGAGTAACAACTTTTTTAAGGGGAGGCGGAATTCCTATTTCTGTAATGCTAACGAAAGGTAAGTTTTTGGAAAAACGATATGGCTTATCACTCTGAATTTGTTGTCTATTCTTTGTATACCTTTAATACTTGGCCTGAGTTTTTTTCAGGCTTTTAAACTAATAAATAGCTTGGATAAATATTTTTGAGGTATTAAACATTTTATAATTTCTTGTGGTTTTTATAATTATTATTTTTTTTAATCAAGTAAGGTGGAATTAGCCCCTAAAAAGCTCATTGTGTGTAAAACTATTTGTTACATGTTGTGTAAACATTTGAACTCTCTAACACTATCAGTTCCTGAGAAAAGGTACATTAACATTAAAAAATAACTATTTGCGGAAAACAGCGTATAACTTAGGCCTAGGGTTATAGAAAATATACGTTGTTTTGCCTCCTAAAACATTCCAGCACCATACGAAGGGGTTTCCTCCATAGCTTCTTCAAGTTTAATTTCTTTCTTTCGAAGCTATTGCTGTTCCCATCACCAAGGTAACTTACACATTTATCAAATAGGTATACAAATATTTCAAAACATAAACCTTATTTTAAAAGAAAACGAATTGATAAAATTAAAAGTTCTCGTAGGTATGCATTTGTTTAAGATTTTTAACACGAGTAAAATCTGTTTAGTAGCAAAGTGTTATATATAATTCTGTCCAGAAATAAAAGCTTTATAACTGGGATAAATAATAAAAAATTCAAAAAATAATATTTACCTTAAAGCCTCTCTTCAGAGTAACGCAAATAGGTACTCATTGTTTGTGAAATGAGCCAAATTCAACTTTCAGTACAGTTAGTTATAATAACATTCTAAACTGGTAAAATTAGAATCGTGACGGTCGACTGAGCGACTGAGCGAGGGGTCTCATTAAGGATTGAGAATGGCGCGGAGATAGCGGGTCTGTAATACAGTGGTACAGTGGTACTGTGGTACTGTGGTTTCATACCTCTATAAATGTAGGCCAACCTCTGCAACTGGGTGAAGGGACCCAAGTCCATTGTCAGCTACAAGAAACTGCCAAAGAGTGAGTGGGTTACCATTCGTCCAATTTGTATTCTAACAATTACTTTTAAAAGTTTAAAACATTTAATAAGACAGGAGTGATGTGTTTGGGGTGTGTTTTGGCGATGGTTGTGCTATAATGCTACACTGCCTGAAGCCCATTGTGGTAATATACGGTGTGTCACTCGCGTATCCTTCGGGAATTTGTCTTTTTCCTACCAACACAACAGAACCCGCGGAAAGGGATAGGGTTGCTCTCAAATATTGAGTCTGACGTTGGTCGGGAGTCAGGCAAGGGGGGTAGCGGATTTTTATCCCCCCTGGAATTTTACCCGCTGGGCAAACGTGACGTCACAAACCAGGGGGTAAAATTCCGGCCGCGAACTTTTGAGTTTCGCGACATCAGTTCGACGGATTAACCGCGGAATTAAACGTATATTTTCACGGTTGTGAATTTTATCAGTACACATCAAATTATAAAAACCTGGAGTGTACTGGCTGGAATTTTACTCCCCGGACTTTTACCCCCTCCATGAGATAAGCTCAAAATGTACGGCCCGGATTTTTAACCCCAGAATTTTACCCCCTGGTCAAATATATAAATTAGTGGGATCGGTTAATTCTCTTCATTCAGTTTTAATTTAATAGTAAACATTTAATTGTTAAGTAGCCTATCTTAATTTATTTATAATCGAACAGGTTTTTAATTTTAATTTTGGGATTCGAGTATCGGGATTCGATCATTGAAGCCAACTGTCGGTTTATATGACCAGAATTAAACAACGAATTCTGTTTACTTAGTTGAGATTACAAGATAAATAAATAAAGATAGGCTACTTAATATTAAAATATTGACAATGAAAAATAAATAGAAATAAGAAAATTAATCATTCTTAATAATTTATATATCCGGCCAGGAATGAAATTCCGGTTGGTAAAATTCCGGGTGGTAAAATTTCGGTTTTTATTACTAATCCAATTTATCATGCTCTGTCTGTTTTCATTCGACTTCCAAATCCGCGGGGTAATATTCCGCCCGCAAACCAACTTTAGAGCACTCAGGTTACTACGTCATAGTGACGTCAGCTTTGCCCAGGGGGTAAAATTCCGGCGACCCAGGCAAGGTTCTACTTCTTGTTATAGTGATTGGGGGTACAAAATAGATGAACACAACAACACAAGATTAAAGAGCAGAAGATTTCGAAAGATCTGCTTTTAATATCAAATTCAGTAATCCCCTAATACAACTTTTCATTAAAATACTACACATACTTCTTTGGAACCAAAACCTTTGCTTTCCCTCTCATTCTCACTCTATGTTACGCTTGATATTAGACAAGACTACACAGTTAGATTAGATTTATATTAGTACACCAACCCTCATTTAAAGTAACTGATGATTGCTGAATAAATGTATTAAGAAGCAATAATTTATTTGTATTAATGATTTGAACCCTCGAAGTATATGTCAACTATAGTTTTATTGTTCGACCCACTTCCACTACAGAGCATTACCAACATTAAGCTTTCTCTCGCAAGTGATATTTCCTCTTTATACTCTGTTGGTATGTAGATCACCTGTGCTATGGCTAACAGGTTGCTCATGGTCACTAGTTAGAGATTACTTGTCAAGTTCAAGTAACGTCAATTCACAACAAGTACTTAATTTACATTCATATACATTTTCCAGTCGTCATCGCAAGTTTTGTATGATACAAAAAGGAGTGCGAAGAATTGTATTTTTGGCTAATGTCCCATGTAGGAAATAATCTGTTACCGTAGGTCTCATGGAAAGATCTAGACCCGGCATCGATTAACTTATTTGTTTTGATGTCACGATAGGCAAAAAACACAATTCGTAAAAAATGTATGGATACAGGGAACAGGGTGTAACGAAACTCTCTCCCAAAACTCTGTGGTCACGTTCCTTAGGTCAAAAAATATGTATATCGTATAAACATATGCCCTATCTCGCTTCGTTTTCCATCTGTCGGTGTGTATGCATTTTTTGCATAACTTGCCACAACTTTGAGACCACTTGAGGTACAGTTGGTACGTCAAACTTGGTACGTGTATGATGACTAATAGAAACTATTCTTTGAAAAATATCAAGTTTCTACTTTGTATAATTTCAAAATGGCGGTCATTTTTTTCAAAGCTTAGTAACTCAAAAACCATAGGATTTATAAAAAGGTTATAAATGACAAGGTGAAGGATGGAAATTTAATTCTCTTTCCAGAAATGTACAATTTGTATGGGTCATAACACAAATAAGGGGGGGGGAGATAAACGTTCTGAAGTTAAAACTAAAAAAATTGGCAAATTCAATAAATTACCCCTTATAATTAATTCAATTAATTATAAGTTATACTTTCTCCATTATTTGTGTTATGACCCTATAGAAATTGTACATTTCTGTAAATTGAATTATATTTATATCCTTTTCGTCACTTGTAACTTTTTTATAAATCCTATGAATTTTGAGTTATAAGGCCTTGAAAAATTAAAATTGCCGCTATTTTGAAATTATACAAAGTAGAGACTTGATACTTTGCAAGAAATTGTTCCTATTAAGTCATCATACACGTACCAAGTTTGAAGTTGGCACCCAAAATCGATTCAAAGTTATGTAAAAAATACATACACAGTGACAGACGGAACACGAAGCTAGATAGGGCCTATGTTTATATGATACTTATGGTTTGTTTTGACCCAAAGGAACATGACCAGGGAGTTTTTTATTTTATTTTGTGACCACGGAGTGTCGTGAGAGAGTTTGGAAACACCCTGTATGTTTATACTTTATATGCTCGTGTTTTAATGATCATAACTCGACTAATTTCACAGAAATATATATGTTATACCCATTATCCAAGTTAAGTTTTGACATATTAGCGCCATGTATTAGTCAATGGTATAAACCTCATTAGTAAAAATGTCCTACATAATTTACGGATATTATACCGTCATAAGTATAAAATAAACATGGTTTAACACTGCAACACGCGTGATTCTGGTTTGTACTCAAGGACCAAGGATGTATTTAATTGCTGTCCTTGTAACAAATCCAATCTGAGGATCTGACAGGTCGGATATCCTGAGAGTGTGTCTCCCTCTATCATCATCACGTTGACTACCAAACAAGTTAACGTGATGCGAATTTCTCCTATAGGGTAGAAGCTATTTTCGTTGTCGGTAATCTAAGATATAGACACGGGACTAATTTACTTTTATTTTGATTAAAACACTATTCGCTCAAACTGTTTTAAATATGTAATGATGACTTAAGCTATTTTGTTCCCATTTTGATGAAAATCGGCATGAATGTGATTGATTACGTCCGCGAACCCGCAAGATCGGGCAATGGAAACGGAGTTCTATGAGGTTTGAAATCTTTCAAAACATATTTTGTTTCATTTTTACCCTTAAACATGAAAATACATTATCATCTGTATAGTAATCATGTGGATAATAGTGCTTAAGAAAACAAATAATTAGAAAATTGAAGAATTTTTATTCTGTTAAAGGTTACGGAGGAAATTCCAAGAACTTTACATTTAAATAAACCATCTTGTTGTTATAGAGGAAAAGTAGGCATAATCTGTTGAAGTTTGATTTTCTATGAATATATTTTGATAACATTTGGTAAATGATTCAATTTCATACTATAATATTACCATTGTACAACAATATTTTCCACTGTAGCAGCAAACCTAAGTACTTGTTAAACCCTTTTATTCAAATCGAAAATAAATCTGAAATGTTTAAAGTTTTTGCAAACATCCAGGCAAATAGAAATACTCTACGGCTGCAGGTTTGCTGCGGCGTGAGTGTTTTTCATTCGAAGAAGACTAATGTTATGGTTACTGTACGTGCATTTGAAGGTTCGCTTTCCCGTGTTCAAGGTTGGGTTGTTTTGCAGTTTGCCGTGACGGCCATTGGTCGTGATTCCGGTGAAGAACAAGCACCAATATTGCCAAGATAAGTGATAGTGGTTATTTCTCATTATAATTTTATTTAAATAGGGAATTATTGTGACACGATTTAGGAAATATTTGAGGGAATCTTATCAGGCAAGTTGAAATTCGCTTAGTCTGCAGGTTTACTGCAGCGGGGTTGCTATTAAGATGTTTTACAATAAAATTAAATAGTTTATCCTTCAACTAGCCACCTTTATAAGTGATATTTCTCCAAATACCTAGCTACAACATTCAATAGATCTATTAAAGTGGGAAAATATGACAAAAGTCACTATTAAAGTAGTATATAAAACAACAGTTGAGTTGTTGGTGTGTGTGACTCAAGGGGACTCCCTGAGTCAAACTCATATTCGCTTGTCTTATAGAAGTTGAGTGCAAATCCACCAAACAACTCGGTCTTCCAATGACGCACAAGTATGATTCCAAGTTTTTATACATTCTTGTTTCTAAATAAATATATTGTTTATATACCTCACTGTCTGCTTTAGCTGTGCCCACTACTAACACCAGCTGGTCAGTGGTCACTCAGAACTCAGCTGACCTTCAAGGCCATTGACCTCTAGTGTCCGATGTCAATCGTCTGCATCGCTTCACATGACGAGAGGAATCTGCATTTTCTTTTTGTTCTTTTAGGAATACCGGACTTTTAAAGATAATAGACAAGTTAAAGATGCATTTGAGCGCTTTTTCATTGTATTTGATTAGGTTTGAGTTTTTTATTTCGATTCGGACAATAGAAATTGCATTTGAAAACACTTGAATTAGTACACTGTGAGAGCTTCACTCTGCACTCAACCATTACACTCGTTGGAGCAGAATGCATTTCGAATCCGTTGATGGCTTGGAAAAAACTGTTTTGCACAAATCACAGCTGAAGAACCGATCCCCAACATATAATTCTCAGCACAGTATGAACACTCTAGTTTTATTTAAAGATACTACGAAAAGAAAATGTAGGCTACTAGTGGTCAATATTCGTATTTGTTCACTAACATGTTGTTGGTGCGTTACCAAGCAACCACTTTTTCTGAGTTTTTCTCTGTCGATAATTATTCAATTTTATGGATCATGGACCCAACACATAAATATACCCGCCACGAACGCAAATCTCATAGCAACACAGATCTGCCACTTCCTCCCGTCCTCTTTCCGTCTGCAACACTTAATGGATCGTAGCTGATTGAAAATTGAGCTGTTGAAGTTCGATTTGCTCAAAATGAGGATCGTACTGATTTCTTTCACTCTTCACTCGCTCACGCTGTAAAACCTTCCCAGATACCTAGAGTAGGCTATAGGCGCGCGTAAAAATATTATATATATTAATAATAATAATTAATATTATTAATATATATAATATGTAATTATATATTATAATTATCATTAATTATGTATTAATTATATAATCAATTAATAATAACTAAACAAATTATATTAGCATTTTTATAACATTGGAATACCGACGCAAACATAAGTCGTCTGTGACTAGCCGTCGCATATATGCGACGGCAGTCTATGGGTAGAAACTGGCCGTCGCATATGTGCGTCACTGGTCTATATGAATAAAAAAATTTGTACTATTGTGGTAGCGAACGTGTGTGTTTAACACCTCATGATGGTCGTTCGATGTGTTAAAGCACAGCCACCTCTGCTGTGGTTAAAGGGCTAAAGACCTCTTGATGGTACATTGACTCAGAATTGCCATAACGCCACGCTAATCACTGTACTTCACTTTGGTGAGAAAGGAAGTTCGTATAACAATGCGTTGTTTAGCGGTTCTCTTTTTATATTTCCTCAACATTACAATTATAAATCCGTTATCTATCCGTTTAATACGTCATTTTCACTAGTATATGACGTCTGCCATTCTTCGATCAAATATTTAATAATTGATTGAATTTCATATTTAAAAAAGGGGAGACACTAAACTCATTAATGAAATGGATCGTTGTACGAAATCCTATACTCTGATACGAGTAATGTCATATCGATTGCAAAATTTATCTCGAAGTCCAGCGGAAAGGAAGGACTTTACGTTTAGAAAGGTTGTGAAATAAAAACAAAAATATTAAAACTAACTATAGCAGATGTTTTTATTCTGCATTAAGGATTAATCTACTTTAACGAAACCAAACTACAGCACACAATGGTTCAGATCGAAAAATTAAGGTTGAGCGTGTGCTAGAGTTTCGGCAACACGATAAAAATATAGAACTAAGCTCTTAATATTTTATCAGGAAACACAAAATTGTCTCTGTAGCAGCAAACATAAGTAATTGTTAACTGTATGAATTTCAAACAGAGAATAAATCTGATAGGTTTAAGGAAATAATAAGTCTAAAGCCATTCGTGCAAATAGAAAATCACTTAGTCTGCAGGTTTGCTGCGGCGGGGGTATTTATCATTCCCAATCGATTCCACTATCGAGGATTTCAACCCTGTTGGGTTTACAAACTGTCTCTCTACCACAAGTTATACTGGCGATTATACTCTATGGTTTCAATAGCAAAGGCTCAAATGATTTCCATTCCCAGAAAGATCTTTCGTTAGAAAGCAGCCACTTTCACGGGTTGATTCAATTGACAACTTTTTGCTCGCGGAGAAGACAAGTGTAATGAGAGAACCACTAGTCTGAGGGTCACGGGTTTGATTCTCGTGTTTCCCTTTACTTTCCCTCCTGTATCACCTTTGTAAAATGTAAAACCAGTAGTTGTTGAAATCAATCACCAGGTGGTGAAGATCATAATCTTCATTATTTTATAAAGTATTATGTACTTAATGAGGTATAATGAATTTTAAATATTTAAGAATTGTCTGTTCAACCAAGTAGCTATTACCGTTGTCTTCAAGGTCTGAGTGCGTTTGTATACACAGGTGAACGCGTTCGAATAAACTTAAGTTTTTAAGTTTAAGAAAATTTTATCAAAGACGAACAATTCAACCCAAGTTATCATGCTACCGGACACATATATATGCATTTGAACAGATAGTGTTTTTGGCCTCTAGGGATGAAAAATAAATCGGTCCCGGGTCTAGGTTTACCTCGAGACCTACGGTAAAATTTTAGTCCCTATATGGGAAATTCACTAAAAGAGACTAAACATCTCTTTACCTATTAAAAAATGGTAAGAACAAACATACCACCTTGGTGGTCCAAGACTAATTATGCGGATATACGATAGGTTAGGTGCAGGTCCAAGACTAAAGACGGACGGAAGTACGTAACCTTTTAAATATCTGTTACTGGATACTTTTTTAAACTGTATCATAGGGAATCGGCGGTAGAATGTAACCAAAACAAAACCTAAGGCATGCCGGCATGCTAAACATAGTTGTCCTACTACCTATGTCTTTTATGTCTGGGTCTTGTGGCTGGAATGACTGACTAATTATGTGACCTTGGCTGGTAGATGGAAGCATCTAATAATCACGCAAGCACTCAGCCCCACAGTTGTATAATCTTTGTCTTCATAGTACAGTATTCTCATCATCAAGACTCTTAAATATATAATTCCATGTAACCTGAGTTAATTTAACTACTCGAGTTCTCTAGTTCTGTTTGGAGCAGTTGTAAAAATTGGTTCATGTCATGTTGTTAACTGTCGCGAGCGTTTTGGTGGTGCCAGCTTTCAGCAAACATCTTAAAAATCAACAACGAAAAACGAGTAGTTCATTTAAATAATCCTCCAAACTATAACGTGTTCAAGACTATTCTTATGACCATCTCAACGTCTATAGTCTGGCTAAGTTGATTTAAATTCCTCCCCAGATAATAGTGTTTATAATGGAAGGCCCCGTTAATGCATGGTACTGATATTCTCTACTGCCGAAGTAATTCCACAAAGTGTCTCCGGACATTACAAGTGCTGCAATTCTTAAATATTACATACAATCTTATAGTTATCTACTAAAGTTGACTGTTTAAGGTATGGTTGAGATACCTGTAGAGATTATTACTGTGATATAGTGTAATAAAATATTATGAATGAAATCAAACCGTTTGCTACTACAGAGTTAACTGTTACAGGTATTTGACTTACACATGTAATGTCAAATTTGCATAATCCAGTTGCTACCTTTGTCTAGTTTGTTATTATTTCGTAAGTATAAAGTATAAATTAGTATAAAGTAGATAACAGGTGTACGGGTGTGCTATGGTTGAGATGCGGATTGGCGAGTGTTAGATAACCAGCAACCCAGCAATCAGCACTCCAGCGGCGGATGATGACGCAAACAGGTAACGGCTAACGGAATCTATCTCTCTCTCTCTCTCTCTCTCTCCAGATGAAGAAGATTTCACGGAGGAAGAGCTAACCGCATGTGTAGCACTGCTGATAAACATGAACCCCCTAGGATTCGATGGAATCAAGACAGAAGTCGTCATGGGGATGTTTGGAAAGATCAAGGACGCGCAGTTGAACCTGTACGACAAGACGCTGACGGAAGGCAGGTTTCCTGACGTGTGGAAGAAAGGAATTGTTAAAGGACCCGAGTAAAGCAAAATCCTACATAAAACCAAAATAAACCCTACATAAGTGACCAGCCAAAAGAATTTCGCCAAGGTTCTGTGTTGGGCCCTATGTTGTGGAACATTCTGTTTTAATACGTTCTGTGGCTGCCTTTCAAGGAAGGTATGCGAGAGCCTATGCGGATGATGACTGCTTTTGGTGAAGTCCAAATAAAGCCCTGCCCTCATGAGGAAAGCAACAAAAGCCATCTCGTCACCAGGTGGGTAGAAGGAAGGAAGATAACTTTATAGAGGGATATCATTATAATGGTGGAAAGAAAGGTTAGTTGAAAGATTCATACGCATTAAAATGCGAGATGTGAAAATCCGACGCTGGAATGAGACGAAGTATTTAGTGGTAGCGGTAGTAAGAAAATGGATTGAAGTTTGCAGGCATTATGACCAAGTGATGGAGAAGTCTATACGGGCATTTGGGAAGTTAAAGGAAATGGGCAAGGTGAACAGCGGGCTTAGATGCGAAAACCTAAGATTATATTATCGGTGTGCTTGAACCCATGGTGTTGGGATCAGCAAATGAGAAGACGAGGTGAGAAGTCGAAATGAATGAGTCTTCAGAGGAGTATGCTGTAGGGGGAGTGATCAAGGCCTACAGCCACAGCACGGTGCTCCACGTAGCGGTCAGAGTAATTGCTGGAGTTATCCCAATGAACTTGGTGGTCGAAGAAACACTCAAAAGAAGAGGAGACAAAGAAGACAAACTCGACATCAAAGAAGTCCAAAGAGGATCCGATGAGAAACACTTTGCGATTGGCAGATTGGTGGTGGACGAGTACTATGGGAAGAGAAACTTTTTATTGTTGTCGTTATGTTTCAGTGGTCGGAAAGATCCCAATGTGGCTTTTTTAGAACTCTGTCCTATTGGCAAACTGATAACTACACGACGCAGTGAAGGCAACTTGAAGGCGAAGCGGGAAAGTTTCAACCTCGTGGAAGGTGATCGCTGACTCACTGTGGAGAGCAAGAGACGTCGCAACATGTGGTGATGGAGTGTCTCTACGAATAAGGAAGATGCGACATGAGGGTATTTTTCCAGAGAATACGTGGACTTTACGAAGAACTCCTTCTCCAAGTCCACGTATTCTAGACGAGTGCAAGGAATATGCATTGGAGTAAATTCGGGTGTATCGAAGGATAGTGGGACAGTGAGAAAATACAGTCCTTTGAAAATGCTGCAGGTAACAGCTTGAAGAGGAAAATACTTTATACGGAAGATTAAGATAGAAGACAGAAACGTTTATGGGTTTTTGGATTCATGTAGTTTCACATTGACCCAGCAAATTCTGATGTTCCCCAGCTGTTCTATTCCTCAACAGGATTTATATTATGAAATTGTACATCTTCGGCCTTAAACACTGACTCCTATATACTACCCTTAAACACCTACCTATACTCCGTTCAGACAGCCGTGGCACCTGACGGATTAGGACACCCCATGGAAACCCTTGGGGCCTCCTAATCCCTCAAGTGCCACGGCTGTTTGAACGCACTATATTTGAACTCTGAGCCGAGGCAATTTGTAAAATGAAGACCCATGCACTGTTTGTTGCTGTGGGTGTGTTGCTAGCCTAGTGATGTTGGGTGTAGGCAGGACAGGCTCAATATCTAAAGGTTTGGGCCGCGTCTATAAGAGGTTTAGTGATACTCTCAATTTAATTAAAAATATCACTGGCGCAAACACTAAAGGAGTGTCCAAAGGATACACATATATTTATTTAGTCTTCTGTCCAAACCTACCGAAATTAAATATTCCCTTGCCCGATTTCTTGGGTCTCCCTCGTTCATACTTGCTTGGTGTGTAAATACCAATGATCCTTCAATATTAACTATTATACACGAATATTTAAGAAAGTGGCAGTTTTTCTTATGTTCTTTAAGTCAAAGGATATACTACATTTCTTCCTGTGTAAAAGTGTGTTAAAATAGTTAACAAACCATGGAACTGCAGCATAACTTGTAATCGCGGTACTATTATGCTCCTCTAAGACAAACAGAAAGATGTGTTGGCGGTATATAATAGGGTAAAATGTTAAAACTCCTATAAAATGTTACAATGTAGAGATCGTGGAGCAGAAATATTATTGTGTTGTTGGATCGGCGAGATGATGGATGAGTGGCTGTTGATGGGCATGACATGAATTGATCGTCCGGTGGTAAATAGCTGTAATGGAGTGACCAACAAGTGAACAGCCTGCCCACAGTTATATACTTCTATTACAGGAGTAGGTAAGAGTTTAAAAGACTTAATTTAGTAGTTTGAGAGCGTAAGACAAACTATTGTCGTGTTATATATTAGGGGAAGCATTCAACGGGAACTGGTTATTTAGAAAACATTACTATACTGCATGCCGGCATAAATAATACAAATATACACTGTATTGTACATAAAATATTTAAAGATGAGTTTACAATTAAATTTCCTATTATAAAGATTAAAAAAAATTACACTGAGTGTGTAGGGAATTTACCTTGGAAATATTTCGTTAAACGGGAAAGATCCGGCTCCGAGAGTCCTTTTTCAGTAAGAAGGAAAATTTTTGTAAAATACCCCCGCCACAGTAAACCTGCAGACTAAGCGAATTCCCATTTGCCTGATTCCATAAAAATATCACATTTAATACCTATTTAAATAATTAGTTTAAGGAGTATTTATGTTTGCTGCAACAGCAAGGGTAAAAAAGTGTTTATTTTTTTGTAAAATGTTAATAGTTTAGTAAGAAATAAAAACATTTTCCAAATTTGATCAAAATATGTTCATAAACAAGCAAACTAAAACAGTTTACTTATTCTCCATAAGAATAACATGGGAATTTTAAATTTACAATATTTTGGAATTTTCTCCGTAATCATTAGACGCATAGTAACGCTTCAATATACTAAACTATTTGTTTCGTTAAGCTCTACAATATGGTTTGGAAAGAATTTGAAAATTTCTTTGTTTTTTTTTGGGGGGGAAAAGGGGAAACCCCAATTTTTATCCCATAAAACCCCCCATAAACACCCGTTCCCATAGTTCGATCATGCTGGTTCGCGAACTCGTTCGAATAAATGTAGGTTTACACGTTTATACCAAACTTCATCAAATCGGATGATTCTCGCTCGAGTAATCGCGCTAGCGGACACATATATATGAATTTGAGCGAATGGTGTTTTTGGCCTCTAGGGACCTCAAAACGAAAAAGTAAATCGGTCCCGGGTCCAGGTCTTACCATGAGTACTACGGTAATAGCTTATTCCCTAAAAGGTAAATTTGCTAAAATGTGAACCTCCACGAAATAAGGCATTCCTAGTTGTACGGACGATAATGGTTTTGTGTGACATAAGTTTGTGTCAGAGGAGGGTGAGTAGGCTGGTCCAAGACATTTCAATGTCCTTGCTGTGAGCAGTGAAAGCCCGGCCTTGTATTCTATCATGTTGCCGTTGTCTCGGTCTCAGGCGGCCGCGGCCGCACGCTACAAACTATAAAATACAATCTCCCAGTTGTGCCAAAATATTGGATAACGAATTTGAGATAATAACAAATCTGTATCAGGTTATTCTTAAATATATTTTTGTTAAAACATTAGTATCCTCCCAAATTCCATTTACTATTTTATGTAGGGATGTAAGGACAGGGAAGAAGAGGCATACAGATTCTTTAGATTAGTCTTCAATTAGATCAATATCCTTTGTGGCACTTAGAAGCATTCGAAGAAATGTGAGGTCGAATACCCTATATTTACCAAATCTTAATGTCCAATAACACAAATTTGATGGGCAGGGAATAAAAGTAATTGAGTTAAGAATGGTAGTATGGGCAGTGGAAGACTTAGTAAAGGTGAGCAGGAAAATGCAATTCGAAAGCTATCACGATCAAATTTTCCAAGAACTAGAAATATTCTACAAGCCATTTAAAACTTAAATGGTTCAAATTAAATTCAATAAAAGTGTATATGTTTCGTCAGATTAGCTTAACTCGTAGTTTTTTGTACAATATCTTTGCGGTCGTACAAATAAAATAGTCAGATGCGTCTATATCATTATTAAACAGAATTTTTACAACAAAAAAAACTCGTATTTCAATATTATATTTCAGCACTGTACACTAATCTAAAAATTTCCAACCCCTAGCTAGGTAGAGAAAATACAACATTAGATCTAACAATCCAAGTGTTTTCTTTTGTTTATTATAAGACGGAAAAAATGAATGCAGGCAAGGCGTTAATATCTGCACCCATTATTGAGCTTCAACAAAATTAAAATATATATAAGATTCACCTTATATATTTTTTTAAATACTTAGACGAGTAAAATAATTCATAGGCTATATGAAGTAAAATAAAAAAAAACTCATCGTATTTCTACTAACGAAAAACTATACATTTGTTTAGTTAAATGGTTCATCTTATTCGAAATGTTGAATTTCGCACGCATTTTTAAATCCAATAGTGGCGCCAAACAACAATCTTATAAGGTTCAAGGGCAACCAACATGTGACTAACGGCGGCTCAAAACAGGTTTCTGTAATGGGAATGTTGGAGGCTGGCTGGACCATGATCTTAGTTGAGGCTATTGGCATCTGGGACGCGAGGAAAAAATTCCGTAAAAAATTGAAAAATACATCCAAAGAGTAAAAAACTATGTCTTAAGATCTTCCATGGAATGCCATGGGAAACAATTAACTCAACTAATATAATTGAGTTTGCATCACGTCATCCAACTACAACTTATAAAATACGAACCAACAGTTGATGAAAATCGGTTTAGAATTGTGAATCACCAGTAACTGCACGAGGGCCTTCCTAGCCACATACCTGAAAATCCACATTTAATTAGTTATAGAAATGAAGTTGGAAAAATAAATGTACAACAATTACTACAAACTACAAGTAAGTTAATGATAACGAAAAATAAGAAAAGTCCAACACCTATTACAACAACAACTATTGTTGCTATTTGACACATCGAGGACAAATAATATTAGGTGACTAACATTGTTAATCTTTTCCAGGAAGGATTTCTCAGAATTGACAAGGACAAGTTATAAAATCTTAATCATTGATTCACTTGCAAAGAATTTACACAGTAATACACATCTATATTATCGCCTCAATAAAGACTAAAGAGTGTAATAAAAAATCTAGTTTAAAAAATGCGAGTCCCAAACTATGAAACGCAATTTCCTTCCATTGAACATTTTAAAAATCCTGTTTTGAGTGATTTTTATAATACTACTTGGCATATTCACAGTCGTAGAACGGATTTCTCTTGTAATGTTCATTCATGTAACTTACGATCTTTCAATTACAAACACATCGCAAGTTATTATTTTACTATCCAAAGTAAAGAAAGTAGCCCGGCTACGCACGGACATCGAGCTTGTACTGTATTAAGTATTTATACTTGTAATGCTGGATAAAGGGTTAAAGGCAATCTACAAAAAACACATTAAAACATATGTTAGCTAACATAACTTAGCTCTGAATGTTGCTTTTATTTCGTGTTATTTTTTAATGCTGTGAAAATTGATTATTATTTGGGACGAATATTTTATAGCCATTATGCCAACTCAGAAGATGGTAGTTTTTAATTGCTTAATCGTCTCATATTCGCAGGAATAAATGGTTTCAAGGTCAAGAAATGTTACTCCTATTCTGGACCCATGCAAATCAGCCATACACCTCTGCCAATGTAGTAGTAGATGTTTCGGCAACAATATACTACGTCCTGTGATCTCTAATGTAGGCCATATGATTCTACAATACCCGCATCGACGGAAATAATAAGAGAAAGCCCACAGCTGGTACGGTACTTGTACCGCTATCACCAAATCACCATCGCCATGGTTACGGCGGCAACATACTTCAGGGCAGTATGGACCAACAGTGCATACTTTCACGAAGCGCGTTAACTTATGAATTCAAAATAATGATGGCTTCTTATTCATATATGATATATAACTATCGTATTACCCTTTGCGGATTTTGGTTTTTGTAACTAAAACTCAGTTTTTTAACCTCTATAATGGATTTGAGTATTTAGTCGTTCAAATAAACTTTGACTCTATTGAAACCTCAGCTGTCCAATTTTAAAATTTTAAATCAAACGAACGACAGTTCCATCAGATGTAGCTTAAACTAATAGGCTCATTGTTTGTTGTGTAATCATTATATGCATCCGTTTTACCATATCATTTGTGACTAGGAAACATTCCAACAAATTAATCAAAGGAATTAAGAACATTTCCAACCCCCCCCCCCACACACACACACATTGTACATTCTAATTTACGTTTCTGATTTTAATATTCTTGATTAAAAAGAAATTAATCCAGGGGGACTCATCCACATGTGTGTAGCTCGATTTGATGTCGAGTTTTCAGTTAAGGCATAAGAGAGTGCTATGTTTAGGGCCGTTTTCCTTTCATCTGTGTAGGTAATATAAGTTGAATATAAGCTACAGGCTTATCGGTGTGGTACGGTAGATGTATTTCAGAGTGATGCTTGTCGAATAGTTGTACAAGTACAAGTGCATATTCTAAGAACTCATTCAATTTAACGCCCGAACCATCCACATATAGAGGGAAGGATGATTAAGTTGTGAAAACACAATGTATGGCTTCTTAATTGTAGTAAGCCCCACGAGCCTAAATCACGACTATTTTAATACAAATATTATATGAATTTAATTCCCTGCACAATTCTTTCAAGTGAAGCGATTTTGCAAACTACGTTAAACCCGGGAACACCCATATTTCTCCACTACACGTTTCCCCAAATAAATAGAATCCTTAAGCGAATTCTTCCCGAATAAATACCATAGGAATTTTGCCGGAAATGAGGTCCGGTTGTTCCCGGAAGGAAATCGTGTCATCTGAGAAGCAGTTCGATTCATCGCAATGTCTGAGAATGAAAGGATATGACGAATCGTGGATGATTATTTGTATGAGGGCCTACTTCAGCTGCAGAGGGCTTCTACAACCGCAGAGAGGGCCTACTTCAGCTGTAGGGGGCCTACTTCAGCTGCAGAGGGCCTACTTCAGCTTCAGGGGGGCTACTTCAGCTGCAGTGGGCCTACTTCAGCTGCAGGGGGCCTACTTCAGCTGCAGTGGGCCTACTTCAGCTGCAGGGGGCCTACTTCAGCTGCAGAGGGCCTACTTCAGCTGCAGTGGGCCTACATCAGCTGCAGGGGGCCTACTTCAGCTGCAGGGGGCCTACTTCAGCTTCAGGGGGGCTACTTCAGCTGCAGAGGGCTTCTACAACCGCAGAGAGGGCCTACTTCAGCTGTAGGGGGCCTACTTCAGCTGCAGAGGGCCTACTTCAGCTTCAGGGGGGCTACTTCAGCTGCAGTGGGCCTACTTCAGCTGTAGGGGGCCTACTTCAGCTGCAGAGGGCCTACTTCAGCTTCAGGGGGGCTACTTCAGCTGCAGTGGGCCTACTTCAGCTGCAGGGGGCCTACTTCAGCTGCAGAGGGCCTACATCAGCTGCAGTGGGCCTACATCAGCTGCAGGGGGCCTACTTCAGCTGCAGGGGGCCTACTTCAGCCGCAGGAGGCCTACTACAGCTGCAGAGAGGGCATACTTCATCTGCAGAGGGCCTACTTCAACTACAAACAAATAGCAAAGCTTTTCCCAACCATCAAAAAAACCTTGGTAAAATGTTTGTTTTTTCTTGAAGACTTGACTTGATCAAAGTTCCACATTAAACAACCGCTGCAAGTGAGAAGTGCTACTGATTCAAAAACAGACGTGTAAAAAGATCTCTTGATGCCCCAACTGAAATCCAAGCTGTAACCCAACATTTAGGGAACGCCCTAAATAAAAGAATATTTGGATTGATTCAGCTTTTTGTAATCAAATGTGCATTGTGGCTTCGGTGATCACGATTATCAAGGACCTCAACTTTGATCACATTTCTCAATCTCCACACATTATACTTTCTGCGTCTCTGACTGAATGTCGAGACTGGACCCGACGAAGGCGACCTTTAGTATCCAGCGTTACAGATTGGAAACTGCTTTCTCTGTTTCTACTGTTGACGAGATAGCTACATTAGATTGAAGGTGATATACCATAAGAGGCATTTCACAGCTGGGATGGAATGTGTTTACTCTCCGAAGAAAACTTAACCCAGTCAATGAGCCAAAGTATTTTAGATTTACGTTAGTGAACAGTGAAACTAAACATAACTAACCAACTGTATTGCGATTGACATCTATATAAATAAAATTAGAGTTTTGTCTGTACATTGCTCAGAATCATAAATTTTTAGGTTATTTTTACGTTCTATAAATTAAAGAAGCCGAAACAAGTCACATCTAAATTTCTGTCTTTCTGTCTGTCTGTAAATGGTATTTTACGCAATCTTCTCCAGAAAAACGAGAGTACCTATCAAGATCCAAGTCATTTTAATGTATTCACTGGATTGGCGAGAGTGTCTTTAGCCATTAAAATATGGCCTCACTACTTTTTAAATAAAATTACGGACGTTCAAAAATGCAGTTTTGTGCGATTTTTGTCAAGTTTTCGTCCAATTTTTTAATTTTTATCACATAATCATCTTTGAAATAATGAACAGCTGTTCGGATAAAGATTATTTTCCTAGATGTCATTGATATGTTTACAAATACCGCAACCATTTCCGATGACGTTTTGAAGACAAATCCCATCCAAGTGAGATTTAAAAATTTTTTTTACGTAACGGTTTATTTAATCGCAAGTGGAATAATAATAGTGTAACCGAAAATGAAATTAAATAACTAGGCATCATCCAGGTCAGGAACCAGAGATTCTTTGTGTATAAAATTGTTCTTGGGTTTTGATAACCAGAAAGAAGACCTTGAATCAGTGTTTTATAAGGCTGGGAAACTTAAACTTATTAATGATCGTCGCCAATAGCTTACAAACAAGGTTTCCACTCATTGACGGCGCTTCAATGGCGGTTATGTAAAGTAAAAATTCACAACTGCAGTGGGTGATTGTAGCAAAGGTTTACGGACGATGCTAAACTCGCTTTTCCAATGTGTCACTTCCTGTTCCTACTCACCGCTTATAAACCTTAAATATGTGCTTATAGTGTTGACAGCTTCTACGGAATACCACCGCCCCTAAAACTAAATCAAAGCACCTATATTATTGTAATTAATTTGCATATTACGGGTAGTATTTAGGTACCATTATTAATTAGTCGTTTCCACCATTGAGTGTTTATTTAGTTAATTTTTAAATCGCATTCTATAGAATTATAGTCATGTTACCACGGGCAACGATTGCGGTGATTTCGTCGAGAACAAAATACATCGGATTATACTGCAAAGATTGATTCGATTAATTATTCGTTACTAGTCACTATAAACTTTGGTTGTGTGTTAAACAAATAATGACTAAACGGAGAGGCATTTGCTTCATATTTACCTATTTAACTTATTTACTATGTCGTGTGCGGAAAAGTATATTTTTTATAGCGAAGTTCTCTCATTTAACTTTACTCTATTATACGCAATTGAGGAGGGAGGTTACTACGTATCCGTCCAGCCAATAAATTAATAATATATACTAAGTAAGATACAGCAGAAGCTGCATTAGGCTGTAGCAAATAAAAAAAAATATTTTGTCCTTAGTTCCATAAATTGAATCTTTTAAATTTTAATAAGGATATATCGAGTTAACAGACGGTACCACGTAGTATGTTTTCTGCGACAGTACTCAAAAACACCGATCCCTAACATGAAGCAATTACTAATCGTATTTGATTTGATATCCGTATTTTGGAAGCAAATCTTTTACCTGATCCACATGTTGGCGATGTTTGGTATATTCCAGATAGACACTTCTACACTACTGCATGTTTAGTGAGGCACACTCGCGTCCCGTTCCCAACACTGACTAGTGACTACAGACTACAGCTCAAGACTCAAGAGACAGGGTCTGAGCACAGAGGTATCTGTGGTCAAGGGGGAGGCGCGCGATAGAGAGAGAGAGAGAGAGAGAGAGAGAGAGAGAGAAAGAGAGAGAGAGAGTGAGTGAGTGAGGGAGGGAGAGGGGGATACCGCTAGTCTTCTTGAGACGACGAAACAACACCGGGTCTGGTTACACGAAAATGAAGAACGTTTCAAATGATAAAATCGAGAATACAAAAACTCTGAATATAGGGCGGCTGTGAGGTTGTGAGCCCCGGCGGATCATCTTTGGCAGAACGTTAGTTAACTGGATACCTTGAACAAAAATATTTATAAAAAACCTTTAAAACCTCATTTAAAAATTGATAACAATTACTTAACTCAAGTGACTCAAACTAAATTCTTAGGACTAATAATTGATCAACATTTATCTTGGTTGTACCACATTGATAAACTAAAAAGTAAAATTTGTTCAGGTCTATTTATCCTGCACAACTTGTCTAAGCTCTGCTCGTTGAATGTTTTACTGAAGGTTTACTATGCTCACATAAACTCACATATTGCATTCGGCATTGAACTATATGGTGCAACAACCATTCAAAATTTAGATAGTATATTAATTTTACAAAAGAGAGCCATACGTATCATGTTAAACTTAGGAGAAAACCAATCGGCAAAACATTATTTTGCGAAATTAAATATCTTTACAGTGTATGGATTATATATTTATAAAACTATAATTAATCTAAAAAGTGAAATGAATACACATACACTTCCGAAATTGGGAATGACACATAATTATAATACTCGGCATCGGAACTACCCAGCCATCCAGAGGCATAGTTTAGAGTTTTATAATAAAAAACCCACTGCTGCAGGTACTAGGTTTTTTTATTCTCTGCCTAAAGAAATAATGGAAATTAATAATATTAAGACATTTAAAAGAAATTGAAAATATTTATAATAAGCAAATGTTACTACTCATTTAGTGAGCATTTTGATAATATTTTATAGAATTAATTGTATTTATTGACGCCATTCTGCATTTATATTTGTAAAATGTAAATCTTGAATAAAGTGTTTCTGAATCTGAATCTGAATCTGAAACAGTGATTTGGCTTGAGTTCAGTTAGGTAACCAAGAAATGATGAGAACAATTTATTTCACATTTATCAACTCTAAAATAGATTATGGAATAGAAATATGGGGTGGAACATATTTTACCAGCCTAAAACCAATCATTACTTTACAAAAATCTTTCATCAGGATAATGCTAAAGAAAACCAAAACTGAACCTTCATCCCCCACTTTTCAAAATTATTGAAATATTACCTATCAGGAATCTATATGTTTACAAAGTTCTGAAAATATATTTCAATAGATGTGGTACTGATAGAACAAATCCAAGTCATACTAGACTAAGAAGTAAAAACAACGTCTATGTACCTAAACCTAGACTAACAATATTTAAAAAATTCTTCTTATATTTGGCTCCCACATTTTATAACCTTCTTCCCGAGCCCATCAAAGCAAGTGAAAACGTTAATGTATTCAGCAAATTAACACGAAACTACTTGCTCGAAATAGATAGTATAAACACATTTTTTACCTCATTGGTCTAACAATACATCATAGTTATTTTTAATAATCTTGCACTTATTAAGTCAGGGATGCTCGTTATGTTCAAATAAGCTGTAAGTTCAGGACACTCCAAAATAGTACTGTAATCACGAAGGTTGACAGTATAGGGTCAGTTTTCAAATAGATAGGTAGATAAGGTTTTCTTGTGATAGGTTGCTGTGTTAAAGCTATTGTTTGAAGCCTAGTTTTATATATTGTTTTAAATTTGTAATAAAAATCCTGTGGTAATGGTGACGGGCTGGATTTTCCAACCACGAGTTGCTCCAACTACCAAAAATGTATGTTTCCCGCACAGGTTCTGTAACCTCAGGGCTTTATTGTTCGTCATTTAATAAAATAATTAGTTAGATTTATGTTGTGAAGAGTATTGTGTTTTTAGTTTATATTCGAATAAATACAATAACATGTAATACTTATGTACAACCTTAGTTTATAAATATGTATTGTATTGTACCTGTTGTATTTGAAAAGAACAATAAAGAATTTTTCAATTCAATTCAATTCAAATTATATCGCTTCATTCATCAGATAAAAACTCAATCAAGATAATAGTTTTTCAAGTGATCACAAATGTATTACTCAATAGTATCCTGGGCTACAAAAGATTAACAGTGTAATGAAAGTAGCATTCAATATTTTGAAATCTTCCCCCAGTACTGAAAATGTATTTTCCAGATCACCACATCACGTGTTATTTTTAAAAGGCCACGATGTTTAAAAAAATATATACGTGAGACCAAAAATTGAAATTTTTTGGCTTTCAAACAATTATTCTAAACACGGCTGTGAACCATTACAAGCCCCGATGTCGTATTTGCAAAATTATGAGTTGTACAACTGAATTTGATAGCAAAGTTACAAACAATGCTTATCCGATTGTTGGTAGATGAACTTGTGAAATTCACAATGTGATTTATCAACTATCGTGTAAACATTGTCCAAAAGAATACATTGGCCAGACGAGTTCGAATGAGAGGCCATCGTATTGATGTGGTACGAAAGAAAACCAATCTATAACCATGCCACTTACCACAACCAACATTTTGAAGGCGGCTATACCCTTAAATCCCCTTACAAAGTAAGCCCACATCAATACCCTAAATGCAACCAAGTGGTCTTAAGAAATTCTGAATTGGCTCACCAGTTAATACTTAAAACAAAGTTCCACCCTGGTTTAAATTTAAGATAGTAAAAAAGTGATTCAACTCAGCTGGATTTTAATTTTCTTTTTTTAGGATTATTTTCTTTTCTTTGATCTGTACTCAATCACATGCTCTCAAAATTAAACTATTTGTAAACTGTTCCTGTTTATTTATTTTGTTCATTTGTACATTTCATTATTTTCTCTCTGCTTGAAAACGTTTGTATTAAGCGAAAATTTACACTAGTTCATGTTTCATTTTTTATGATTCTCTCAAGAAATCCTCAAGAACAATATGGATATATCTAGATAAAGTGCTACTATCGTAAATATTAAATTAAACATACTAACTCAGCATCCTAAATGTGATACTCTTGTCCTAAGCACGAAACATGTCATTTATAAATAAAAAAATCATTTATGGTGCTGAGTTAGTATGTTTAATTATGTTATATATATATATATATCCATTGAGGTTATTACGATTTATAGAGGCTTTCTTTTTTTAATTCTTTTGGTCGTTTATTGTGGGTGTCGTAGCCAAAACGGTGTAATTTGGGGACAGGTCTACATGCTTACGATCTACTTAAATCTTTTGATGTGGTCAAACAAATGGCCAACATCTCGAATGTCAAAGCAGAAATCCTCTCTCTCTACTCTCTGTTCGAGCGTCAACAGCCCAATTCTGTAGGCACGGCGACGAACTCCCCAAGATGCAGCCATTCGCTCGCCAGACCAAGCAGGAAAATGTACCACTCGTATACAATAAAAAGTGCG
The DNA here is from genome assembly GCF_028750875.1 of Macrosteles quadrilineatus. Taxonomy (NCBI): domain Eukaryota; kingdom Metazoa; phylum Arthropoda; class Insecta; order Hemiptera; family Cicadellidae; genus Macrosteles; species Macrosteles quadrilineatus. The sequence goes on along the minus strand of NW_026542600.1, from coordinate 4,721,216 downwards.
TGCGTCTATAGAATAATACTCGTAACCCTTTTAAGGACCCTATCCATTTAATAGTATATTTCGACACTACGGTCCGAGTTTGAGCCAGGGTCGAAGGCTGCATCACTTTTGTTCCGCTGTTTAAGGCTAATTTCTTCACATCACTTTTGTTCCGGGGGTCAGCAGGTAGACTTTAAGACAGGCCGAAACAGAAATTTTGTTCCGTGGACATATATTTCTGGTTCCGTGAGAGAGGGGTCTGTACTATCCCTCCCCCAAATCCTCTTTTTCGCTCTATCCCTAATTATTTTTTTCATAGGTTAGGTTTGATTAGAAATTCCGGCCGTCCCCGAAATCTACCTGCTGACCCCCGAAAAAGTGACTGAAGAAATAAGCCTTCAACCGCGGAACAAAAGCGACACTAGGGGTCAAAAAGACACTGTTGCCGGTCTGATGAACTACATTAATTTTCGTCATACCGCACCACTCTTCGGGCTAAATTATAAAAAATGTATGTTTCCTACATTGTTTGGCCTTATAAATTAGCTCCCACAATGGGGTTCGTCTTGTTTTGCAATTGCAGTACATACGAACAACTGTTACGGTTACTTACAGTAACAAATTTATATTTTACTATTGAAATTCTATTACATTTCAATTGGTCTAAGTTTGTATATAGGAGTAGGCCTTCATTACAGTGAAGCATACATATAATACGATGGTAACACACACGATATTTACTTTAATAAAAATAATAAATATTTTCATCGAGAAGAATTTTACGGAAAATCCAGGAGCCGAATTTCACACTAATAAAAATGTACAGCCGATGTGTTCGACTCCAGCAGATTCATGATGGAAACCAGCTGTTTTTGATGCAGTGTGATGAACACGAGTTTTTAATAATTGAAGCAACTCTAACAACTTTTTTAATTAAATATCAATTGTAGGTTGAATACCCACATATTGAACTAAATTTACAATAATATATTTTTAATTGTCATCCAGGTACATACGAACATTCAACCTTTTTCGTTATACAACTGGTAAATCCAACGTTCACTTTCACTGAAACGAAAATACAAATTGGTAAAGTTTGACTCGCTGCGCTCGTAGCATCACTCGAATAATTGGTAACGTTTCACAAACTAATTAATTAACAAGTAAAAGCCAAACAATCAGGCCAAGCCCAGCCAACAGCCGTGGAATCATTTGTGTTCTATTTGGTCTGATAATCTGACGATGGAAACTTCTGAAGGTAATTTGAGTTAAATACTGTACAGAAGGGTTTAATGAGTTAATATAAGAGTAAGATGAGATTTTTTTGCAATATATAATTATTTATTTGATTTCTTTCAATGAAAGTTATTGCAGCAAGAGTGAATTGAACAAAATATAAAAAAGTAATGTAGATTATGTTAAATACACTTTTGCAGATTGTTTTTCCAAGCATTTGAAATATTTTCATCGTACCACCAATACCACCAGTATTCGATTCGGAGACATCTACAACAATGAAGTAAATAAGACTCGAAGAGTTATCTCGAAATACCGCGGTCAGCGACGCCTATTTGTTTTAGGAAGTCAGTGCCACATCACACACACTTTGTGTACTAACAATTATTCCCACAGTGCAACGGTGAGTTGTTTTTCATTTATTTTGCATCAAAACTTTCCACTTTTACATTTTTTTTTTAGATTAAGTGCTACTGGTAAAACTGATGATTTAAATAATCCGCCTATTTAGTCCTCATTGTTAGTTTATTTGCTTACAAGTCATATGTTTTATTATTCGTACAAACGCAATTTTAAAATTAAAAGTTTTAAAAACAGAGTTATGTGGTGGGTACTTTTATTTCAACAGTGTTGTTAAACATACTACTTGGGGGTCTGAAATAGTATATTACGTTACTAGTCCTGAAAATAAGTGTTTACCGGACGAGTGTGGTCGTTCCCGTGCGAGACGAAGTCGACTACGGGATTACCATACGAGTCCGGTACACAAATTTTGTACGAGTTACGTACGATAGTTTACACCATACTACTAAATCTGTACAAATCCATATATATTTCCACCAACTAAAGGTCTAAACATCACTAGTCATAACCTCTAAGAGAGGTTATGTTTTTGTTTATAACCACTCATTGCCACCTAAATACAGTATAATCAGCTGATTGGTGTCCGGTAAAACTCATTGCAGTACAGTAGTACGCAATGAAACCCCATTTGAATAAGCTGGCGGCAAACAGCTGTTTTCTGGACTAAATGCTTGCGTGGGAAGTACGTTAAAATAATATAGTGTGGCGTAAACACCTTTACCAATGGTTTCTGTAAATCACAGTATTATCAAAAAAACTAAGGCAGTAGAACTGTGACTAAAGTTAGTAAGTGGGCCACAAAAGAAATGTGACACTCTTCATTGTAACGTGCAACTCTTTTACTAAATCTGTACTATTAAAATATGTTCTGTACTCGTAGTAAAAGGTTCATTTGGTGGTTAATTGCACTTCCGATAAAGCGCTAGGCAGTCTGTTGTCAACTTTTGTCCCTCTTAATCTTAATCATCTATTTTATCTTTATTGTCTCCAAGTGAATAGTCCGGGGACCCTGAGTTCACACCCTTACCAAAACGGGTAATGGACTTTTGAGCCGGACCCTCTGGCCGACTGTCTTTGATGGGAAAGGAGATCTCGGGGAAAACGGATTTTTAATATCGGCGTAGTTGAATATCAGCCCTTCTAAAGCCCTGTTCTATTCTAACCCTGACCACCAACATTAAAAATGTCTGATGCTGAAGGCTAGGAGAGACGGCCCAACGGCGCACGATACGCAATCTTCGCAGTCCGTTTGTTTGTTTGTAGGTATGCAGGTACCCCGAGTTTTCAAGTCAGCAAACCTTACTAATGCTTTTTATATTGCGAATTTTTTGTATAGGAATATACCATCAGAGATTAGAGATCTACAGGTATCTCTTCCAATTTATAAACGTTCGGTAAGCAGTTGGCTGTCGGAGATTGGGCTCGATCAGTCTGAGACACTTATCGGTTCAGTATACAATACCTAACAATAATTATACACAAATACACCAAACAATATTTAGCGTACATATATCAGTAACTGCAACTCCATTCACTCAACTACCTTTTATTTTATTTAGCATTAACTGTTCCTGTAGCTGTCTCATAGCTTAGTTGTAAATAGTATTTTGATTAATTTAGTTTTAATTTTTTAAGAATATTTCTAATTTGTAATAGAGCTCGTCCCGCGCACAGGTCTTTTACGGCCTATGCGGGACTATTGTTCGTATTTTGTACATGTATATATTGTAAAAAATTTTTGGAAATAAAGCAGATTTTGATTTGATTTTTTTGATTTGTAGTTGAGCGCATTTTTTGAAGGCTGCTGGTGAGAAAGGAACTTTAGAAATTATTTTTAACTGTACCTTTAGTAAATAATGCTATAAGGGCAGACGGGTTGGTAAGAAAGTGAATTCTCGAGTCATTTATGTTAACGATACAACAAAACAAAAACTGTATGCATTAATCAATCCTTGGGCTTATAATGGCTTTGAGTCGAAACGCTAGTTAGAAAAGAACAGACACGGGTCGTGTGTGGATTAAGGTCTTTTAGTTCTCATCGAAGAGAATATATAATTTGATATTCAAAAATCCGTAAAGGCAGTTTGATCCATGAGATCTGAGATAAATAAACATTGCAAAAACGTTTTGGGTAGCATATATTATTATTATATGCCTACCATACTGGCAATTAATTATTTACTATAGCTTATAGTGAAAACAATATTGACAATAACTATTTGAAAAAGAGAGTTCATCAGACGAAGATAAGACTTTTCGCAGTTTATTTGTAATATACACATTCGAACCGATCTATTATTGAACAAATTGGAATTATGATGTCCGGTAAAGTGGTTATCGTAAATCGTAGTACGCCATTATAAACTACCCGTACGTTAGAGAACAAACATATAACGGCAGGTGCGCAGAAAGGCTATAAGGTCCTGGCTCGCGATCGCTGACCAGGAAGACATTGAATTGAAGGTTACCAGAGCCGGAGAGGGGGGAAGGCGAGGTTTAGCCCAGACGCGTTCAGGCGCTTCGAGTGCCATCCGGCACGAGGGACCATCCTGAGCGACATTTGAATTTTGTGTGGTAAGTTTTGTCATTACTTTGATGTCTTAAGCTAAGACTTTTCTATTATTGGCTATGTAAATCTTTAAACGTTTATATTATTTATATTCTATATATGTGCGTTATTTTCTATCCTATACAAAATATTGACATTAGTTTGTGAATATTGTTTAGTTTAAATTCTACATTAGTGTAGTCGACTTATAAATTTTGTACTGGGCAAGGGATGTTGGTCAAACATTAACAAAATCTTTTATGATTAATGTAACACCTTTTAAGTTTTAAACAAATAGCTACCTATGAAAAACAACTTAATTGACACTCCTTGGAGTCTCATGAATGAATTAGGTAATTAGATTTTAGTTACAACAGTATATACTGAGATGGGGAGTGAGTTGGCGCAGTGGTTAGAGCACGGAACTTTAGTCCCTGAGGTCCCGGGTTCGAGCCCCGCCAAGATACCAATAGATTTTATATAAGTGATAATGCCGCAACCCCTAGATCTAGCCTGAAGTAATGTGAAAAACAATCCAAGACTCGTGCCAGCGTCCTAGGACAAAAAAAGTATATAGGTACTGAGATATTTGATATTTAGAATTCCTAGTCAATGGATATTAATACACATGGCCATTTTTAAGATATTGGAAGTTCAAAAATCAAACTCTACGCAGTAAAAAAAGTTGTAGACTATGGCACAATACCAAGCTATTTTCAATTATGTTTGCAGTCTTATTGGAGATAGTAATGTTTTGTATGGTTTTTGACTATGGTAGACATCTCTCTTCTCACTACATGTGTTATACTCTTTGCCATACTTCCATAATTACTTGTTTCCTCTATGTTGACATTTGTATTTGAAATGATCTGTTCTATTCATTGTTTTCTTAATATACACAATTTTACAGTCCACTAAAGCTCTTACTTATTTTTTGTTTTTATAAATCCCTATTTTAAAACAACATGAATACCAGTAAAATACCGTTCATACCTTGCAGTTCACAACAATCAAACAAATACTATACATTTTACACACTCAGCGACTCCATTTAACAATCAAACAACCTGTTTGGGCCGTTTAAAGTTTTCTACATAAAATATTAAATCTTTAGTTCAGTCAGTGTAAAGCTTTCCAAAATGTATATGCTTTTGCTTTATATGTTTTCTCCTCTGATCACCCTTAAAAAAGGTCCTCACAAAAAAATGTTGTTTGGGACACTTGCTACTACCGGTATCTGTAGAGTAGTGTATTAGTTTAGTATAGTAGAATTAGTATAGCTTGATCAGTTATACCATTATGATTCAACATTGTTTCCAATCTCCAACAGTATTTGTAAACATTATTAGTCTACAATAAGTTTTTTTGTGAGTTGTAATTGGGAAACTCCTTCCTAAATTCTATACGATGACAAAATATGTAACATGTGGGAGTTTAAACAACCCTAACATCTAATCATTTTGAAAACGCAAACCCTATAGTTTCAATCATATATGTTCAGAACTTTCAAGAGTTTAGTAAACAATTAGCTTATTGAGGAGCTTCCTTTATTACCATCCCAACTAACCTAGGACACTTAAGCTGAACATAACACAAAGAAGAAAAATCCAACCCAAACAGGCCAAAAACAATAAGTTGACAAAAGAAAGAAATTGAGACCTAATTATAAAGAAACAAATTATTGGTAGAATGGTAAAAAACAGTTTTACTGGTTGACCATGAGTTCCAAATAAGGTCTCTAACCTTGGGGGCTAGGAACATTGGACTGAGGAATACCTAACCCCCTCTCCAAGACCCTCATTTTCTTTTGTTTCTTCCCTCCTTTCATTTCAATTTAGTTGTTTTAGTGCAAACATGTTATCCTGTGTAATTACCATTATAGGAATACCTTATACGTATAAAATCAATTTCAGTTGTTTATATGATTTTACTATTGATCTGGAGGGATACTATATTGCAGAAAATAATATATTCCTAATAATGTATATTAATACAGGGTGAGTTTCTACTGACCGTGTTAACTTCTCCAGTAGGTTCTACTCACTAAAAGGAACAAAAAAGTTCATATAAACCCATGTCCGATTTTCAACCGTTTGGCTGTAATAGGGGATTTTGTGTTTTTCTTATTTTATTAGACTTTGCTCCACAATTTATGTAATAAAAACTTAACCAATTACTTTAGAGAGTTATAGTTAAAATCATTGGAAAGAATATTAAATTTGCTATAAATCAAAGGTTTCATTCAAGAATTATGCCATTACATAGTCCACGTTATATCCAAAATAAAGTAAAAATGTCATTAAATTAATTAATTACGATAATTTTCATGAGCCCACTTTGATACATAAACCTTCATCTATGCAATGTTGAAATGCATAAAAAACTTGGCCATTTAATAATCTTTCAAATGATATGCTATTCAATACTATTATTGATATAAACCACTGAGAAATTACTAATAAACTACAATAAAACACGGTCTACAGATTTTGTTTTGACACAGTTTTTACTGTTAATAATAATTACTGTATTCATCATGTTAGCATACTCTTGATTGGTAAAAGACTCCATCTTACTAATATTATAAATCTGAAAGTTTGTGAGTTTGTGTGTATGTTTGTGTGTGTGTGTGTGTGTGTTGCTCAATCACGCATAAACTACTGGACGGATTGGGCTGAAATTTGGCATGATGATAGCTCACATTCCCGATTAACATTAAAGCATATTCTTATCTCAAAAACCCTTTCGGGCTCTGTAGTTAGCGAGTTAGCGTAGCGAACGAGCTAACCTGAAGGCAAGTGAGCGCAGCAAACGAGCTCCAACCAGGACGTGAATGAGCCATGCGAATACTTATGAAGTTAAACGGGGCGAAGCCCGCGGGTACAGCTAGTAGTTTAATAAATGTTGAAAAACTCTTAATTGACTTGGAAATATAAAGTTAAAACAGCAAATTACTCAACAAGGTATGTTTAAGCAGCTGAGTTATCTAGCTATAGATGACAAATCAATAAAAGCTGACTTAATAAAGCACAAGGTAAAACTAATTTACAGCATTTAAGAATCAAATACACTATCTTTGAAAATGTGAAAAACCTTGAGTTTATACATTTTATTAATTCAGATCATTTTAATAAATATTTAAAAGTTAAAATAATGTACAAATCTTATCAGATTGTTCAATAAAATACAACATGGAGTATACAGTAATTATTATCAACAGTAAAACTGTGCAAAAACAAAATCTGTAAACCGTGTTTTATTGTAGTTTATTAGTAATTTCTCAGTGGTTTATATCAATAATAGTATTGAATAGCAGATCATTTGAAAGATTATTAAATGGCCAAGTTTTTTATGCATTTCAACATTGCATAGATGAAGGTTTATGTATCAAAGTGGGCTCATGAAAATTATCGTAATTAATTAATTTAATGACATTTTTACTTTATTTTGGATATAACGTGGACTATGTAATGGCATAATTCTTGAATGAAACCTTTGATTTATAGCAAATTTAATATTCTTTCCAATGATTTTAACTATAACTCTCTAAAGTAATTGGTTAAGTTTTTATTACATAAATTGTGGAGCAAAGTCTAATAAAATAAGAAAAACACAAAATCCCCTATTACAGCCAAACGGTTGAAAACCGGACATGGGTTTATAGGACCTTTTTTGTTCCTTTTAGTGAGTAGAACCTACTGGCGAAGTTAACACGCTAAGTAGAAACTCACCCTGTATAATATATTTGGGGGTATAATATATTCCTTATACATATTATAGTATATTTAAAACAGATAGGCCTATGAAGAAATAATGTAATCTATATTTAGTAAGAAGAGGTACAGGTAGTCCATAAATATTTCAAATATATTTCTGAAGATTTAGAAAGAAGGCTACCATCTTTTAATAACATTATTGAGCACTATAGTTGTGCTTACACAGTGGTATTCATTTGAGTTCAATTGTAAAAATAAACGGGATCAGCATTCTGACACATACTTTCTCCCATAAGTTTGTCAACAACCTTTACCATGTGTAAGCGGTGAGAGTAAATATACGGAAATGGGATTTGTACAATTTTCTTCAGAATTTAAAGACTATAACATAAACATTTTTATCAAAATCGCTCTGGCTATTTTTGGGAAAATCCGATTTCTCCGTTATTTTATTGCGTTTTTATGGGAAAATAACATCATTTACAATAACTTTTGAACCATAATATTTACAAAAATGAGATTTACAAAAATGGGATTTGTACCATTTTGTTCAGAATATTAAGGAAAATAACATAATAAATTTTTATCAAAATCGTTCAGGCCATTTTAGGGAAAATCCTATTTTTCCGTTATTTTATGGGAAAATCCCCATTAAAAATCAAAATTTCTAAAAAATTAAAAAAAAACTATCAAAATTGTAAGGACCATGACATCATACTATGTGTACGACATCATACTATGTTAAATTAAAACCAGATTTTTTTCTAAAATCGTATTTTTCGTTATTTTATGGGAAAATATCATAATTTACAATAACTTTAAAACCATAATTTTTACAGAAATGGGATTTGTACCATTTTGTTCAGAATTTAAAGGGCTACAACTACAACATACTAACATTTATCGGGCCATTTTTAAGAAAATCTGATTTTTACGGTTTTTTTATGGGAAAATCCCAATTAAAAATCAAAATTTCAAAAAAATGCCTGGAGATACCACGGATTAGAACCTACATACCAAATTTCATCGAAATCGGACCAGAGGTGTAGTCTCTAGCTCTGTACACATCCAGACACACACACACAGACATCACTTCAAAAACCACTTTTTTGGGTCCAGGAGGATCCAGAACGAATATATCCGCTCAAAACTCAAACTCAAAAATTTTGACGAAAATAATACTTTCTCCATATACTATGGTATAGGGGGAGAAAGTAATAGTATATAATCTTTAGGTAGTGATATTTTAAATAACTGTTTTTGATCACGTTTAGGACTACTGATGATTAAATATTCTAATTTGGTGGTGGACACTATACCACTTAACGGTTAGTTTAATTACAAAATGGAGATTTAAGGGGGAACTTCACCCAAAAAACTAAGAATTCCACAAAATTTATCAAATTTCAGTTATTTACCACAAAGGTGTGCAACAGTTTTTCCTGGACATTTACATGTATGACAGATAATTTTTTTTTTACTAAATAGCACTCATTAAAGAATTCCCATTTTTACGATCCCCCTCCCACTGCGGGATATGGCTAAATTTTGTATTACATTTTTTTTTTATTCAATAAAAACATTTTAAATATTATGTAATAGATCATTATTTTATTTTGGTGGAGTTCCCCCTTTAAACTTTGTAATAATTATATGTTTCCATGGCTAGTGCCAAAAGTTAGATTTTTTATGTATTCAGGTCCGGAAAAAGACATATCTCAAGTTCTGATATACCATACATAATACAATATATATATATATATATATTTTTTTTTTTTTTAAGGGGACATTTTATTATACAAACTGTAGCATGGAATAAGACAAGTTCAGGGGAAAAATGTTGTGACAAATAAACAATTGTGAAAAAAAAATTACAATAAGATTTCTTTATAGAAATATTTTTTGTTTGGCAATTCACATATTACAGTTTGTAGATGTACATGTACTCATTACATTTAAAAAAATAATTACTAAATTATCATACACCTATATCCAGATATATCTGTTCCTGTAAACGTCTGTTTTTAGAAAAAAAAACCCGCCCCAAGGGAGGGGAGGCGATCATCATATAAAATTATCTTTAACCATACTTGAATCTTAAATATAAAAATAAATTTATTTATTGCAAACAGAACATTTTTTTAGGTGGAGTGCCCCCTTAATGGTGAAGGTGACTTTTGTTCTGACTTTCTCTCAGGGTTGAACCGGCGACCATTTAATAGGAAGTATTGTGGTTGGAGCTCATTTTAAGCTGTAGGTTATCCAAACAAAAAAAAAGGTACACGGGATTGAAAAAGATATAAAATGTTGCCCAAAAAAACGTGCGACAAAATATTCTCAAAACTATATATTCCCATTCAGAAAATGCACAATTTACTTCCACTGAACAATGTTGATTAATATTTTCATTATGAATTCTTCAGTGTTTTTGGAAAAGCAAGGGCATTTTTAATTACGTACTACAAAGATTTACTCGATTTTGGTTTTCATAAATGTTTGACTATTTACCTATTCACTTGGTACAGATCAAACTTACTTTGTTTACTGTACTTATTTGTAGATGGAGCTAAGTCAGCTACCCTCAGAGATGGTTGCTGCCATCGCAGACCTGCTGGGGGCGAGGGACATAGCAGCTTGCTCAGGGGTCAATCGCAGCTGGCGAAGGGCTTTCAACCTGGACAGAGTGTGGAGAAGATATTGCTCCTTCGGCCCTGAGTTCTACAAGGATGAATCAAACACGGTCAAACCGAGCTTTCAGGTTCCCTTCGTAGAAGGTGTGGATCTCGAGCCTCTCTGCGAATGGAGAGTCAACTTCCTGAAGGAGTCTTACATCATGAAGAATTGGGAAAAAGTCAGATTCTCTTCCGAAGAAGCAGAAATACATGGCAATGTTTGCCTGTATATGAAAGAAGGCGTTGATACTCGTGGTAATCACTGGATGTTCCTTTGTTGCACCTCCAGAGAAGGGCTGAGACTACAGGTGTGGAGTTTAAAAGACTTTCCCTGTTTACAGACGAGTATGAAAATGTACGATATTTCTAAATTCATTGAAGAAGCTGTGCAAAACGAGGCTGTGAGATTCAATCTTCACCTAAGTGGTCAGAGACTTCTTTTCATCGTCAACAATTTGATATCAGTTTATGACTTCAGCCCTCCCCACTACAAGATCAGTTTCTTATGCACTCTCTCGGTCGTGCATACTCATCCGTTCTTTGTTCCCAAAAGACTACCTCAGTTACCATCAGGAAGTGTGTGTGAAGTGCGAGTCGTAGAAAACCTGCTGTTCGCTGTCACTTACATGGCCATCCATGTGTCTCAACAGTTCTCACCGTCGGTTCATGTGTGGGACATGGAGAAATCTGTTAAAGTCAATGATCACTGTGTGTTTGAATCAAAAGAAAGTCCTTTTGAAACTGTCGGGACCATTTCTTTGACTCACGGGATATCTGATTTCCTGATCATTACTCAGACTTATGATGTTATGACTTCTGTAACTGTGAAGAAGTCAAGAGTACGGGCTTTCGACATGAAGAGGTTCGAATACTCTAATTTTTATGTAAAAACAATGTCTCCGGTAATTTGGAGCGCAGTTGCAGGAGAAGTTTTGGTGTTCTGTGAGCTTCTTAGTTCTCAAGAAAGAGATTGTGTGTTTCACTTTTATGATTTACACTCAAATAAGTGCCTTCTACAAACAAGTACCTACAATATTTATGATCCTGAAAAAATATCCTCTTCGGGATCTAAATTTGCTTTTATAGATTTGAACAGTGAAGTGAGAGTGTTTGATATATTGACCCAAGAGTCATTTGCAAGTAAACTCCACCCGTCTAGAAATCGTCTTAAAACCCTGACTCTGGTCAATGACCATCTTTTACTTTTGGAAAGCAAATATAAAGGTACCAAGAGGAGCTTTGAAGATGTACTTATAACTTCTTATGAAATCTGGGATTTTTTAAATAAACCTAAACCTGTAAGATTGGACAGATGTTTTCGATCAGTGAGACGAACAAAATTCACATTCATGAAAGACTGTAGAGTTCCTCCAAAACTGCTTACTTTGGTACACCCACTGTACCGACCCAATATGATATACGTTGATAGTTTTTGGTGACCAATAAGTTTGGCAAGTTTTAATCTCGCTCAAGTCTGTAATAAGTTCAGAACACAACTGTGATTAAAAGTAACCTAGTGGTTAAACGAATTCGCTTGATATGAGCTGTGATTTTTACTTTATTACAAACTATAAAACTTGATAAAGCATACAGTAAAAAAAAAAACTACTACTCTTTGAACCCACCCCTTAAGTAATCCCAACGGTACTTGTACAGTAGAACCTCTTTAATCCGAACTAATTAGGATAGGGGGTAGTTTGGACTATTGAATAGTTTGGATTACAGAACACATTGTTGTTTTACATAATAATAGCTAAAACGGATCGTAATTTGTTACAGGAAAAGTGAAAAAATGCTTTATAAAGTAAAATAAATTGGTTATTTAATACAGTAGTAAACATAGTGAATAAACATTACTGTATATTAAATACAGTATACAATAAAGAACTACTAACTGTACTGTGTATAGAGTACAACAATAAGGCGTTCGGATTACGGAGGTTCGGATTAATGAGGTTCTACTGTAAATGAAATAATTTAGAACTACATTTAAAGGCTTTGATCAAGAAAGTGTTAAGGGTTTCAATACATCATCCTGAAATATCATCCATTGTGGCTGTTTCAACTGAGATACGATACAAACTATTCTATTGATAATGTTTTATAAAAGATTAAATTAAATTTAAAAAATCCAACAATGTTTAACTTTTTACACATTTTCTAAAGCTGGGTTTTCCTAGGTGCGTAGTCGGCGAGCGGAGAGAGGAACGCGGGGAGCGGAATTGAAATTAACATGGCATTCCGCTCCGCTTCTAGGAAAACAGTAACATTAAATTGCCGAAGACAAGTGGAGTCCGTGGAGTTTGGTTACTTGAGCAAACACTCAAATATATAATAAACCATGTTGAATCCGTCCACAGATCATATGGGTGGTATCAATACAAAAAAAGTTGAAGATGTAAAAATAACCTTTGTAGAATTTATGAACTAGAACATAAATACTTTGTCTAGATCTTCTGAGAATAGCCTACACCTTTGATACATTTAGGAGAAAACAGTCCAATTACCATATGTAGTAAAAATAGTGACTACTTTTTAAGTGGCAAAAGTATGCAGTTTTAGAACAGGAAGTTGCCACACCAGAAGACATGAATTTTACCATGTACTTTGTAGAATATCCTCCTTCTCCTGTTTTGGCTTCAAATCAAAATTAAAACATAATAGGTCAAATAAACACTTAATGAATATTGTTACCGTTTTTTTTTTTTTTTTTTAGTAATTACTGATTAGTGATTTACAGTATGTAGCTGAGGTCATGATGTTCCAAATTTGTCCATCTTGTGAAATGCTGATGTGCAACTGTTGTTAAAATCACGTGAGTTTTAAAATATGTGGTTGGTTGAACAAATATCTGTGGTAAAATTGATCCTGACAACATTGACAAATTGATCCTCAGTGGAGTACTTTTAAAATTTATGTTTGAATTACGTTCAAAGGTTCCAGAGTGGCTAACAGCAAACAGATAATCCCTGCACCAGCGAATATTTTTAAAGGGAGTCAAATATTGCACATAAGCAAAATAAGCTTGGTTTATTTCATCCTCATCTTATTAGTCACTCAATTGATATATTTACAATTTTTTTATCTACAGGTCGTTCATTTTACGGGGGATATTTTTGTGTATAGCTCTGTAGTTTGAGAGTACACTGCAATAAGGTACCTCGCCACTTACTGGCATCTTTTGTCAACAGAATGACACCATTTGCAGCTCTGTAGCTGACATTTCACTGTAGTAAAATTGTTTTACTACAATTTTATACAATTGAATCTTTACCCGCATGTGAAATATAGTCAGAAATACATTTTTGACTACAAGAAACATATATCCGATGCTGACATTCATCGTAAGTTGACTGAAGATTACGCTAAAGTTTATACTAAAGGGCTGAAAATGGTGTAATTCTGTTTACCAACAAATGATGCCAGTAAGTCCTGAGGAGCCTCATTCGGTGTATCTCTGAGTAGATAGGTAAGTCCAGAAACCATGTTAATAGCTGCTCCCTCCCCATGAAATAATGTCATATCTGTGGCGTGACTCGACCAATCCTGGCTGCTTACTTACTGGAGCCTACATAATACATAGGGACAGTGACGGTTCTCGGGTGGGGGGGGGGGCTTTTGGACCCTGGAAAAAAGTTAAACACAAACTTTGTCATATAAACAGACATTTTTTTATACATTATTACTAATTAGGTGTTAAAAGTAGCTTTAGAAAGTCACCAAACAGCTTTAAAAAAACCAAATTTTTCCCCCTCATTTCTTACATACCCCCAAGCACTGGGTATCCCTCCCTTGACAAGGTCCTAGAACGGCCACTGCAAAGGACTTGGTAAACAACAACCCTGTAATGTAATTTTCAATCAGCAAGTTAAAATGTTGTAGTGTCGTTAACACTATGTATGCGAGTTGGGTACACTACTTTACCTACAACCAGTTTTAAATTACTAATAATCACTACTCGAAACATCTGAGAGAGGTTATGTTTCGTTTATAACCTCACATTACCACTGACATTGATGCAACCGATGACTCATTGTACCAATCACTAATTAATTGCACCATTTGTTAACAATTAAATTGGTAAACAGCTGATTAGCTGAAGTTTGAAGCATTACATTTTTACTTCTTCTCTCTCAATCCTTGAACCTCATTGGTCCGTTACCCGTGTTGTTAAATAAAACTATGCTGTTATGTAAGTAAAAAAATGCTGTTATGTGAATATTTTCAATTCTAAGAACTGAACTGAAACGGCTACTTAAAAAAACGGTCGAAGGTAAAATTATTAATGATTTAAATATAACTATTATCAAGTTACTACCTTTATCATGCCTCTCCTTTATATTGCGAGTATTTAAGTCCGAATTCATACAAAAAACTTGTTAAAAGTGTAACTCCCAAACAATTCACCCAACTAGTCAAATTCCACCTGAGTCTTTATTGTTTGTTTTCCTCTTTAACAGACAGTTGTGTTGTCTTCAGCTCAAAAGACCTGATGGTTTACCGTAGTAACACCCGTCCAACCCTAAGCCCAAACGTAGTAGACTCCTAGCAAATGTCAAGTACAGCTTTCAGTTGTTTTGATGAGTTATACTCACTTAAGTGGTTGAAAGTTTAAGTTTCGTTGATTGCATTATTTAGAGTGGCTAATATTTTGCCTTTAATTTTGACTTTAATTTGCCAAAATATATGGCTAATATTTTGAAAGGTTAATCACATCCAGGGCACCACATTTTATTTGGAATCGCTCATTTTAAACTTATTTAAGAAGGTGTTTTCACTTACATTAAGAATTGAAAACAAATTCTAAATAAGAATAAACCCAAATCACACAGCACACATACAAATCAATGCTATCTAAGGATGGATGGTATTGTATCATTAAATTGGGACAAGACAAAATGTTTCTTTGTTTCCTCATTTTTGGGACGGGATTTTCTTCCCACGGGAAACTTAGCCTCTTGTTTTTTTTTATCTTGAGTGAAAATCATTGCAGATGGCAATAATGATGATAAACAGAATCAATTCTCCTAGTCTTTGTAGCAAAGTTCTTTAAGTAATAACCAACAATGGGTGAACAAAAATGATTTGGGATTTTATTGGCACTGGATATATTATAGTTTCCCAAGACATCATAACCACATTTGCCAGTGGGAACGAATCCAGTCCCAATAGAATCCCAAATCAAATGTAATGCCAGCACTAATATATAAATATATATATATTAATTCATTCCGGTATGTTTTTTTCGTGATGGCATTTTCAATGTTATTCTTAGTTTGTTGGCTACTCATCACTAAATTAAAATTATTCACAATTTACTTAAAGAATGTGGAGGAATATTTCGAGTTTTAATCAAAACCCATCTTTGAGCTGAAGATGGGTTTTGATGAAAACTCAAAATATACCTCCAAATTGTTTAATTAAATTGTGTTTAGTTCTAATTTAGTGATGAGTAGCCAACAAACTAAGAATAACACATATATACATTTTTTCACATAAAATTTGCTGAAATTTTGTGATCCGACCAACCCTACCAAGTATCTATGTTTGTCATCCGTTTCTTATTAGTTTTTACACAA
This sequence comes from Macrosteles quadrilineatus, assembly GCF_028750875.1. Lineage (NCBI taxonomy): Eukaryota > Metazoa > Arthropoda > Insecta > Hemiptera > Cicadellidae > Macrosteles > Macrosteles quadrilineatus. The sequence goes on along the minus strand of NW_026542600.1, from coordinate 4,705,123 downwards.
AAAACATAATACCAGTTTGATTTATTTCAGTTTTAAAATAATTATTCACATTCACTACCCATCACCGATATGAATAAATGAATAATGAAGTTTATTTCCCACAAAAAACCACAATGTAACAATACATCAGATGTAGAGAAATATGACTGGCTACTTGATCCAGTAGTGTAACCCGTTTGCTTATACTAACTTATCGGCTAACATGACGTTGTAATTTATGGTCTAGCATCTGTTATAAAACATTGAATTCCGCCTGAACTGTGCATCTGATGGACAAAACAAGAACTGTTTTAATAAAACAATGAAAGTTTGACAATATTTGACAACAATATTTGACGTCAGACTTTCCCAAGTCCTTTTTCTAACTTGCAGGTCATATTTCCCTTTTGGACCAAGCTTATCGAACTAAACGTACCCACAGACCAGTTTTTTTCAATTAGTTTTTCTGATCAATTAGGGTCTAAATAATATTTATTTACATTAAATTTGCAATAATAAATTCAATCATGTATTTTGTTTTTATAAGTTTTATGACAAGTATAGTTGACATCAATCCATCACTTATTTCGTTCTGTTTTGATGTCGTTATCCATTAGAAGTATGTCAATCTTTATCCATGACATAAAACACAAAAAATGTTATAATAAACAAACACACGCCAAAGCACTTGAAGAGGGCTGAGTCAACTAAGGAATCAAGACCTCTAGATATTTATATCTAAAAAAGAAATGCTGTTAGTTGTATGGAAAAAAATCACCTATAAGGAAGGAAACCATGGCAACAGCATATTTAGGGGCTATTCCATTAGACCTACAACTAACAACCAAGACTGTTATATAAATCGTAATATAAATAACCCTTAAAAACTTCAACCATAGTTGACGCTGGTCTGTGGTGAAAGAATTTTTATATCCGTAGAGAATGTGTTAAGAGGGCCATCCACAATGTAACACATGATTCGCATTGGAGCATGTGCAACATATCTTTGGTACTTTGTCTGCAGATGAGTGTAGTCATTCGTTGTACTGTACTCGTACTGCCATTTGTGAGGTGGGCTCTGTGATTTTAGTTTGCAGAAATTTACACAATATTAATAAACGGTATCAGCAATCTGACACATACTTTCTCCCTTGTCAACAACCTTTATCGTGGGCAAGCGGTGGGAGTAACTATGATATTTTATAGGTTAAAATCATAAAAGTTGCAATAACTTTTTAACCGTGATTGCTACAGCAATGGGGGGGTTGCACTATTTTGTTTAGAATTCTAAGGACCATAACACATTAATTTTAATCAAAACTATTTTTTTTCTAAAATCTGATTTTTTGTTATTTTATGGGAAAATAACATGAGTTACAATAATTTTGAAACCATAATTTTTGTGGAAATGGGATCTGTACCATTTTGTTCAGAATTTAAAGGAATATAACATACTAAATTAGTAAATTTGTATCAACATTGTTCGGGCCAATTTTGAGAAAATCCAATTTCTCGTTATTTTATGGGAAAATTATCATTAAAAATAAAAATTTTGAAAAATGATAATAATTGATTAGTATCTACATACCAAATTCCATTGAAATTGGACTACGGGTGTGGCCCAAGCTCTGGTGGTAGCTCTGTACACATCCAAGCCACTTTTTTGGGTTCAGGGGGACCTATACGGATATATCCACTCAAAACTCAAAAATTTTAAAGAATATGATACTTTCTCCATATACTATGTATAGGGAGAAAGTAAAAATTATCACCAGGTTTGGGATTTTTACAGCAAAGGAGTAATGAGTGAAGGCCGAGTGAGAGATCGTGCAGTAACTTTCAAAATGGCTTAAAACTCGGTTTTCACTTTTGCCAGTATTCCAGGAATCTCAGTGCAAGTCTCTGTTTTTTGTGATTGTCTGTTAAGATCTTAGGAACCTACTGGACACAAAATCTGTGGTCACCAAGTGTATTGCATAATTATATGTACTAAACTGTGTAAAATTTTGAGAAAATGTTCCACAACTTCCTTAATGTGAAACGGGAATTTTCACAGATTTTGTCTTTGACTTTCCCTACTAGTTCAAAAGCCACTAAGACTAGGCCTAACACTGTGATCATAATCTTTAACATTTGTTCAGATAGTTGTTAAGTTCACAAACAGCCTCAATCTCTTTCCATCACTCCTTTCCCGTAAACAGCACAAATCTAGAAAAAAATTTTCAATTCGCACACAAAATCTGATGACAGAGCCCACCTCACAACTGGGGGTTTTTACAATGACACTCCACTGCAGACAAAGTGCAAGAGATAGCATAGCTGGATTCGTACTGAGTGTAGGAATATTCTAAAACTAAGATGGTGGTGATAGCAACGCCCTAATCGGCGCCAATGCAATATCTCTGTTACTTTCTGATCTGAATCCAAAACTACCCCTATGTGCAGATTCCCAAGTTAAAATAGAACCCCAGTCTTCCACAGCTTGTCATAAGAACTACACCAACAGAAGTTGGGAGATCCTTCTCTTCCTGCTTCTAACTTTCTCCCAGGTCAAGATTCTTTATTTTAGCTTGGTCCTTGAAATATTTTGTCTTTTGTCATTCTTCTTCCTTCAATCCCATTTCAAAAACAATATGTTTATTTTTTTCATCTAGAATTTTATATGAATCTTGAGTTGCAAATTTAGTGTGTTAAAAGTTATCAACAAATTAAAATTTAAAAACTAAATGAAAAGGATAAACAATAGATAGTTTTTTTCACAATGATAATCTGCATGTATTTATAAATGTATAATTTTTATTATTCTAGCTTGTAGCCTGGAATTTTCCCATTACTTCAGGCTAGGTGTAGAAGGGGTCGCGGCAATATCACTTCCTCGGTGACCAAAGTTCCGCACTCTACCACTAAACCAGCTCGCTCCCAAATCATCATTACCGAAAACAACAATAATGCAACATAATCTATCTAAACTAACTGTATAACTACGCCAAATCCGTGGGTTTCACGCTTGTAGTGGTGGCGAGGCCTTTGGTGGTCTTTTCAAGCAAATTTTTACTGAACCAAGGAGGACGTTCCTTTTTCATTTCAATGATTCTTTTCCCCTAAAATAAAAAAACAAAAATTTAATTACAATGACGTGGATTTTATACTTAGCTTACTTAACTTCTGTTATGTGAAGTTGGTGAATGATTTAGTAATATCATATGATGATACCATTAGCTCAATTCAATATACCGGTATTTCTCAACCAGAGGTATGTACTAGTATCACAATAAAAAATAGTTAACTGTCAATGTATTGTACATCCATGGAACAATACAACAATAGTTTATTTTGGATTTTTATACAAACTTAGTTTTTAAATCACTTGAATATGTAACCAACCACTAATGAAAAATTGTTGTGCACTAAAAATATGTTTGGTAGATTGATAATATCTGTAATGTTGTAGGCCAACCTACAAAAACTTAAAAGACTCTACTGTTGAAGATTGAGTTGTAGCTCTGAGAATTGTATATGTGTTATGTGTTTATTTATGTGCATTTTCATCTATTTTGTCCGTAAGGTAAATATATTTACCTTATTTAGGCTTTATGAAGGCTCATATTTTTACCTATTAAAAATAAAAATACTGTAGCCTAAACAAATTTTTAAGGACTCGAAGCTGTAACATTAAGCTGTACATTAAAATATTTTCAGAATACTCACTCTATAACGTAATAACTTATTTTGGTTTCAAATTAGAAATGTTAAATACTAAAATACTAATAGTTTTCGGACTTTTTGGGTGTGAATAATGCTCTAATACAGGGTTTTCCTAAATAATGTCTTTAGACCAAAATGAACAGGTGAGGTAGAAAAATTAGGTTGGTACAACTGAATTCTTTGGCTTTAATAGTTTTGTAACAGTGTCTTGGAAACATCTAGCCTATTTAATTGTTGTCCATGACACTTTGCTGTTACTCAAAAGTCAACATTTTTAATTTTTATCTAAAACATGTTTTCTGATCAAAAGAAGGTCAAGTGCTATTGTATGCTATTGTTAAGTGAATTAAGGTCAGATTTTTAGTTCAAAGGACTTTTAGAAAATTATTTAACAAAGCCATTTCATAAAAACAACATCAATTGTTGGAGAAACAGTTCGTAGAAACAGGATCAGTACTAAAACTGAAGACTTTAGAAAGACCACCTGTATCGGAGGTAACAATTTTGCAAAGGTAAGACAGTCTTGCCTTAGAAGTCCAGACTTTGGCCTAATTTCAAGTGATTTTTCTTACAGGACACGTGAAAAACATCGTGTACTCTAAGAGTCGCGAGAAAAATTCGGGAGTATTTCATTTGGTCCAAAATCGTTTTATCCTCCAGTTGGGGAGTATTTCATTTGGTCCAAAATCGTTTTATCCTCCAGTTGGGGAGTATTTCATTTGGTCCAAAATCGTTTGGTCCAACAGTTGTAAAACAGTTTGTTTGGTCCAACACTCTAATACGAGTTCGTTTGGTCCAACAGTATGAACTATTGCGTCCCTCACATTGAAGGCGTTCAAATAATTGCAGTCACATCGTCAACCCAACCGCCTGCCTTCCGAGGCCCATTTGTTGTTTTGTGTTATGTTTCTAAATAATTGATATTTGCATTTATATACACGTACATATACATATATTTATTTATATATTATGTGCTTGTGTCCTGTTTACTTTTTATCCCCAGTCAATCTTAAAACAACGCGTTTTAATTCCCTAGATTTGTGGATAAACATTGACTTTGCTTTGAGTTAGCATTTAATGTTAAACAGATGGTTTATTTAATTTGTCTGTATATTAAATTCAATCTATGATTGTTGTGTGTTTGTCATGGTATTTGTAACAATCATGTAGTTAATAATACAAATATATAACGTGAATTTTTAGTGAAGATATATCCTTTTTGTAAAACTTCCCAAAATGTTATGTTTATTCCCCATGAGAACCAAGAATAAATTATTGAAAAGAAAAGAGTTTGTATTTGTTGTGGCGTATTGTCAATGGTATTATCTTAACTAACTATAATTATAATAGAGGAGGTATGTATTTATTTATGTATGTATGTACCCTATTGATTCCAAAAGCCAAGTTAGTGTTAAGTTTGGTATGTTTATAATCGCACTATTATAAACAATGAAAGGGATGGTAATTCTTTAATATTGTTATCCTTTGTTCTATACCCACACAATGTAATATAAATTGTGAAAAATAATTGTGCGTGCTATCTCAGATATACAAATGCCTCGCAATTTTTCATAAACTAAACCAACCACATTACTGTCACTAAAAGAAGGAATGCCAATAATACTAATGTGAAACTTAGGTCCACCCAAGCTGTGCAAAGGAACCAGACTGAATATAAAAAACATCGAAGGAACAATCATAAGTGATAAGTTTGAAGTAGAAATAGTCCCAAGAATACCAACGATATCATCTAGTCAAGAGTAGTAAAAAAGGCAGACACCAACCGATACAATAGATATAATGCATAATGCAATAAGAAATCATTGAAAGAGTTACTGTAATATCAAGAATATACAATTAAATTCGTAATGGAACGTTATATTGCTAAACATGACATTATAGGCCCTACAGAAGAACATCAATTTTAACATAAGAAAATAAGATCCTTATATATAATTCTGTTAGACCAACATTTTACCAGGAAATTGTGGACACCCAGAAAATATGAGTGCTATTAATGTAATTTTCATATTCTATTTCAAACATTTGATTAAGAATTATAGACAACGATGGAGGGTCAATAGTAAACACTGCATTGTAAATACCTAGATACAACAATAAAAATTAAGGTGTATGATAAAAATTTAAAACACTTTGGTCTACTGAATTTCTATACACTCTGTATATTAGAAGGTTGCCAAATGTGATAAAAACTGTTAATTTATAAGATTTCCAACCGTATGATACACTATTGAGTTTTAAGTCTGCTTATGTACGCTTTAGTGGTTTGAATACTACAAAACATGGTGTCTATAACCTTTAAAACATCGAAAGTCGGCATGTTTAAAGCAAAAATTGTATTAATATTATTATTGATTACGACGGCAGATATTTGAACGCCTTCAATGTGAGGGACGCAATAGTTTATACTGTTGGACCAAACAAACTCGTACCGGGATTAAAGTGTTGGATAAAACGATTTTGGACCAAACAAATGAGTTTTTAACTGTTGGACCAAACGATTTTGGACCAAATGCAATTGGATAAAACGATTATGGACCAAACGAACGAATTTTTAACTGTTGGGCCAAACGATTTTGGACCAAACGAACGGCAATATAAATGTTAGACCAAAAAATTTTGGACCATTTGAAGATGATCCAAAAATTCCAAGGTGGTGGTGGGTCACCAGGCCAACAAGTTTGGGAACTGCTGCCCTAGGGGTTTGTATTTCTACTTGATGTTTTAGAATTTATAAAAAATTAACATAATGACATTTACCTTGTGAAACTCATCTGGTACTCCATCCTTCTCTCCCTGATATAGAACAACAACATCTTTGTCCAATGGGTTCAAGCCTAGCTCAGCTTCAATTGCTTGGTGAATCGCCTCCGTCTCTTCTTTGACTTTGGAATAACAAGTGGCTGTAACAGAAACAATGTAATGTAGCAACTACATTCTGTCTCGGTAACTTCACAATAAGACCCTGGTTTCAGCTTTCAGTGGTCGCATGAACTATGATGGAGGTAGAGAAAAGAGCATCTACAATAAGTTCCGTGGACTGTATAATTCTGTTTAGTTTCTGTTTCATGGATTCTAAATAAATATCTTTACTAAAAAGCAAGTTTTGGTAGTGTTTGATACAATACTTAGCTTTCAACACTACTCTAGTCAATATCTACAGGTAATATCGAACAAGACTGATTAACGAGTAATCATTGACATTGACGATTTTCTTAAATTTAGGTATATCATACCTTTTTCAAAATCAGACAAAGTATTGTTTTTGTGATCTAAAATATCTGATTGCCCAATTAAGATTCATGCTTTGTATTGTCACATGGCAACTATATTACATATGATATTGTCAGACATCATAACTACGAATAGGCCTAACACTAAGTCCGCTCAGTTCAGTCCGCTCAGCTCAGCTCAGGTCAGTCAGCTCAGTTCCGGCAGTTTTCCCACACACTGCGTCAGTTCGGTCCGCTCGGTTCAGTTGTTTTTGAGCGCCAACTGCCAGTGACATAGTTCACAAGTAAATTATTTGTGTTGAGATTTCCTAGTTGTTATGAGTTCCACCAGTAGTGACGAAGGAATTGCTGTAATCACATTAGCACTAGCTGCAGAAGAGGATGATAAAGTTGTAAGGAAAAAGAGACGATTATGGATTCACAGTAGCAATGTATTTTCAATGTATTAATATATTTTTAATGTATCAATGAAATTTCTTCCTACGCGACCTCCTTCATTGTAATGTTGTAGTAATCCTTAAACTCATATTTAATAAATATAACTTTTGATCAGCATTGTACGTGTTATTAAATTTACGGAAAGTAAATAAAAGAAACGTCTTATAACACTTAAAACATATATTTATGCTTATACTGTTACTCACAAGTATACAAAAAAAGATGGTAAGTGGTGATCGATTTCGATTGGACACTTCAATCATCGAAATTGATCACCACTTACCATCTTTTTTGTATATTTACCATCTTATGAGTAACAGTATAAGCGTAAATATATGTATTAAGTGTTATAAGACGTTTCTTTTATTTACTTTCCGTTAATAAATATCACACAGTAGGCCTACTACGAACATGTGTCAGACCTCCCGAGGTCAGTTGCACAAGACTGACCGCTGTTTACTATGCAGTGCACATGCACGGCACCTCCGTTCCATCCGTCGCTTCCGTCCAATACGCTCGCTTACCAAAAACTGGCTGAGACGGACGGAGCGGACCGAACTAAGCGGACACAGTGTGCGGCTCTACGTTTGAATACGTTACATGGTTTTTGAAATTTGTGGAACGGACTGAACTGAGTGGATTCAGTGTGCGACGTGCCTTAGTGTTAACAAATACAAGTTAACATTAAACAGACACTAATGTAAAATACCCCCGGTGTAGGAAACCTACAGACTGAGCAGATTTTTACCCTGAATTTTTGAGAGTTCTAATTTTTCTGTGATTAAATTTCGGCCGAGTTTATGGGTGTTAGGCTACTGTACACAGAGTAATTTTTATCCAGTCAGTGGGAAAGATGTCATATAGCCCAAACACAATCTAATGATCAGCAACTTCAGATAAAAACCTCCTTTACAGGTTCAATTGTACGGTTTATGCATATCTAATATTTTTTTATTAAGATTATTTTTAATCAATGCACTTACGACATAAAAAGCCAGCTTCATGATTACTACCACAGTTTTTGCACACTAAAAGATTTTTCTTGGGAACCAGAGGCTTCCAAACTTGGTCGGGCCATCCATATTTCCTGTTTAGCCTCTTTTCAACTGATCTCCTCTTCTTCGGCACTGCCCATAGAATAGAGTCATTCAGGATGTCATGAATCAAACCCAGAGATTGAGTGTTGTTTTGAGGATAGCATTCGCCAATCGGTACTACACTGAATCCATCTGAAAAATTAAGTTTCTGTAGTATTATCCATTAGACATTCACACCTTTTAGTGAATTTCTCTATAGTAATAGTCAAGAATCATTATCCATAGTAGGCTATACATAGTTGTAAATGAATATCGTTAAATAAATTAAAACTAATGCTTCAACTAAGATGTAACCAGTTTTAATTCATATACCCTAAAGAATAGGACAGGTCTTATTATTAGGCCTATTCCCTCAGATCTTTTTCAAAAGGAGAAGAAGCTTTCCTACAGCAAGGAAAGATCTAGATCCAAGACTGGTTTACTTTTTAATTTTGATGTTATCGTTTTATATGTCCATGAACATGATAACTCAAGTCATTTTGGTCCAATTTTGATGAAATTTGGCATAAATGTGTAGTGCTGAATAAACTTGAATGAGTTCACGAACCCGCATGATCGGGTCATAAGAACAACAACCTCATTTCATTCATTTCATTTCATTTCATTGAGCAGTAATGTTTTGACTTTTAGTTGGAGTAGTCCCCAATGACATACTGTAGTCAAAATATATAGCTATGCGACTTAGCGATAAGTTGAGTACCACAGAGTCAAAAGAGTGACATTTACAGGTAAGTGTGGTTCTTCGTGTACATGTTTATGTGTGAAGGCCTATTTCATAAATTCTATAGAATGATTGATAAAAATACCTAATATAATATATTCTAGGTAGGCCTAAACTATAAAATAAGAAAGACAAGTTATGGAAGTTAGAAAGTTCTGTGTGTTAACACATATATTCTATTTACTTCAAAAAGCGGCAAAAGGATGCAGAGTAAATATTTGTATGTCAAATTTAAAAACATCAGGAGGCTCAACAATGAGACACGTGCATTAGGCCTATTTGCATTTCTAGAAGCCTTTGACATAGCCTAGGCCAGGCCTACCATATAATTAACTAAGTTAATTTACATAATTACACATAATTTGTAATAATAACTAATAACTACCAAGGCTACATACATACATAGTAAATGTTGACATGAGGACTCACAGTAAGCCATTGTTTAGGAAATTCAACATACTCACTGTACCTGCAATGTACAGTTCGGCCAAAGTTTCCGTGCACGCGACCAGATCTGGTTGGGTCTAGGCGAGGGGGTTGGCGGGGGTACTTTTGTGAAAACATTTGTGTCTTGCTACTCACTCACCCCTACCTCAGCACTGCCAATAGCCGGTACAAGTATGCTTTAGTTCGGTTAGTAGTGACCCGTCCACACGCACTGAAGTTTTTGCCGAACATATTTTTGAATGTCTGTTGTTTATTAAAAGAAATTTACATACTATACCTACAAATAAAAATGTTAAAAAATATTTCACTAGAGACTGTAACTCACTTAGAATTTCCCAGTGTAACTTAAGTTAAAAATTGCTCTGAATTGTTTTGTTGAAATGGTAAAAAACTGTAAATTCTCTACCCTCTTATTATAGCCTAAATGTTTAGAATTTAACTGTTATAAGAGGAACGTTAAGCACCTTTTGATTAGTATTAGTCCATATGACATAAATGAGTTTTTCCTTAATGTTAATGACCGTAGCCTAAAGTATAACTAAAAATGTCTGTGATTATCTGTGGACTGTTTTATAGCCTAGTTATATTTATTATAACTAGTTTACACTGCTATGCATTGTAAAATGTTCTGACAATAAAGATTTGATTTGATTTGATTTGATTTAGGCTAGATAATTTGCCTCCAGGATTGATTTATTGACATAAAATGAGGTTACTAACCTGTCGTCAACCAGTCCTATATTGTCGTGGATGACTATAGTTTCGGGGATAAAACCCCATTTTCATCTTCTCTTTCCCCAATCAAATAGAACTAAACTAGCCTAACTCAACGTCTACCCTAGCACACTGTAAAAAAAAGGCAGACAGCCCTAACGGAAAATCAATGCCTAATGAAATCTGATAAAATATTTTACTCAATATTTGGCTGCACTTCACTTTAGGTCCTACACAAACAACCGAATGAAAATATTGATTTTTTGATATTAGGTCGATATAGGTTATGTTAACCTTACCTAACTAAACAAAAGATACACCGATATTGAATAATCGATATATCGATCAATGTTTTCATTCGAATGAGTGTAGGACCTAAAGTAAAGTGCAGCCCAATATTTATGTTATATTGAATTAAAATTCCATCCAAAATTATATCTAGCCTAGGTTCTCTGCGGAAATGTAGGCCTAACTTACCTGATGAAGAATTAAGTTATCTACCACATCACTTTCTACAGAAGTCCATTACTAACTTACTTGTAATACTTGTAGTTTCCGTCCGTAGTCCAGAGCAGGAATTGAACAGGTCAATAGGTTAAGGTTATAACCTCCTAAGTAGGCCTATAATACTACCTACCAATCTTTGAATTTGAATGAACCCTTTTCACATGTAGATAACCAATTAAGGGTACAGTTTTTTAACTGGGCTATGCTAATATTGATTGAATCTATCGAATTGAAAATATTGATTAATAATCGATATTTTTTAATATCTCTATTATAAAATTAAACTATTATAACCTAACCTAACCAACCAAACTTGCTGATGATGAAAAAGTCGCATGAAGGTTTACTAATCGAATCGATAGTTTCAATCGATATTAGCATAGCCCAGTTAAGAAACTGTACCCCAAATATGGATTGAGATTTATTACCTGGAGGTCGCTGAAGTCCTAGTAAAGCTAACGCATTGCTTTCAAAGTTGAAAATGCACTGTCGCATGTAATTTAAAGACCTAGCTAGCATTATGAATGTAATAATTTTTTATTGCGAATTAAGAGTGGAAACACATACAAGTTTAGGTCTAAAATAAACTAAACTAGAATAGAAACTACTTAACACTCAACCGGAACGCCTTTCCAATTCCCATTAAAATTTTGATTTTGAGGTTAACGTCAAATTTTGAGGAGGTACTCGGAAGCAGACCAGCAGACAACTCACCTTGCAGTTTTTGTTTTTTTCTACATACAACAATTGTGGTGGCCTTGATTAAAAGTCATGAGGCCCCACTGTTAACTTTTTGTGGTTATCCATAGTTTTTTTTGTTGTTTATTTGATATTTTTATTAGGATAATGATATTAACACATTTCATTTTGTTATTTACAGACATAAATGTAGACAGTGAACACTGATTTGTTCTGTAATATTTAGTTAGCTATAAAGAAAAGGATCTCTAAAAGGAAATTTGAGGTAGATGGGTATCTGGGAGGGATGGAAGAGGTTTAGTCTTCCTTGCCTGGGCCGATCAGGTGGACTAACCCGAAAAGGTGGACCTCGGATGAATAATCCCAGGATTGAACAAACATTAATGTTAAATTTGAGTGACTGTAATGTGTTTGTTTTTAGATCTTCCGACCGATGGAATGAAGGAATTAAATTTGTTATGTTCGAGATTTAAATGTCTTGATCATTTTTGCTGACAACTTCACAATTCCCAGTGGGCAGGAAGGGCAGGTCATTCTTTTCTTTGCCACAGTAGTGGGGCCTGAACCATCGCTCATTTTGGTCTAGAATAGTAGTTGCAGGAAGCCTTGATATCTAATTGCTGTTGTGCTATTTAATTTCGATCCATAGAATAATAAGAAATGTAAAATAAAACTATGTAAACAAATATTTAAAAAAGGAATATATGTCAAAATGGTGTTAATTAAAGCAGAGTGATATGATATTGTACGTGTGGATTGTGTTTCAATTCACTGTATATTTGATGCTGGTAGTATGGAAAATATTATGCACCATCCGTGTTTAGGAAGGTGTTGCCTGTACTCGCATAAAATGGGGAGCGAGCTGGCGTAGTGGTTTGTTGGAATTTTCGCCCTAGTTTTTGAATTAATGGTTTTAGCGAATTTCCCATATAGGGAATAAGCTATTATACTGTATGTGTCATGGTAAGACCTAGAATCGGGGCCGATTTACTTTTTCGTTTTGAGGTCCCCAGAGAGGAAAAAACACCACCCGTTCAAATTAATATAATATACATATGTCCGTTAGCGTGATAACTCGAGCAAAAATTATCCAATTTTGACGAATTTGTACTAACGTGTAAGCCTACGTTTATTCGAGCGAGTTCGCGAACCAGCATAATCGGACCATGGGAACAGGGGTTTATAGGGTGTTTTATATATGGGGTAAAAATGGGGTTTTCTCATTTTTGACCCTAAAAACAAAAGATTTAGCAATTTCTTTTTAAACCATTTTGTATAGCTTAAAAAAAGAAATAATTTTTTTCTTGTGTCTACGCCCAACTTAGTATATTGAAGCGCTGTTGTATACCTAACGGTCACGGAGTAAATTAAAAATATGTGTAATATGAAATTTCACTGTTGTAGTTTACTTGTTTATGGATATATGTTGATAAAATTTGGCAAATTTATTTATGAGGAGTTTAAACATTCACAAAACCACACAGTCCTAGGATTTTCAACATCCAGCACTTCAATGTTAAAATCACCTCCCACAATGAGCCTAATGAGGTTATACTTTACTTCTAAAGTCTGCAATAAAGGCTAAAGTTGGCCTTGAGACTGAGATCAGTCTTACCACTTTTTGCAAGGCTTTTGTTGTGGGATTTAGTTACATAGTATCCACTGTCTTAGATTTTACTAGGCCTAGGCTAGACGCCGAATTAATGCACGACTTCGGTTACATCAGATCCAGAAATCTGATTTGAATCGGAATCAGAAGCCAGCCTCTATGAGTCCATTAACCATCGAGCTTATTAAGCTTCGAGTCATCGTCAACAACTCCCTTGACAAGAGAGGCCTAGTTTTCCACGATGGAGTTTTAATTCAGAAACTCGTCGATGTTACAAACGTTTCTGTAGTCGTTTTATAGGTTAGATTTGCATGACTCACAAAACCACTTGCAGCGATCTTCCAACTGACACAATAGGTCATAATCATTTTTATTTACAATAACACTGGCGATATGATTCCATTTTCGGCAAAATCCGCCACAAAAAATACCATTACCATTACCTTTTACGAGTTTAAAGCAAGAGCCACAATTTGGATACGAATCAAAGAGTTTTCCCATACACACCAGGCCAAGTCATTAGCAAAATTAAAGCTCTTTACGGATAAATCATTAATATTACAAGGTTACAAGGTCATTATAAAGTTTAAACAGAGTAGGTCTCAAGAGCACAGAGCTTTTTGGGGCACTCGGTGAGGCACTCGAACCTCGAACCGGACTAGAAAACGTGCCGTTTAGATAGACTTTTTTCCATCTGTCACTAAGATAAGATTGAAAAAACTTATACACAGCATCAAGGTTATAGCAAGAAGGCTTATCCACAAGGAGATCATGAGCCACCGTATCAAGGGCCTTAGGCGTCTCGTAACACTATAAAACACACATAACAGAAATAGAAATAATGAGTAAACATTTACATAAAAAAAACTGGCCAGTGCTTTCACGCGCAACACGGACGCCGATATCAAATGGCTTTCAAAGTTAAGAGGCTAAAGCACTGGCCAGTTTTTTTTTATTTAAATATTTACTCATTATTTCTATTTCTGTTATGTGTTTGTATAATGTGTTTGTCCAATGACTTCGTCAGGTCTGAAAATCTGACTAATGATTAGATTTTGCTGTCACATTTAAAGATGGACTCTATTTGCCCAATACTATAGTAGTGTACCCATATAAACGTAATATAAATTTATATTATAGTAATATAGTATTTATATTACTTCTCTGGTGTCTACCTAGGATAATTAATTTGATGGGGCAAGGTGTTATTTATAATTATAAAAATATAATGTGTAAGTTTTTGTTTGGATTTGTTACATAAGTAAATACGTATTCCCATTAAACAAAACCGCTGATACTGTTAGAGTAGACATTTCTTTTTTAGATTACATAAATATGCAATCCTTTAACGAACCTAAATGGACATAGAAGTATGTTTTGTCAGCTGGTAGTTTGTATAATATAAGTCGTTCTCCTGTAGTTGAGCTTCATGATAAAGAGTATTGCCCAACTACTGTAGTCAGCTGGAAGGCGTTGCTGCAGCAGCCGACTCGACTGGGAACAAAATGATAGCTGATCGGAGGTTCATAACAGTTTGTACTATGGCGTGTTTAGGGTCGGGAAGGCTCTGTGCTCGTAGTGTTGAGAAATTGTGTCAGCTCGGACAAAAAACCCAAATAAGAAGAAAACCTTCAGCTGCATTTGTAAGGATCAAAGAAGTTGGCATTCAACCTTTATCTCGGACCCTAGTGCAGCATTGCAAGGTTAGTAAAACTTAAGATTTTTGGCGGTTTATGCTCTAATGTTTCAGTTTTTTAACCATAACTTGTAATATTACGTCCATAAAGTATTTTCAGCAATTACTTTCAACTTACCAGGCCTATAAGTATTTTTATGTTTGTAATTAATTTCTTACAGATAACAGCTGCTTTGTGCTATTCAAACATCAATCGTAAACTGCACCTCTATTAATCCTTACAATGATTTTTTATAAGAAAATACTAGTTATAATATTATTTAATTGTTTCACAATTTTGGTTAAATTAATCTTTCAATAATAAGTTACTTATTATTCATTATTAACTAGTTTCGCCAATATTGTTTTGACAAAAGTTTACAGATATTTGTATTTCTTGTATACTTTTTTGCTCATTAACTGTCGGGAGGATTACAGCTGCAAACCTCTATTTTATCATGCTTATTTTTGCATGTCTTTAAAGCCATATCAATATTATCAATCACCAATCGATACATGCAAACATTATTCCGAACGAAGTTCTATAACCTAGTTTGTTATGTTGTTAGCAGACGGTTTCGCTAGCAGAAAGTTGACTACTTGGGTCAGCTTAGCAACTTAAATGTTTTGTTTCGGCAAGTCACACAACAATCGTTAGTGTCGTTTTTATATCACGTTGTTATATTTGTAAATTATTTTCTTAATTTTGTACATCATACCCTGAACCCTTACCTTTAATCATAAAACTCAATGGGAACATTAATAATACAATACAATTCTTTTGACACAAATTACTAAGTTACTTTTATTTTCAAGGTTTTTTAACATTGTTAACTCAAAGACATATAAAATACAAACAGTTTAACCAGGGTTTAACCATTGGTTTAACAGTCAAAGACTACTCAAACAAAATGTGATTGTTTGTCATGTCATTTAGTAGGCGATGATTGTAGCTGGGAGCTGATAGATAGTTTTAGATTTCTTTGGCGAAAATTTTGAAGAAACTGCGAAAAAGTGAACGTGAACAATAAGTAAAAACGGATGCAGACGACATCCGCGAAGTTTAATTTAGGTTAGGTCTAGGTCGAAGTATTAAGAAGTGTTCTGATTTTCAATACCGTAAATCTAATCTAATACAGGACGAGGACACTGGACATCGGATTGAGGTCCAATAAATTTCGTGGATGTTTTCATGTTTCGTGTAAGCCGTAAGCTTTATAGGCCTATTTCTTTATAAGAATTTAAAGGTGTTTTTGGAAAAAGATACTCTGTCAGCGATAGTCAACTTAGGACAAATGTATGTTGGCCTAGACCTAGAAAGAAACAAACATTCTACTTAGACCTGTAGACGTGATTATACGTGACCTGTTCACTTGACTTAGACTAAACTTATAAACAAGTTTTTGGCCCTTCAGTTTATACCGGTAAACTAACACATTACCCTATCTATAAGAATGCGATTAAAAAATGTATTGACAACCAAGCAAATACATTGTTTACAATAGGTCTCCTCAAATTAGTCTACAAAATTTAAGTAAAATCAGAGCAATAGTCATCAAGTTTGTCAGGCATTGAAGCTAAATACGATTTTTTTTATAAAAGCTATAACCATTGACATTGACTATAAACAGAATAGACTTCCCAATGTAGGCCTAATGTAAAAATTTGAAGCCAAAAAACGTGGCACAGTCTGTTGAGATTGTCACCAACTAATGACACTATTCTATGTTAAGTGATAAATCAATCAGCTGTTTGCTATGCTACTGCACTGTTTTCATTAATATTCAACCCAATACACTAGTAAACCCTAGTGAGATGGTCCTGAACATCTATTTTCTTGGTTTCAAACTTTCATATCACATGGGGAGTCTATTCTGTGTATAGTCTAGTCAATGATATAACTTATATGACAGCATGATTAAATTACTATTTTATATTATTTACAAAATTCATCAACATGGAACATTGGGTTTTTTAGGAGCCATTTAAAGTTATAGTGTTTCAAAGAATACCTTACCACCATAGGAATAGTTTCTACATAATTTGGTAGTTTATTAGGCCTAAAGTTTTTAAGCCCAGAGTGTGATTATACCTTCGTGTTTACATCTAGCTATGTCGATTTAATTCTTAAACCTAAGTTAGTAATTAAAGTGATCATGGACATCAGTCCTAGACACAGTGTATACACAGACAGTCCTTACAAGTACTATGGGCTAGTAACTAGGCTATAACTTAAAATACACTCCGTCTCTTTTTTTTGTTTTTTCTTGTTTTTTATTTACAATTTTTAGAACAAATCAAATTAAGTCAAATTAAATCAAATTAAATCAAACAAGTGCATAGAGAAGTGCACAATATAAATTTGTATTCAAAACAAGAAAAAATGTATCAATACGGTAGCCCTAGTACCGTATCGTAAAGAGGTAATTGGGTTTACAACAATGTATTTGTGTGAAAAGACATCCATATCCATCACTTGGTGTATTTTAAGAAGCGTATGGTAAATGTCCAGCGTCCTACTGTAGCCTCTTTTAAAATTGAGCCTGAATTTGATTTCTCAACAGTTTGAAATACCTGTATTGGTGTTTTGGACTAAATATTGTAGCTATTTTCATTTCACCTACCTTAATAATTTGTAGGCTATTTAGTTGTGTGTTACTTAGTATATCCTTTAAACAATCTATTAATTAATAATAAATATGATAAAATAATTTAAATAAATTTAATCGAAAATGTGGGTTTTGAAAGATTACCCAATGTAGGTGTGTTGTCAGACAGAAGGGTTTGGAAACCGTTGGGTTTGCCCAATTTTATTTTTGCCCCTCAAAACACAAAATTTTGCAATTTCTTTCAAAACGGTTTAGTATGATGAAGTACAGTACTGTTGTAGGCTTAAGGGTGATGGAGTAAATTTCAAAGCAAATTATTAACTTAAAATCTTCATGTTATTGTTTTGGAGAGTAAGTAAACTGTCATAGTTTGCTTGCTTATTTAAACAAAATAATTATGTAAATAAAACCACTGCCACAGTAATTCTACAGGATAAGTAAGTTTTCTCTGGCCCGATTGAATTTTCACTAATATATTTCATTATACATGTCAGATTTATTCTGTATTTAACATTTAAAGGTTTTTAGTACTTAGGTTTGCTGGCTACAGGGAAAATAATGTGTTTTGTAGTGAAATGTTGATAGCTAAGTATGAAATAAATAAATCTGCCATGGATATAGATGAATCAAATAACTACGCCTGAATTAAATAGGCATGCCTAGGCTGCAGCTTTGCCTCAGTGGGGGTATTTATTACAGTATTACAATACTGTCACGATTTTGTTCTCACTGATGAAATACCATACCATATATTTATGGTACTTGCATTCGAGTCCTGACTATCACTATGGATTCTGGCTAGCCCATTTAATAAAGCTGTAACCTGTTGGGTGGAACTTTAAGCTCATCTATCTCTCAAGCAGAGAGGCTTGGGTCTTCTGAACAAGAACTCTTTCCACTAAAAGCTATGTTATAATTTTTTGTAGCGTGTACTGTCTAAAACCCATTTCAGTAATTTTGTACAATTTAAGTGATGTGAGAACTTGGCGTTGCGTGTTTGTGCAGCAAGTATGTTACCAATACTGCCAACACAGTATTTGTAGATTTACTCAATATGCTGTTATTTTGTTAAGAACCCTTTAAATCCTTTATTTAAAGTGGCAAAATCAGATAAAATATTGTTTAGTATTTTTAACGAATGAGCTTTAAAAAGTGTATGTAATGTGCTACTTTATCTGTAGGAGCCCCTATCTATCTTCTCCTAGACCCTGCCTTTAGTTTAGAAGACTTTGGCAACTTAACTAGGAAGACTTGAATTCACTGAATAATCGACCCCCCACAAATTGATCTTAGAGGTTATCGATTTGTTTAAAATACATTACAACTTCTCTGACTTCCAAACACCTGGGAGGATTTCCACGGTAGAATCCGGAATCAGTCTGATGCTGCAATGGGGTCAATACGATCCTGTGACATATTATGGTCAATTCAGGATGGTTGCTTCACCTAAAAGGTCAGTTGGAGAAACTTGTCCCAAACGTAGGACAGTCGCAGACTCTGTCAGTGTGTCTACTCAGAGGTGGTATTGGCTGGAATGTCTACTGCTTCCCTTCTCAGGTGTTATCGCTCGATGCCAACTGCCCAGTCCTATATGCCTATAACTGATTTTACACTCTTTTCATTCATTCACGTTCTTGACGTAAACGACATAATGGTAACTTACTTTTATATTCCTGTGTCTACAGGTCCTGAGATATCTTTGATTGGGCCAGGACGTTAATTTGGACATGGGAATTGTATTTTCTTACAACAATAATACGCTTTAGTTCAATTATTGCGGAGCAATTAGTAAAGGATTCTAATGGCGAGAAGGGAACGAGAATAATTAACAATTTCTGAGGAGCACATTTTTACAAAGGAATAATGTTAAAGTGGCCTCTGAGATTTCATTTAATTGAAAATTGTTCACTAGGGAATTCTTAAAGAACATGGAATTATAAGGTAATCTGATAAGTAAATTAGAAGTAGTGATAGTAAACAAGTTTCATCCTCAGACTAGTGAGCAACACTTACACACTAGTTTTAACCCTTAAGGAATAAAAAAAATGATACCAAAAGTGAAGATGGATGAAATAATTTTCTCAAGTAAACCTCCCTATGTACTATGTACTAAGTTAATATTTTTGCGTATACGCAATCGCAAAACTGGTTAATTCAGTAATTGAGAGTATTGCAAGAGCCAAATCAAAGTGTCAAAGGTGTGTGTCTTCTTGATTTGATAATTAGGAAAACATTTTTCAATGATATATTTTTGGAATGGTTCCCCTAGATGCCGCCAAGTTTGCTGTGTGATGTACTAGTAGAAATAACTCTATGGTTCGGAACTCATAGGTCCTCCTAATATCAATCAGACAAAAATATTGCTCTCTTAAACGAGGAACCAGACTATTAGAGCGGAGGCTGGTCTATACCCCCCCTCCCCCCCCCCGTGGGAATTTTTGAAATATTCATTTTTGTGCTCGTATTGACATGTACTTTAAGGTTTTAGGTGTTTGCCACTTGTGAATTACAGCATGTTCCGGAAAACACGAAAATATCATGAATATATATATTTTAAAAAATTGTTTTTCTTTAGCGAGTTCGTTTGGCTCTTCAACCCGACCGATTTTCATAAATGAGGTCTCAAATTGAAGGTATTAACGCACAGATTTCATATCAAGCATCGGCATATAGTTGCCTACAGTCCCACTCGGCTTATACGTAAACAACATTTTTTCCCATGTATTTCTTATGGGAGTTAAATTTGGTTTTTCTTTTCCGAGTTCGTTTGGCGCTTCTACCCACCCGATTTTCATTATTGAGGTCTCAAATTGAAGGTATGCACGCACATATTTCACATCAAGCATCAGTATATATTTATCGACAGTCCCACTCGGCTTATACGTAAATTAAATTTACCCCCATGTATTTCTAAAGGGAGTTAAATTTGTTTTTTTTCTTTTCCGAGTTTCTTTGGCTCTTCTACACGTCCGATCTTCATGATTGAGGTCTTAAATTGGTAGTATGCACACATATCTTTCACATCAAGCATCATCGTATATTTATCTATTTTATTACTCGACCAAAAAATATTTTTTAATTCGTATTTCAATTTAAATTGTACAGTATTTTACAATTTTTTATAATTATATAACCCTATATATTTTGGTCTAAGAACCTTCAGTGAAATACCGGCTTGCATTTAAGATATTAGTTATTCAAATCGGACGGTTTTCAAGCAAACGCAAGGTGAACATCCAACATAAAAAAAATTATAAGGTTTTTCTATGATTGAATATCAATAGCTCCAGTATTGTTTACGTTTTTTTATATGTTTTAGACTCAAAATAATCAGTCAATTATAGGCTTTAATTTGAGCTATTGATCGTTTGAATCAGTTAGTTTAAGATACTGTATTACACAATCAAAAATAATAAATTTTATTATTTCTCGGATATGATATTTATTTTAACGCCGCAGTGCAGCATGGGTCCTTTAGTAGGCTATAGATTTTTTAGTTTGATTTGATTTGATTAGTTGATTCCTGTGCGTAGGACGGGCCCACAGCAAGTTAGAATTTTAAAATGCAAGTATGGTGAAGTCATCAGATTGTTCTCAGTGACATGCAAGCAAATGAAATGAAACGAAGTGAGCAAAGTATTTTGCAAGTACTGTACTTGATGCTTTTGAACAATGCATTATTCTGCTTGAAGTTGAAAACCGTGATCAGAATTCCTAGATGGTCTGTTTATCAGCTGGAAGACCTGTAATTGAATCGGTGGAAGACAATTTACTCAATGTAGATAATCTAGGGAAAGCTGAATGCAAACAGATTAGTTGAGATAAGAGCAATAAGAAATATTTTTCTGGAGTTTTACTGCTGTCCCAGGAACGTGATATTAACCTTGAGAAGCTGATGACATACCCATTAGATCCAGTACCATGGGCATCAGCCACTGTTGATGGATGCCCGTGGATGCCCAACAAAAACAGAAAAGGCCAAACTGCTCCGTGCTTTGGAGAACAAGGGTATAGACGAACCTCCCAAGATTGAAGAATGTATGTATGTAATTGATGGTATGGCTTACTTTTAGGTTCTTACTAATATTCCAGAAACCTCTGGTGAACTAGCACAGATTGCCTTCAGCCGTTTTCCGAAACTCAGCAGGATATACTTTATTGCGGATACCTATTATTTAGATGTAACTATTAAAAACATTGAAAGAGAGAAGAGGATTTGGAGAAACGTTCTTAATGAGATGTCCAAAATCAAGATCCCACGGGATTGGAAAAAAATCCTAGCTAATGGTAAAAATAAGGAACAACGGGTTAACCTGCTAAATAATGAATGGTCTCAGCAAAAATATTCATAAATTTAAAAAAAGCTTCAATACACGTTTCTAGGGTAATGTAAGGTTGTTTTTGGTGATATATTGAAATTCACCCCCCACCTACAAACAGGGTTGAAATTTTTTTAATGGCAACCCATATCAATCGGCACATTATTTTTTTAAAAATAAAATTATTGCCGCAAATCTGATTTTGATACGAGGAAAACGAATTTTTAGACTTTAATTTTACTTTAACCTTACATTCCAATAAAATTTACGTCTAAAATGTCTCAATAAAATTTATTTAATTTAATTTTAATCTCTTAAAATTGCTTTCCTAGAGGTACTCTTTAAATCTAATGTTATTTAAATAGATTTAATTGAAAATAAATTCAGGCCAATTTGAAATCCGCATTGCCTGCAGGTTTGCTGCAGCGAGGGTATTTTTTTTAACTTTTTTATTTTCATTTGAAGCCTTTGAATACATACTGAAGAAGGCCATAAAGAATATTGCACCAGTAATTAACGTAGGCTACCCTTTTGTAATTTAAATAAAACAGTTTTTAAATTTAACAGTTTTTCTTTATTTTCCGGAATACGCTGTAATTTAAAAGAGGCAAACAATTGAATTCTTAATCTGGTAGGTAATACCAACAAAAAAAGTATAAGTCATAAATTCCCACGGGGGGGGGGGGGGGGAGGGTTTCATATTGGTGGCTCATGGTCTATATGTATATGTTTATATGAATATTTATATATTTTTTAAGAGGTTGGTGTCCTCTTTTATACCTTGCATTTGCCCGTCCAAATAGACTAACTGTCCGTACGTGGACAGTATCTACTTTCCATTGCTTCGGCACTGACGCATAATATAGAAAATAGGCTATGTTAACATACAACCGTGCCTGAACGAAAAGTACGCCATTTCCGTCCATCGTTTAGTAGCCTTAATACTTGTTACAAATAAAAACGTGGAAAGCATGTAAAACATTTTTTACAAAGTGTGTGTTTGAGCTGAGCTCTATTTTAGTTTCCGTCGTGTTTTGGCTAATCTGTAATCTGTTGTGATGAATGAACGGACCTAGAGATAAGCGTAAATGCCTAGAATAGCTTTGCCAGCTGTGGTATACGGTTCTAATCTATAATTGTACTGTATTTGGTGAAAGTGAAATTAGGTTTCGGATCAGTTATTTGGTAAATAATACTATAACAGGTACTGGTCAAGTAATCCAACGATTATTCAGTTGAATTCGCTCGTTAACGTGCTTCGTGTAAACAGTTTCCAAGCTTCCAAACTGTCAAACGCATATCTAATTAAAAAAGGCACAACACGAACATAAAAACGGCGCGTATATACAAACATTCAGTATTCAGTTTGGAGGAAGCAGCGACCACAGAATTAACATTTTAATTCTTTTGTCGCTGGGAGGAAGCACCGTTATTTAATTTTAATTTTAGACATACAGGGATTGAAATGACTATTTCTCCAATAAATGAGTCATTGAGGTGTCGTGATAGCGTCCTATGGTGATATTACTCCGGTGAGGTGAGGGGCTGACTCGATAACTTGCGATTCACTAACACTTTCACCTAACCACTTGTGCAGTTGAATTTAGAAAAGGGTGACCAAACATTTTACAATTAACTAAACGACGAATTACAGGTAAGCTTTACCGTAAATGTCCTAACCAAACCAGTTGGTCTTCGTTGTGGGCTTACTCGTGTTGTTGGGCTAGAACCAGTGTAAAACAGGAGATTTATAGAGCATATACACAATTGAATTATATTCACCACCTTGTGCTGATGGTTAAAACAAATATTTAATTACGATGATATCCTGCCCGTTTTACCAATTAGAAACTGCACGCATTGGCATTTGCGATTAAAATGTCAAGTTATTGTTAGAACTACCTTATGCTCTTGTTTTATAGTTATGGTTCGATCGGCTCTAGCTGGAACAATAAATCGGATACAAACTTTGACACTTCCTGATAGTAACATATTGAGGACTTCTTGTAATATTTAGCCTATCCATTCATTCACAGTGGCTTGGTGAGTTTCTACCTTATTGATATGGAGACAACCCACCTAGTGTCGCAAAGGACATTCTTGAATTCCTTCCAACAAAGCTTTCCCTGTTTGTCGGCTTAGATATTAATTATTGTGACAAATTTGTGTTTGGGAGTGTCGCGGAGATCACTTATTGTCTCATATACAGTGTGGGCATTGAGATGTTTCCCGCACCTTGTATCGATTTGAATCCTAAGTAAGAATATTTCATCGTTTTAGTAAATATTTTAGGTCTTTCTGATATATTTCTAACTAGGCCTACTATTTAATATGTGTTGTCAAGTTTTTTCTTGGAGATTAACTTTTAATATCCATCTTCAATAATAAAACCCAAGTAAACTCGATTATCAAAAAAAATATTACACGAGAATGAGTAAATGAAACAATTAAGTATTTTGTATATTTTGGAAAATTATGTACGTAAACATTATTACTTGCTATATTGGTCCATCAGACAATCTAAAACTAACAGTTGAGTATTTAAAGTCATAATTAACTGCTTGAAATTATAAATACCACTTTTTCAGCGGATTTTCATTAGTTTTTAATCGAACAAGAT
The DNA here is from genome assembly GCF_028750875.1 of Macrosteles quadrilineatus. NCBI lineage: Eukaryota > Metazoa > Arthropoda > Insecta > Hemiptera > Cicadellidae > Macrosteles > Macrosteles quadrilineatus. The sequence continues at coordinate 4,680,730 of NW_026542600.1, read as the reverse complement.
ATAACACAAACTATACCATCCAAAAATTGATGTCAATAACCTTTCACACAATTTGACATGACCAACTCAATAGACCATAGAAACACTAAAACCTCTTGTACTTTTTACAAATACTTTCCATTTTGGGTATTTACCCAACTCTGGTGTAAATGCCCATTTATAATAACCCCAAACATTCAATATTTACCCGTCCAATATTAATAGATTCTATAATTATATCAATTCCGTAGTGAACATGTTTAGATTGGGTGTTATATAAAAATACGGATAAAGCAGTCAGTTGTGGAGTTTAACTTCATCTCTCAATGAACAATTTAAATATATAAATAACAGCAAATGTTTTATAACAAACCTACATAGCAACGTAACAATTTTAAGTTTCAATGTTATGTTTATTGTGCAGTATTTAACACACACAATGCTAAAACACAGCAAAACTAGGAACCTAAATATAGTTATCGGGAACTTTTAAGCAAGTAGTTTGTTCGCCGCGGTCCTTCTAGAAAGCATTTGAAAAGGATTATTCATATTTTATGAATGTTAATATATATATATATATATATATATATATATATATATATATATATATATATGATACAAAAACATTACGCGTTTGTTTTTCTCGACCAATAATTAACACTAACGAAATGTAATTAATTACAATTTAGAGCAGGCACACAGCCGGGCCACTTTCCCCGACGTTTCGGAAGGTTTCTGTTACCATCGTCAGGTGCAGGTCCGGCTCTCTTCATAATTATTGGCTATTATGATAATTACTCGAAATCCTCGACCATCCCTGATAATAACATGGGCCTTTCGGCATTCCTATTCTTTGAGCTCATCTTTGGTGTAGCTCGGGCTTAAAATTATTCAATAATTTAACAGGCTTGGGCATTAAACTTATTTAAATAAATCATAAATCATTTATTTGGCCAGATTTACATGAATGCATTGGCTAAGTCAATATACATTTACAAAAATACAGATTGTCTTATAAACTATAAAATAACTACTAAAACAAACAATATTTACATGTAATCAATTCATGAACCAAGCATACCATATGCCCATGACTACTCATCAGCAATAAAATCACGGACACGGTAGTAACACTTGGACACCAGTAATTTTCGAAGTGATTTTTTAAAAACAACAGGGTTTGACTCAATTTTTAGATTTGTTGGCAGTGCATTGAAAAGCAGTATACCGTTATAATAAAGATGTTTTTTGAAAAAGGTGGTTGAATGTTTTGGTATCTGAAGATTAAGACTGTTTCGCAAAGAATATGGACATGATCTGGAACTTGAAAAAATGGAAATGTTCTTTTTCAGAAAAGAGAGTGTTTCAAGGATGTATATGCATGGAAAAGTTAAAATATTTGAAGACTGGAAAAACAGATGAAATTTACAAACAGATGAAATTGAGATCTTAAGAATAATTCATGAGATGAAAAATAAGAAGTCTTCCGGGGCGGACGAAATTTCTCCCAATATAATTAAAGAAATTGGACATATAATAGCAAAGCCCCTAGCCAACGTGGTCAACAGTTCTTTTGAAGCAGGAACCTTCCCTGACCTATTAAAGACCTCCGTTGTTAAACCACTGTATAAAAAAGGCATACCAACCACTTGCGATAACTACAGACCTATCACTCTAGTTTCGACCATTTCGAAAATATTTGAAAAAGTAGTAATAACAAGATTAGTACAATTTTTAGAAAGAAATAATATTTTGTTTAAGAACCAATTTGGATTCGTAAAAGGGAAATCAACCACCAATGCAATGTTTACACTTATAACAAAAGTAGTACGGGCTCTTGACTCAGGAGAAAATGCTTTAGGGTTTTTCTTTGACCTGAGCAAGGCATTTGATACTGTAAATCACGATATGCTCATCAATAAACTAGAATCTATTGGTGTTAGGGGGCTGGCACAGGAGTGGTTCTCCTCATACCTTAGAAAGAGGGAGCAATTCGTTGAGGTCAGAGGTGTTGACAGTTCTGGGTGTGCTCGACCCTTTGTCTCCTCTCGGGACACCGTCACTTGTGGGGTTCCCCAGGGATCTGTCCTCGGACCTGAGCTGTTTCTGATCTATATCAATGAACTGCCTTCAAGTGTTGAGGCTGGAGAGATCTGTCTTTTTGCGGATGACACGTCTTTAGCTCTGTCTGGCTCAACTTCCGAGGAATTAGAATTAAAATCTTTTATTGAGGCAAATAACGTAAAGCAGTGGTTTGACTCCAATTTATTAAATCTCAACCCCAACAAAACTGAATTGCTCCGTTTTTCAATCCAAGGCAATCCACACACAACTATCCTTTTAGACAACGTGGAAATTGAGTCAACAGAAGGCGTCAAGTTCCTTGGTTTAATATTAGACAAACACCTTCGTTTTTATGACCATATCGACAGTGTGTGTACGAGGGTTGGTTCCGGCATCTTTCTTTTAAAACAATTGTCATTTTTTTCTGATCAGAACGTCCTTATGACCGCCTATTATGGGGTCATTTTCCCTCATTTAGTATACGCAGTGCCGGCATGGGGAGATGAGAATGGAAGGACCAGATTTCTATTTCGACTTCAAAAGAGAGCAATTCGAACCATCTTTAAAATCAGCTCACGAACTTCATGCAAAGATTTCCAGAATCGTTGCATTTCGTTGGATGAAACATCACAATTGCTTTGCTGTATAATCGGTGATTACAATGTTATAGGCTAATTATTGTAGGCTATATGAGTAAAAAAGAACACTAAAATTAATACCATCGGGTCTTAAAACGTAGTCTACTGTTAACAATAGTGTTGAAAGGATGATTATTTATGATGTCACTAATTAGTAAAATAAATAAGCTATAGTTGTACATTGAGATACATATTTGTATTAGTTTTAGTTATAATATGATGACATGTAAGCTGTTAAACGCAATACATTTCACCAGCCTCGTGTTGGGGCGATGTCTACTTGTACCGGCGTCTAGTTGTACCTGCTGCATTTTGGTGACAGGCGTCTAGTTGTACCCCGTCCAAAGCTGTAGAGACAACTTGACGATGGTGCGGACGTCTAGTTGTACCTACGCCTACTTGTACCTACGTATAGTTGTACCTGCGGCTAGTTGTATCTCCCCTTCAACTTGTCACCAGTTTAAGGGATTTATTTAATTTCTTTAAAAATCATACAATCTTACAACAATTTATTATAAACAACTTGCTACAAAAGCCAGGAAAATTTGGCTTGTCTGCAGCTCATTGAGAAACCCCTGTTCTTGACAACAACGTACTTGTGTCCCTTGGTCAGTCCTTATCCATATTACACTTTGGTTTTCCTTATTTCTTGTCAAGATCTGCTATCATTGTTTTTTCCACTTAAACTCTACCTTTCTATAGACAACTAACATTAACTAGCTTAAACAACAACTTTAAACAATTATCTTAAATAAATAAATTCAGAGTTTACAAAAACAAGTAATTGAGTATAATGAAGTGTTTTTGTACGGTATTAGTCACGGAGAATATTACAACAAGTTCAAATTAAAAATGTATATGTTATTCTTATGGATATTACGTAAACTGGCGTAGTTTGGTAGTTGATGCATACTTTGACAAATTAGTTTATTTCACACTTAACTTCTAACTTTTCTCAAAAAAACATCTTAATTACCTTCTACGCAAACGTAATTAAAGCTCAGTATTGAAATACCATTGAAAAAATAACCCAGATATGACTTTTTTGCGCGCGCTTATTAGTTCTTAGTAAAACTAATCTTGGTTTAGTTGCAGACTACATAGCCAGTGTACACATACCTAGCTCAGTATAAAATTTAGTTGATATACCTCCCTTTGAATATGTCTTCCCAAAAAAAGTTTTCTTTTCAAATAAAATCATGTCGGTGGGATACACGTCTAGTTGTACCTACGTCTACTTGTACCTACGTCTAGTTGTACCTCCTAAAAATCTGCAGGTACAACTAGTCGGGTGAGCCACCGTCTACTTGTACCTACGTCTAGTTGTACCTACGACTAGTTGTCCCTAGGCCTCGAGGTACAAGTAGACGGAGGGACAACGAGACGCGGTCCCCTCGTGTCACATCAAACTCGCACACTCACTACACTTCCGAAAATGTAAATGTAATAATACCTACTATTTTTAACTTTTCGAATCCCTAAAAAAATAATTCAAAAAATCTTATGCTTATAGGGGTTTGTTTCCTCACAAATACACGCCGGATGATATGAAGATACATTACTACGCCGGATTAGACTATTAGAACACAATAAAAGACATATATATCAAAGTCAACTTGTGTACCGTTGTGAGGTGACTGGTCACGTAGTACGCGGCATTAGCGTCAAATCCCTCCAAACACCTTCGTTTGCAACAGGTCCAGTATAGTTCTCCGAGTTTAAAACTTTACGATGGTTCAATTATTTAATTTTCTCTTGGTAGGTTGAGGTACGAAAACATTCTACGTAACAGTACATTGGAAAATATCTGATACTAATCTGTTGATAGACAAAACTATCGAAAATAGCACCTTCGCTTCGCAACTGTATAGATCATCCCGCTTGATACAAACATGTTTTCAATGCGGCATATTTCCAAATCTGTGCATGGCTGTTTGCGATTAACCATGCGCAACAGCAGTGATAAGCTATTTCCTCATGTAGAAGGAACTGATCTTAGCTTCTGATTGTCTGTACATTGCGTAGAATCGTAAAACATTTTCCCTTTAATTTGTAGTACGCAATTGAAATAAACAAAAATAAGTACGAAGCAACGAAAATAAATTAGTGATCGGAGAAATTTACTTTACACAGCACCTACTGTATATTTCTGAACTTTTCCTGATATTCGTAACAAATTCATCCCGTACAAGACGCAGGCAATCGCCAAATGTCATGGTGGGATGATTGGTCCCCTGAAGTGCTTCCTGAAGATACAGTCAGCTGTGACAGATCCTTGGACCCAGCGACCCTTGTACATTATTTCAAGGATGCGTGTTCTAAACGAGAGTTGCTTACAGTGAAAAGATTGTCCTTGATGGCTCATGGTGACCCCGATGTGGGAGAAAGCCCCGCACTTCACCTGTAGACAATTACGAATTACGGCTTCTGTTTGTTACACCGGAAAATTCTAAACAAATCGAATGTTTTGATCTATGTTGAGCTCTGGAAGACATGGAGTTTGGACGTGATTAGACTAACATTATACGTTACATTTTTGGAAGAAAGCGATTGACATTGTACCCCGTAATAAATAATTGGGCATAACGAATGTTGACCTCAGGAAAGTTGTGTAAACGTCACACTTACGCCAATGGATGGATACAGGCGTGAAATTTAATTAAATTAGGAGTACACAGGTGGGTGGTTTTTGCTTTGTATTTGAAAAATCGCTTTATTTTCTGTTTGAGACATGTAATTAAACAATCGACAGGATTAGAGTTGGCGCACTAGATTCATTAAACTAGTTTTCACGCTCGTAGAATAATGTATTATTTTATTTTAAACTTAGTTACTTGAACTTATTTGTATAAATTATAAATGAAACTATGTTGCGATTGACCTAAAACAATGTAATCTTACATAAAATTTGCCAGAAAACAATTCCAGACGAATTTCCCGATTAATAATTTCCTTTCTAGCGCGCCTGACTTGGACTAACCTTCACCCACAGTGGTTGCAACTGCTTCTGCTTCGCAATCCCATAGCCGATAATCTCATCTGACGACAGACCCTCTACTGCTCGGTACATGTTTGGTTAGCCTCCCGATAACTTGAAACGGTATAAAGTAATCCTTTAGTAGTTTCAGTTCATGGATGAATCAGACCTCAATGATTCAGCATCAATAGCTTCATTTGAAGGTCGTCAATAAAGTTTGGTGTACACATCTGGAATATTCATACATATGTACATAAAAACGAAAAGGACGAACATAACGACTCACCCATCCCTCACCACAATAGTCTCGCTCATCTAATTGTTTTTCGTCCAGTAAATATTTATTTGGCAACCGCATCTATACCGAGTCAATGACATATCCTATAAACAGTTAACGCAATAGCAAAATACGCAAGTTTTCTTCTTGATCGTTAGTTAAAGTCTTTTTGATCGAATAGAGTGTTGTTTTTTAATCATGGATACAAACAAAACTAAATCGATCCATTGTTTGTTTTCAAGTTAGTTTTGCATCCCGAGATACGCAGCGTTTTGAACTGTATCGTTATAAAGCACCACAGATTTCAGAAGACACCCGGCGCGTGTTGCTGATGAGATGACCCGACGACGTAACAACATGGATTTATTTCTTTAGAAAGTTGTTCTGATAGAATATAAACTAGTCCTGTGACGTGGACGAATCATCTTCGGTGTCAAATAACTGAAAATAATACCTGTTCCTCTAAACTCTAGTTGTAGTCATCATTCAGATTAATTATCAAATAATCTTATTTATGAATATAATGGGTTATCCTAGGCTTGTGATTATTCAAACACACATTTGTGGTTCTAAACTGTTTGTTTTATTTGGTACATAACCTTTAGGTTACTTTTGGATTTGAAACTGTCGATGGTGGGTGAAATTATTCTTCCGACCAAACTAAGCGTGTAGATGTTTGTGTATTTTCAAGGTCCTAATACTCGTAGAAGATACAATTATAGTTACTACGATCTCTTTGGACATACTGAACAGCCAATAAGTAGTTTTTGTGAAGTTGGCTTCTAAGTTTGCACCTAGTCATTATTAAGGGCTGGATGTTCCAATATTATCCCTGTAACTTTTTAGAATAGGTAGTCTCCTCGAGAGTCGAGCACCCAAGGACTATATACAATCGGCAGAAGAGCGAAGAGCGGGAACCGGCTCGCAGTTATCTAGGTTGCGAGACAGGTGGTGGTGAGGCAATAGCCACCGCTTCAGTTTGCCCCACTAAGGCTTCGATTTGGTGACTTTTCCCCATACATTTGCTTACATTAACAGTTAATTGACCGTTCTCGTTAATACCTCCATTCCCGTCAGTTAAACAAGTAGATCAATGCGGCCGCATCAAGTGGAAACTCTCTTACTACTTGCTACTCATGTATCTGCTAGAATACAAGCAGGTGTAGTTCTCTTACTAAGTGTATACGATTACTTGCTACTCATGTGTCTGCTAGAATACAAGCAGGTGTAGTATTTACCAACAGATGGACACCTTCACAGCTCAACAAGTACTACACTACAACTCTCAGGGCTTAAAGACTGGTCTAGCCTCAATAGGTGTTTTGGTAAACCTCTGTAAACTGGAAATACTTGTGCAGATGTTTTCAACAAAGATTTTGTGACTTTTATATTCTATTTTTTAGCAAATGTAACATAAATTCATGTGATAAAAACCTCCGTGTTTGGTGCAAAAAATCTCAAATGCTCTAGGTTATATATATTTTTGGCTCTGATTTAACCATAATTTTTTATTCAATTGCGTTATTACTAGTAATACCATTTGGAAATTATATTATATAAAGAACAGGAGCTCTAGCCAGTCTCTGCACAGTCAGTCACTTTAATCCCAAAGTGCCATTCCAGCTTATAGCTGGATCCTGGGGCTCAACATCCGTATTTTGGCCAGCCCTAAGTCTGCCAATACATGACAAGAGATACATGAGTAGGTCACTATCAAGCCAGGTTATTACCACGGTCAGTACAGAGTTGTCAGTGGTGAGCAGTCAGCCCAGTTTCACCCGTGAGTTATACAGCAATGACCAAAGTTGTCATAGTCAATCAATTCACTGGTTCCGGCTACAAATCGCACACTTTATCTTCAATTATTGTTGTATTCGAGCAATAGGTTAATTTATAATGTTAATTGGCTATTCTTGCTAGTGGGGCGAATATAAGTGGGGCCAAAATAATAAATATGGAGAAAAATAAGTATCGTAATAGATACACTCGTATGATTTAATGACAAATATAAAGAAGTGTGATCTTGGTCAGGTATAAGTGGCATTTAGCGCAAATTATCCTCGAAATATGAGCAGCATAACTGTGATAAGGTACACTCAACCTAATCCAACATTAATCTAGCCCCGGTGTAGATGATCCCCTGCAAACTTATTGTTGGTGTCCAGCGTCGGAAGATATATAGAATAGCTCAGTTAGAATTACTAAACTATCCCTAAGTAAGTAGTAAGTACACTATTCCTCTCTTCTCAATGATGGGTATTTCACTGCACCGGATGGTTCTAAACGCAGTTCGAAATAAATTAGGTGTACATTTTGTCTATTGAATGGAATAAAATATTTTTCAAAAATCGATAGTTTAAATTGAATACACGTAGGAGAAGTTTATATAATGTATATTTGACATGTTTCGTCTGTACACTTTTTTTTTAACGCCAGTGGCACTTCACGAGAGTTACGAGAGATAATTGTTTTAGTGGATGTGCCGGGGATTGAACCCGTCCCTCCCGCACCGAAGTCCGAGACGCTAACCCCTAGGCTAGCAACACAACCACTTATGAGTCATTTGAGAGAAATCGGAAGATAATTACTTTTTATAATGGCAAGCTTGCTCTCCATTGCTTAATACACAATTAGTTTGCATTTGGTGACATTTCACTTGTTGACACGTGCCACAACTGTGATAGGTCGCAGAAGTTTTCGCGACAATTAATGTCACTCCAGAAAGGTCTTGAGTGCTGGTGGAATTTACAACCCCACAATACACGTTTTATCGTAATTATGTTAGATATCAGCAACGTAGACTTAAAATTTTGAATTTTAGAATTTTGAGAAAAAAAAACATAGTTGTAGCCTGGTTAGTGGTTAACCTGGTGGAAAAGTGTTCTCCAATCACTCGACTTTATATATTGTAACCAGTCTATATTATATGGGCTCAGCGAGAAACATTCAAGTTAGCCTGCAAGCTTCTACAACTTCAAAGTAACCAAATGTAATATAATGTTTTATTTGCGGAGGTAACACTTCCTCAATTCAAAAAAAGGAAAGGCAAACTAATTTCGGTCTATTTGGATGAAGTAACTTTCTTTGCAAGAATAAAAAGTTAGTTTTTTTCACCGAGGAATAAACTTAATGCAAACCAAAATCGAACAACTATTTGACATTTTTACCGTGTTTTCGTTACTTACAACGACCTGTTGAGTGTATAATTATATTTAAGGTGATTTCAAATGATTTCATTTAGAGATATTTAATACTGTTTGTATTAAAATCAAATTTCACTGTCGGATATCGTAAATGATTACATATCAAACTGGAGTAGGTTTACAAATGTGCGAAGAGTTTTTGTTCCAAAGTACAGCAATACCTTAAAGAATAATAGCTAATACAGAAATGAACTTTTAGATCACATTTGATTTTGTGAACTTACAAATAAAATATCAGAACATAAAATGGCGTAAAGCTAAAAAATAGGGTTTTAGCTAGGTGTTAAGCCTAAGGTGCTAATAGCCAGGTATTAAGAAGAGCGTTTACAATTTTAATGGATACACTACAACAGTTAGTTGTTAATCTGGTATAGGGCCTATCAAGTGCCACCCTACCTCTTTTCTGATGAGAATGAAAAACACCTCTTTGTGCAATCAGGTTTGGATTGCTTTTTACAAACATTACACATTTAACTACGGTATGTACAGTTTTACCATAGTAAGAATTCGTTTTGCCCTAATAAGAATAAGGTCGAATAAGATCGCTAAAAATCGAAGCATGAACAAAAGAAATTCTTATAATCCTTTTAACATTAAGAATTGACTGTTGAAACGTTTTGCAGCGGGCAATGCTTGTTTATTAATGTCTCCATTTCCCCTCGTCTTACTCCGTCTTGCTCTGCCACATCAAACACCTCCTTAATGTATTACCTTCGTGCATCATTTGGTTCTAGCATGCTTGTATTGATTCAGTAGTAATATAGTCTAGGCTCACCGTTGCAACTTCAATTGATTTGCTCCTCGTTCCCCCCTCAACGTTGTTTTGTCCGCATTTATTCATGTTGCTAGGAATTCATCGTGTTGCTCATAGTCATGTAATTTTACTAATCTGATAAGTGTTTATAGAATTTATTACTTTGTATTTATCCCTCTTATAGCTTGTTTTGTGTAGTTTTTTCACTACCAATGTACTCAACCAGTTCAGTTTTCACGCAGAAATCACGTATGTTTCCTGTAACAATATTAAATTCGTTTACAAATAAATAAATAAGAAGACTCGTGGTGAGCTCTTTAGATCGGTGAATATTTGCCGTATCCTGTTTTCACCGGCGCGCGAGGGAAAGCGGCAGACACGCCTTGTAGTGGAATCTCAGCGTCATCGCAGAGTATGGACTCGCTAGCTCGCCAGCCCCGTCGTACGTTCTGTTATGTTTAATTAGATAAGTCTATGTAAATAACAAGCTGCCATCGTGTGCATGGTAGAGCTAGGATGAAGCTAACTATCGAAAATCCATTGATTGAATATACAGTATAGGGAACTTTAAACGGAAGAATCCTGTAAAACAATGGATTTCCAATATCCAGCGATGAAAATAAGTGTGCAAAAGAGATAGGTAGGAAGTTATTCGAATGGTACACCTGACTGTTAACAACTAACAAGGAAAGAGCACCGTTTGTCAGAGCATATAGGCCTATATAACGGAAGTAGTTCTGGCGAAAATCAGATTGAAACCTGACAGTTAGGAAAGTGAACTAATAGCGTGTTTTGCAAAACATGGAATAAATCAAAAACACTCTTTTCGTGGACTATTGGTACTATAGTACTGTATATTCGTATACGGATATCAGCTGGTTTTATATGTGCGATGCTAAGGAATTTGGAGACATTTGATTAAATATCAGATGTGAAGGAGTAGTTGGCAATATAGGTACAATGGCGTCAAGCGGGCTGCATGCAGCGTAATTCTACGGCACTGAGCAACATAGAGGATTTCGTACAGTGCTTTTTGACACTAGGTTAACTACTTTCGTGTTGCGGATTTTAGAATTGGTTTTTGGACCAAGCCCCTTTTATTATGTACCTCTTATAATTATTTATTCATCCAAGCCTGTCTCCGATTGGTCGCAATAGATCGCCATTTAAACGTCATGTGTACTACACTGTAAGAGAAGATTTATGGAAAGGTGTCGTAAGACATATTTTACTTTATTCGTACAACTTCCCTGTATACATATGCTTCGTTTTCACTTTGAAATTATTACGGGTGCAAACATTCTTTCGAAATTATAATTAAATCTGTGACACAGTACCGCTTAGGTTAAACAGCTGTTTAAGTTGAAATCGTTAGTTTATTTCCACCATAACAAAACAAATAAAAAGCACAATTTAATTTTTGAACTAGCTCAAAATTTCAACATGGTTCATTAAAAAGATTCTTACCTTGTTAATTTCACTCGTCTATGTTAAATGTTTGGGATTGTGACAAAGTATAATGTGATATGATGAGTGAAAGGTAATGATCCATCTCATGTAGTGATGTAGTGGAGGTCGTCGCGCACAGAGCCATCTCATGTATCGTGATGTAGTGGAGGTCGTCGCGCACAGAGCCATCTCATGTATCGTGATGTAGTGGAGGTCGTCGCGCACAGAGCCATCTCATGTATCGTGATGTAGTGGAGGTCGTCGCGCACAGAGCCATCTCATGTATAGTAGTGGAGGTCGTCGCGCACAGAGCCATCTCATGTATAGTAGTGGAGGTCGTCGCGCACAGAGCCATCTCATGTATAGTAGTGGAGGTCGTCGCGCACAGAGCCATCTCATGTATAGTAGTGGAGGTCGTCGCGCACAGAGCCATCTCATGTATAGTAGTGGAGGTCGTCACACACAGAGCCATCTCATGTATAGTAGTGGAGGTCGTCACGCACAGAGCCATCTCATGTATAGTAGTGGAGGTCGTCACGCACAGAGCCATCTCATGTATAGTAGTGGAGGTCGTCGCGCACAAAGCTATCTCATGTATAGTAATGGAGGTCGTCGCGCACAGAGCCATCTCATGTATAGTAGTGGAGGTCGTCACGCACAGAGCCATCTCATGTATAGTAGTGGAGGTCGTCGCGCACAGAGCTATCTCATGTATAGTAGTGGAGGTCGTCGCGCACAGAGCCATCTCATGTATAGTAGTGGAGGTCGTCGCGCACAGAGCCATCTCATGTATAGTAGTGGAGGTTGTCGCGCACAGAGCCATCTCATGTATAGTAGTGGAGGTCGTCGCGCACAGAGCCATCTCATGTATAGTAGTGGAGGTCGTCGCGCACAGAGCCATCTCATGTATAGTAGTGGAGGTCGTCGCGCACAAAGCTATCTCATGTATAGTAGTGGAGGTCGTCGCGCACAGAGCCATCTCATGTATAGTAGTGGAGGTCGTCACGCACAGAGCCATCTCATGTATAGTAGTGGAGGTCGTCGCGCACAGAGCCATCTCATGTATAGTAGTGGAGGTCGTCGCGCACAGAGCCATCTCATGTATAGTAGTGGAGGTCGTCGCGCACAGAACCATCTCATGTATAGTATTGGAGGTCGTCGCGCACAGAGCCATCTCATGTATAGTAGTGGAGGTCGTCGCGCACAGAGCCATCTCATGTATAGTAGTGGAGGTCGCGCGCACAGAGCCATCTCATGTATAGTAGTGGAGGTCGTCGCGCACAAAGCTATCTCATGTATAGTAGTGGAGGTCGCGTGCACAGAGCCATCTCATGTAGTGATGTAGTGGAGGTCGCGCGCGCAGAGCCATCTCATGTAGTGATGTATTGGAGGTCGTCGCGCGCAGAGCCATCTCATGTAGTGATGTAGTGGAGGTCGCGTGCACAGAGCCATCTCATGTAGTGATGTAGTGGAGGTCGCGCGCGCAGAGCCATCTCATGTAGTGATGTATTGGAGGTCGTCGCGCGCAGAGCCATCTCATGTAGTGATGTAGTGGAGGTCGCGTGCACAGAGCCATCTCATGTAGTGATGTAGTGGAGGTCGCGTGCACAGAGCCATCTCATGTAGTGATGTAGTGGAGGTCGCGTGCACAGAGCCATCTCATGTAGTGATGTAGTGGAGGTCGCGCGCAGAGCCATCTCATGTAGTGATGTAGTGGAGGTCGCGTGCACAGAGCCATCTCATGTAGTGATGTAGTGGAGGTCGCGCGCGCAGAGCCATCTCATGTAGTGATGTATTGGAGGTCGTCGCGCGCAGAGCCATCTCATGTAGTGATGTATTGGAGGTCGTATCGCAACTCCGAAAATAAAGACTTTAAAAATCCCTCTTAGGGAAACTGGAGTTTGCTTGATATATGTATGGTATTTGTTGTAAAGTGTACGCAAAATGTGTAGGCAAATTTTATTGCACAAATCTCTGGTACTCAAATGTAAAATGGCGCATTGCTGCGAATAAATAATTACGATAAATAATTTATTCGTTGATTTCATAGTACTGTATCATCTTTGTAATTTTTTTGGTCTGCCCAAATTTTGTTCAGCAACAAAACTTTTAAAGAAACCCAAACAATATGACGAGTGTTAAAGTTTATATTTTAAATAATGTATGCAGCGTTTTCAGCATACACATTATTTTAATACTAATACAAGACTGATCGAGCAGTATTCATCTGCCTAATTTAGACAGTCTACAATAGCTACACTGAATTTAATTCCGCCAAAATATCCGAGAAGGTATGTGAAAGGAAGAGTTACAAAAAGATGGAACACTTTCACCAAACCAGTTTATCGGAATGGTTTGAAGACTGGTTGCCGATCTAAATTTTACTGTCCTGTAATGGTTCTAATTGGATGAAAAATAATAACGAGCTTTACTCGCAAATAAAGCCAACTTTAAAACTGTCTGCTGTTTCACTTATCAAGTTCGAATTTAAACATAGATAATTTACCTGAAATATTGCATAATCGTCGTACAAAATACTGTAGATGAAGATGGGTCGTAATCGTAACGGAATACAGCACTTGCCTCTTGAATCGTCTACAAACGTTCTAGATGAATTGATGATCTGTTATAGCCTCCATATTACTGATTAATATTGCGAATGGAGCCAAAACTAGTTCTAGATAACTTATTGTAGTTTTTCGTTTGTTACATCCAACATCACGCAATATGTAGGCTTTTCACCATTTTGGTCTGAGGAAACGCATGACGCAATGGTAAGCAACGATCTTCCCCTCAAACGATAATCGATTCACTTTCGTAAACCCGATTACCAAATTTCGGGACGGGTTTATACTATCCTTGACCCCTCTGTCTGTTTCTACATCTTAAACCGTCACCATTGGATGGGAAAACTTGCAACCTGAAAACTGAGGGCGTGTTTACTAATATTGGCAACAAAGATAGGTTTGATTCTCGTTTCAGATTTCTTGCTTATCTTACTTGATTTGTAGTTATGCCCTATTCAATTGCGAATAACAGTGACTCTGCACAGAAATTACAGTTGGCTTGCTCTAACATTGCATAGTTTGTAACAGTATCTTTGAAGGCACGTTGTACCGTACTAACATTGCATAGTTTGTAACAGTATCTTTGAAGGCACGTTGTACCGTACTAACATTGCATAGTGTGTAACAGTATAAAGATACCTACAAAGGTAGGCACGTTGTACCGTACTAACTTTGCATAGTTTGTAACAGTATCTTTGTAGGCACGTTGTACCGTACTAACTTTGCATAGTTTTGTAACAGTATCTTTGTAGGCACGTTGTACCGTACTAAATTTGCATAGTTTGTAACAGTATCTTTGTAGGCACGTTGTACCGTACTAACATTGCATAGTGTGTAACAGTATCTTTGAAGGCACGTTGTACCGTACTAACTTTGCATAGTTTGTAACAGTATCTTTGTAGGCACGTTGTACCGTACTAACCTTCCATAGTTTGTAACAGTAGCGTTGTTGTTATATTGTACAGTACCAACCTCGCAACACTCACATAACCTCGCTAGATGTTTTCTTTGTTCTATGATTAACTGTCGACCTTACTTAAACCACACTTAGTTCGCTCGTCATAAAAGTCTTCCTGGATTTTTATTAGTGATATTATCATAGAACAGACATTTTATAAACATTCCTCATTTTATATTTCTAGCAGCTCCCCCTTTTGTAAAGAATATATTAACGAAGTCCTGATGAATAAATGTTCATCAAGAGAATGAGAGTCCTTCTGAGACAAAAGGTTTTATTTTAAACATTAAAAGGCTTTGTTTAAATGTACCATAATGATCTCTGAATACATTATAATATTATTTACTGTAAAGTGTCATGTGTACTCGTGAATCTCTCACTAATTTATTCTTCTTTGGTCATGTTGCAGGTGATTATGTCCGACAAGCTTGGTAGTTTTGTAAGTAAAGCATGCATAAATATCAGTCATTAACCATTAAATTAATACTATTTTCCGCTTGTACCCAATGTTTTGTTAGTAATACTAATGCATAGTGTTACATGTCAAATACGATGTACAAATTATTTCTGGTTCTCTACGGCATTTGGTGCAAACAATGTGTAAGTGTTACAAAAATACAAAAAATATACTTAGGCATTATCTATACTTCAAAGGATAAGCCGTTGCGTGGCACTCGACCTAATGAGGTGGTTGGAAATGTATTGTTCGCTGTAATAAGCTTTGGTTCACCTGGTCCGATCACATGTATACTACAGTTTAACAATCCATAGAGCTAGGTAACGTATTGTATTCATTACATTAAGTCCAAGTAATGATGTGGAAGGTGGATCTAATTGAACACTGTCCTACTCCCGTTCAGTTCCGCCAGCTCAATGTTGACCTGAAACTTAACAACAGAGTGTTGTTAAGTAAAGTTAGCAACGTTCAAGTGAGGTCAGGAACCTTTTTGCGGAATAAAGATAAATATTTAAGTCCACGGAATGTGTTTTTAGCCTTTTAGCCTTGAATATTTACAGGACATCCTACAAACTGTTTCCAATTGTATATCGGTGTGCGTGTGTGTGTGTAATATATGTATAGGGAACTTGTAAAAATGAGAAGTAACATAAAATATCAAAAACAGGTATTATTACATTAATCTTGTCCCTTTTTATTCTTACTCTGTGTAGTGTCAAATAGGAATAAATAAACGTATTTAATCTCATTTCATCCTCATATCTTAAAAATGTTAACATTCAAGACAGTGCAAACCAGAC
This sequence comes from Macrosteles quadrilineatus, assembly GCF_028750875.1. Classification (NCBI taxonomy): domain Eukaryota; kingdom Metazoa; phylum Arthropoda; class Insecta; order Hemiptera; family Cicadellidae; genus Macrosteles; species Macrosteles quadrilineatus. Next base: position 4,664,607 of record NW_026542600.1, on the reverse strand, counting down.
CTCGGTTGTATGACTACTGAACGTTTAGAAATATTCTGTGTCTTTGCAAGGGTCGAATGTGTGGATTAGTGTTTGAATAAATAATTGTACTAACGTCATTTACTGGCAGATAAATGCAGATAAGAAGTTAAGCCTGCATATATCCCAGTGACAAAACAACATTTAGAATACCTAATATATATTATGTTTAGTAATAAGTGTTTTCAAAGAGTCGAAATTTAGTTTCTTCATATGATGAGGATTACGAATATTTTATTAGAATTTTGTTTTGAGAATTTCCTAAAACATGTGGTATTGCCAGTTCAAGTAAGGTGTTTCGTCCTCTGTTGTTTTGAATGTTGTCACACATTCTGTGCAGACAAGGTTCTCACTTCCGTTCCAGGTTTCGTAACACCCTGTAATTGTCCAACGTCTTGTGCATTGTTTAGTCTGCAACATTTTCGTAATTGTTTATTTCAGCGATTTCGACATTGAATAGAATTGTAAATAATTGTAAGTTACATAGTGTTGTTCTGAGTAGCAGCTCGCTGTGAATTAATTAGTCATCCAGCAAAGAGATAACATGCGCGGTAATGTTATTTCAGTAGTTATAGATTAAAGATGATTCATTGTTCTACCCTTGTCATCAAACCACTACTAATGTGTTCATGGTTATCGGCTAATACATGCGTCAATTGCACGCTCCCATTCAACTTTTTAAGGAGTTTCAACTTATTCCGAGCTGAAAATTAAAATAATTTCCATGTTAACGACGTGAACAATAATTGCCGATGTAGACATTCAACTGAACATCTTGGCCTACTCTACAACCGGTCAGTGCTTACTTGGAGCCTTTAAGAACAAAAGTTAATTATTGTAGTGTACTTTTTCTTAGAAATGTTGTACTTAAACAACTCTTGGTTCCAGGGTACTATTAATGTAGTGTAAGATATGTACAGTAATTATTTAGTTTTTTAAAACCTTTGCAATGATTCTAATCATGAAACCAGCAAAAAGTTATCATACAATGTTTATATCGTGGCTTCACTTAGTACTCATCCGTAAAATATTAGGATCTAATCATATAAGGTAGTTAAGACCCAACCTAAACAAGCCCCGCTTTAACGTAAACCTATACCTCGGGTTTTATGACATCTAAGGTCCAAACCCTGTGACTTGTAAATACCCCCGCCGCAGTAAACCTGCAGACTAGACGAATTTCCATTTCCTTTGATTTGATTCTCACTTAAATCTATTAAGTAGCATTAGGTTTAGCGAGTACCTAGGTTTGCTGTTACAGTTAGGATAATAAAAGTGTTTTTTTTTGTAAAAGATTAATAGCTTTGTATAAAATATAAAAAGTTCCAAGTTTGATCAAAACATATCCATAAACAATCAAACTACAACAGTTTAATTAATCTCCATAAGAATAACGTGGGGATTTTAAATTTACAACTTTTGAATTTTCTCCGTAGCCAATAAATAAAAAAAACCACTTCAATATACCCTACTAAATTATTAGTTTTTTAAGCTCTTCAGAATGGTTAAGAGGGATAGACAATTTTATGTTTAGAGGGTTGAAGTTGAAGACTTTTTAATTTTATTTTATAAGAGCACTTTTAGTGTTTCACATTCAAGAAAGATTATCTTGAAAAACAAATAATTGTAAATTAATATTCAATGAAATTTTATAAATACTATACGTTGGGTTTATTTAAACGTTGTTTAGTAATAAATAACAAATATTATGCTTGTCCAACAACTGGGTGGTTAATGAAGATACTGTATGTATATCTGTATCTGTATATAATTATCAACTGGATGAATTTTTATATGATTTTTTCTTTAAAACTATTTCACAGCCCATCCTATCTTTACTTCTTGTACGCGTTGGATGTAACGAACTTATCATGAAGGTTTTGTACAAGGATGCTATGGTTCACAAGTATTTTACATTTGAATTGATTCGATCTTTCAACTTGAAATCGTAGAATGACTGTAACATTCACAGCGTACAAAAGGCGTGTTTGTTGTCACTAATGTCAAGAAGATTTCACGGTGAACGAGAAGACTAACACTAGACTTTGTTGACTTCTATCCCAAACTCCCCAAATTCTCAAATTCTGCTTTTACTTCCACAGTCAACAACCGACGTTTGCTCATAAGCCAACTTAGACAAGCTTTGACCTTGTATGTCTCTAAAAACACAATTTTCTTGTTTGATTTTTCGTGTGTTATTTTAGGTCTAGTAATCGGGTACATCGTTGAGTAAGATGCCAACAAATATAAAAAAAACACCCATAATCTCCTTTCTTAGTGTATTTTGTGATTCCTTACCTATATTCGAGGACTCCCAAGAAACTTCAAGTCTTGGGATGATCAGTTCATGATGATTTAGAACATTGGTCATGTTCAATGGCAAACTATAACTTGTGCAGACCTTTTTACAACTATTATTTATAGAAATAAACTGCGTAATGGGCATATTTTACACTGCAATATAAATACAGACTGGCTTCACACAGCAGTCTTTGTTATTGTAATTTTATCAATGATCCAAGATGTTTCTGCAAGTGTACGTTGTTAGTTGGCTTAATGCGCTGCACACAAAGATTTATTGATGGACCATGTTTAGCATAAATACAAGCTGGACGACAACTGATGTATACTAGATAATCGTAGGACAATAGATGCCAGAAAGTGAAGTACCGAGCTGGTATGACTACTAAATACTGACACAAGACGCAGACAGGGACAGTGGACAATACACTAGAGTTGATAACGAATGTGGAACAAGAATGCCTAACATCAAGGGATCCAAGCAGAACTGAATTGAATTAATTGAATAACATTATGACTGGGATATTAAACATACCAGACTGTACTGTTGGAGTACGTCATTAAGTTTTAAAACTCATAACCAAGTAACTAACATCATAAGCATTCTAACCAATAAGTAGCATCATAACCAAGTAACTAACGCTGATGATTAAAAACTGAGAATGGTGACGACCAATGTTTACGGCATTCAACGGTGGAACTGTGGAACCACTTGAGGTACACACTTCAAACTTGGTACGTTTATGAATAATAATAGGAAGTATTGTTTTAAAAAGCATCAAGTTTCTACTTTGTATAATTTAAAAATAGCGGTCATTTTTATGTTTCAAAGGTTGATAACTAAATCAAACAATTGGATAAAAAAATACAAAGGACAAAAAGGATGAAAATTTAATTCACTTTACAAAAATTTACAATTTGTATAGGGTCATAACACAAATAACGGAGAAAAATAAGTTTTTCCTACAGTTACCTAACAATGTACATGTTCTCTCACTGATTTGAGAAAGCAAAGTGACCAATTAGCTCATTAGTGAGACAATGTTAACATTGTCTCACTCTAATTACTTTGTCTCACTCCAGATATGCAACGTGAAGGCACGAAATAGTGAGCGCGTAACATGCAGGCAATGTCGTATGCGCGCCAAATACGTTGGCAGCACTGGCTGTAAATCAGCTGGTCAGCTGTTGTACTGTTGTATTTGTCACTTCACATTAAATGTTATAATAAAAGTTCACTTCTGTGTAAAAATAAGTTATGTTTCTTCACCAATTTATATGTTTTATGGTAACTGTAGGCAAAGTATAATGTGCAACTCGAGTTTAAAGTGCAATTGCCTCACTCGAGAAACCATTCCTCACTCGCCTACGGCTTGTGAGTAAGGATTTCTCTCGAGTGAGTCAATTGCTCACTTTTCTCACTAGTTGCACAAATAACTATTCCTTAGTTGAAACTAGAAATTTGGGCAAATCCAATAAAATAGTCAATATTCCTTTACAAAAAATAAATTAAAATCTCCATTATTTGTGGTATGACCCTATAAAAATTGTACATTTCTGTACAGTAAGTTAAATTTCCATAATTTTTGTCATTTTGAATTTTTTTGTAAATCTTAAGGATTTTAGTTACTAAGCTTTGAAATATAAAAATGTTCACCATTTTGAAATTATACAGAGTAGAATCTTGATGCTTTGGAAAAGAATAGTTCATATTAGTGAATAGTTCATCATACACGTACCAAGTAAGTGTGAAGTTGGCTCCGAAGCTATAGGAAGTTATGTAAAAATACATACACACTGACAATGTTTATACGAAATTTTTGCTTTGACCTATAAGAAACGTGCCCACGGAGTTTCAGGAGAGAGTTGCAAAACACCCTGTAGAGGACAATTGTTGCTTACATACGTACAAAGTAGAAGACTGTTTATTAGGACGGTTCAATCGGAATACTAGATATTTTAGAAGGACGCTGATTGAGGTGTAGTAGTGGCAGACTATTAGACTAGAGCCAGACGCGGACGGGACCACCTTACTTGGCCAAGGCCACAAGACTTTCTCCTCTCTCGGCCCACCACACCATCGCCGAGCCGTCGCGTGTTGCTGTTCGATTTCCGTGTTTTCAGAATCTTTCGCCATTTCGTTCAAAATCACATCACCTTTCTTCAATGTAAGGTGTATTTAGGCTACATTTTACCTTTTACCTTAAACTTTTTAAATTAGCTTCAATGTTATTTGAAAGGAGTTTGGAATCTGTTATCGAGCCTTGCTAAGGAAACTTTATCGATGGGACTGCAAAGTTTGACAAATTATACTTATAAATGTGGTGAGAAATGTAATGTTTTTAATTTATAATGTGTTAAACTCGAGGGGTTATACATCTATCAACAAATGTTTCCTTTGTAACTCCTTTGGTCCACAAATCTGATTCTCATCCTAATTGAATAATTACTCCCTATTAGCACAAACTTCTCATTTTAATAGCTCCTATTTTAGGGTGTTTCCCTATAGGGAAGAAGCTATTGTAATAGGTGTGTAATAGGTGGAACGGCAAGACCTAGGCCCGAGCCCGATTTACTTATCATTGACATCAAAGACGAAGAACACGATAATTTGAGCAATTTTGGTCCGAATTTGATGAAATTTGGCATGACTTTAAAGGACTAGGTCCACTTGAAAGAGTTCGTAAACCAGCAAAATTGGATGAATAGACCGAGGGGCTATAGGGGTTTGAAACCTTTAAAAACTGGTTGTTTAAATTTTTTTCTCTTAAAGCTTAAAAATGCCAAATTTCTACTTAAGCCATCGTGTAGAGCACAAAAATCAAATAACTTTGTACGTTGAAACGTTGTTGTAGGATTAAACGTTTTGGAGAAAAACTGTAAATTTAAAATTATTATGTTATTTTTATGGAGAAAAGTGAACGGCTGTAGTTTGCTTTTTTATGGATATATTTTTATCAAACCAGGCAATTTGTTTATTTCATACTTTACTATCAAAATTTTACGAAAACGCTTTTTTCGTCCCTGTAGCACAAAACTTGAGCACTAGTTAAAAAATCTGACAAAGAAAATTTTAAGAAATATTTTATGAAAATTTTTCAGGAAATATGCATTCATACAAACAGAGATGGTCAAAATCTGCAGGTTTGCTGCAGTGGGGGCAAGAATATATGAAACACTCAACAAGAACTATTCTGCGTCCTAACGGCCTCCCACTTTTCACATTATTTTTACTGGCAAATCTTTCCCATAGCTTGCTGTGAAACAGACACAAACATTTGATTGCTAATATTTTGAACTACAGTAGAACCTCTTTAATCCGAACCCCTGTAATCCGAACGTCCACTAATCCGAACGCCTCATTTCTGTACTTAATACACAGTACAGTAGTTGTATACTGTATTTATTGATATACGCACCGTGGTTATTTCAATTGTAATGTTGTACTGTTTATTCCTTGTGTCTACTACTGTATTAAATAAACACTGTATTTTACTTTATTAAGCATTTTTCACTTTTCCCTAGCTTTGTTATGTAAAAACAACAATATGTTCTGTAATCCGAACTATTCAATAATCCGAACTACCCCTGGTCCCAATTAGTTCGGAGAGGTTCTACTGTAGTACTTAAAAATATTTTGTACAAAGCTCAACCAAGTCCTTCCTCCGTGAAAAAAAAAAAAAACAATTGAATGGCGATCATAAACGAAACTTACGTTGTTCCCTGTTTGAAAATGTAACAACAAGCTGGTTAAATAAAAGTTACGTTTCAAACAGCATCGATTTAGCTTTACAACTTGACCTACTTGCTCAATGTCTGTAACGAGTTTACTTAAGATTTATTTAATTTTTACAAATTCAACACACATTGAAATTTGCACTCAAGCCACCAGGTGATCTTGTAATTATATGTGTAAATATTTACTACATAATATGATTGAAATGAATGAATGTCCTTGTAAGAAAACACGTGTGGTTCAACAACCAATACTAGTCGAGAGTCTCCCAAAGATTTCTCCCAACCTGTTAGACCCGTCTGTGGTGAAGGTAGGCCTACATGTCCAACCAACAATAACACGAGACAAGGATATCTACTTCTCAACATTTTATCACAGGATTTAGGAAAACGTTACTTGTATTTTATCATATCGTCTTTTAAGAGGAACTAAAAGATACTATTGCTTATAATATACTTGTAATATGTTTGTATTGTTTAATATACTTTCTTGCCCCTGAGGACGGGATCAGATTATAGATCCCTACATGACGCGGAAACAAATTGTTTGTTTATTTTTTGTATTTTTATCTTGTTTGCAATAACATAGTTTGATAAACGGAAAACACGCCCGTTTAGGATTTTCTTGTTTTCTGAGTTTTTGATAAACGTCCTTTAATTTCATGTGGCATAGTATGTAGACGAACGTAAGAAGAGAGTAGAAACCTATACAGTTATTCATGAATATTTGCATCCTTACTTATTTTTATAGAGTTGTTTCGGTTTCTACTTTTAATGAGGTAATTATAATCAACCATTGGTGGTTAATATCAGTATTATCGACTTCAGGAGTCTCCCGAAGATCGAATGTGTGACTTTTAAGATGAAGACTCCTAATTTTCCCACGACAAATTTACGATACAGGCGAATTTCGAATCAAACGTGAAAACCACCACTTATTCAAACCAAAGAATTCGTTGAATTAATAATGTTTTATATTGGGCCTGGATAATAGTGTAAAGTCCTTTTCATTTTGAACCGATCTAAATAAAATCTTCACAAAACAACTCTAATGTCACTGCAGTTACTAGCCAATTTACCTACCAATACCCGTATTTAAAATGTTGCCACACCCAAAATCAATTATGTCTTTGCACACATGGAAACTTTTTAAATTTCCCCATCGAATAATACATAAATAAGATACCAGTCAGTCCCATCCCTCCGTAGTGATTAAGAAGAATAAAATCGTGATTTAATCTTACGAGCAATTTCACTTAAAAATGCAATGTCCCTAGCATAACTAAACACGCGGTGATGTTTTATCTAGGCAATTAAAACTCATCATTGAACGCAACATCCCCGGGAAGTTTCTTGCATATCCTGGAGTGTAAGCAATAGTTGGTTGCAGTTCTGCGACGTCATTACCCATAAATTCGTTCGAGCTTGACCAATGTCTACAAAGCATGCCTAGCCAAACACTATTCTTATTAACGGATTCCTTTTAGCGAATTTCCTCTATAAGGAATAAACTTTTACCGTAGGTATCATGGCAAGACCTACATTCAGGATCCATTTACTTGTTGGTTTTATGTACCCAGAGGCCAAAAATACGATTCTTAAAAAATCTAATATATTTATTTTTACCTGGTCGTACAACAGGAGACATTTGTCAAAAGCTATAACTCGTTTTTTGCTCTGATTTAGAGACAGCATTTTATCGGCCTGGAAGTTAATTTGTGTGAGGTATTGCTATAATGACATGACTCACATCTCAGAATTGAGAGGATTTGTTCTGTGACTAAAAAGGATGTTATTTTGAGGAAATCTTGCTGGGATGAGATATTATATGGAGCAGATATTGATGAGTAATGATAATCACAGGAAGGCTTGCTGGGATTAGATATTTTATAGAGGAGATATTGATGAGTAATGATAATCAGACTAAGGCTTGCTGGGATGAGATATTATAATATAGAGGAGATATTGATGAGTAATGATAATCAGACTAAGGCTTGCTGGGATGAGATATTATATAGAGCAGATATTGATGAGTAATGATAATCACAGGAAGGCTTGCTGGGATGAGATATTTTATAGAGGAGATATTGATGAGTAATGATAATCAGACTAAGGCTTGCTGGGATGAGATATTATATAGAGGAGATATTGATGAGTAATGATAATCAGAGGAAGGCTTACTGGGATGAGATGTTATATAGAGGAGATATTGATGAGTAATGATAATCAGAGGAAGGCTTAATGGGATGATATGTTATATGGAGGAGATATTGATGAGTAATGATAATCGGAGGAAGGCTTGCTGGGATGATATATTATATGGAGCAGATATTAATAAGTAATGATAATCAGAGGAAGGCTTGCTGGGATGAGACACTACTTTGAGGTATCGTTACTTACAGGAGTTTTAGTTCGGAGGACAATCATTTGAAGGAGGTACACATATCTGAAGTGAAACGTCTTGTCGATGTGAAATCGAGCCCAAACTCGACATGTGAAATAATTGTTTCTAACCACTTCCTACGTGCCGTAGCCCAATAAGTGTCATAAACCAAAGTTTTCTTTTCCTCCCATCATCCTCATTCATATTTATAGGGCGTAAAGCATTGTCAAGGCTCGCAACTCCAAGTCCAAGGGCGTATCTCCGCGTCAAGCATAAACCTTCCGAGCATTTTAAGTAGTTTCCTCTCGGTTGTTAATAAATAGGACCTCGTTGGTTAAAAACAACGTATGACCATCTTTACCAAAGCTCTTGGGTTCGGATAACTCGTCGAGTTATACTAATCGCCGGTTTTGGGGAGATTTTGTCTTGGATAATACAACACGGCTTTAGGAGAGCAATGTTAGTAGCATTAACAAATAACAATGCTCATTGGACTCGATCGTCCTAATGTTTTTGCGCATTACTTAATTGTATGAATCGTCTTCTGATATGTTAACTTCAAGAAAAAATGCACGTCCACTTATCGTTTTGTAAAAATTTACAACATGTTACTGTATTTCGGAAGTATGCATTTTAAGTTTGCACAAAGTTAACACGCTTTAAGTGTCGTAAAATCACTGATTAATTGTTTAACAATGGTTGAGAACATTATTTCATGTGGGGAGGGGGTCATACAGGTCTATCAACTACTAGGCAACCTTATGTACTATCTAACTTTAGAAAGCGCTGAATCTCAAAATTGTTGTAGGGAAACTGTACACGCTAAAAAATCCGCAATTCAACGTACGCTATGGAAGCTCAAGGGCATGGAGTACTAAAACTTAAAACGCCTCAATGCCTGCAGCATGTTATATGACCTTGCTCTGTGCCAATAGGCTACAGACATCCAGTGCATATAAACCATCCGGAAGTTCCTCATACAGTAGGGCACTTCCGGTGGTTACAAAACCATTAGAATTAGAGAAGCTCAGCAACCGAGTCATATAACGAACTGTGATGGTCTAGTCCTAGTGTACGAAAAACAGCATTTGGCGAATGGTAAACCAAAGGCAAATTTCAGCCGATAGTTTTTATGTTTTGCAAGACTGTTTTCAATTATCTTAATAATTTCCAACCAAGCGTTGTATACAAAATAAAAACGAGAAGAGGCTTGGATCGTAGTAGTATCATACGTTGAGTAACATTTAACATGCAGCGGTTGCGATAGATTCTGCGGACCGTGACGTTGCGAGTGAGAGGTGACAAGTTAGCAGAGGAATATGATCGAGATATGATGAGCTTTTGTTGTTTAAGAACTTAAAGGAACAAGTAATGAAAGAGTGATGGAATGTTTATGTATATCTTCTTATTTATAACCCATAGTTTAACCTGCAGTTATTTTATTTGCCGTTATTATTTGGGAGGCATTGAAGTACTTGCATCGCTTGGTTGGCAGAGTTCATTATTCATGTAGATATCGAGTATCGTTGTTGATTGCATCTTCATTGAAGCCTCACGCCAATTTGTTTTATTTTGTTAGTTTTACACATAATTTTGCGTCAAACAGTTTTGTAATTCAGTATCCCTGGCTGATAGGACGTTTGTACCTAGGGTTGCTGCTATGAAGGTATTTTCTCCCATTATTTTCTCCCATCGCCACTCCACAACGAACCGCAGTGGGCGTTTTCTTTGTAACGTATTCGAAAGCGTGAAAGCATAATTGATCATTGGTCTCAATATGCGCTCGCTTTTCCATAATTAACATTAGTAAATTGAATTAAGTAGAGGTCGTGCCTGGATTCTACGGATGCAGAAATATTTCTAGTTCAAATAAGAATTTCCTTGTAGCACTAATTGATTAATCTAAATGTAGTACACATTAGTTTATGTAGAAAAATTCTTAAAATAGTTTTGATTAAAAATCTTCTTCCGAGCTACCTATTCAGTAACTTTGGTAAATAATTTGAAAAAACCCTTCCTTACTTGTTTACGAATACGAATCATTCTTTAGGTGGATTCATTACTATTTTACCTTTCAGGATAACTACAGAGAAGAGTTATACCTTTACATTCCCTTTGTTACTCGTTAATAGTAGTTTACGCAACGATTGCGTTAAGTGAGTCTTTACGACACGAGTAGAAAATTTAAGGCACGAGCCTTGGCGAGTGCCTTAAAAAAACTTCTACGAGTGTCGTAAAGACTATTAACGCGAGTTGCGTACACTACTTTACCTACGACCGTTTTTTAATCACTATCAATCTGGATTTAATTACTAACAATCACTACTGATAACTTTTTAGAGAGGTTATGTTTTCGTGTATTGTCATTGCCACTGAAAGTGATGCAACGACTTGTATAATCAGCTGATTTCCTGTAATTACGTGTTTGTTAAACTTTGTTTAATATTACATTGCTAGCAGCATTCTTACCATAAATAATATTGTATCAGGTACAATTCGGCAAATATTTCATTTATTTTTGGACTTCCACCAACTTAATTAAGAATTAAGAATACGCGAGTATCAACATGAACAAGTCGGATCAACAATTTAAATTGGTCAACTGATCAGCTGATCAGCTGATTAGTTGACGTTCGAAGCATTACAATTTTAATTATTTTCTCTCAATACTTGAACCTCATTGGTCCGTTACCTGTGTGGATATGAGAAAACTATGCGGATATGAAATAAAACTATGCGGATATGAAAGTAAACAGCTGTAAAGTGAAACTTTTCAATTCTAAGAACTGGACTGAAATGGCTACTTTAAAAAACGGTCGTAGGTAAAATATTTTACCGTAATATGCAAAACCTTTCAAACTTGTAGAAAAGTGATCTACACTGATACATAACTGTTTCAAATAAAAGTGTGCAGGTTTGCTGTGGCTGAGAATGTGAGATTCACTTGTCTGGTAGGTGGAGAAAGTGCGACACAGTGACCCAGCCCAAGGTCGACATTGTCTAGATATCACACAGATTCATCTCGTGGTCATCGTCAAGCCTCAACAATCTTTTTGAATAGCCCAAAGGCCCCGACTCCTAAAGCAATGCAGTAGTTTTCTTATATGAATGTTCTACTTTTTACCATCTGCTTTAACATTTCCACAAGTCCCATCATGAAATCAAACATTGCGATGTTTAATCTTTTGATTTTTAACTCAAGACCCTTGATCAACAAATCTCTTCGTATTCCCAAAAGTGTACGAACGACGCATAGTGAAAATTCTGGTTAGAGACTGTTCCTGGTTTTTAAGAATTCTTTTCTATATAATATTTGGAGGATTAATTATTTTTTTAATACTTCAATTTGACAGATAAGGCATTTTAAATCTGTTAATATTTCTAATTATTTTTTTAAAGACCAAGTAAAGATATTCATATTGAAAGAGGAGGAAAGTTTTCAGTTAACGGAGTCGACTGGTGCAAGAGGCCAAATGTTGAACAACAGGTCAAAAGTCAAAAGGTATTTTATTTTGACCTTTTGTTTGAAACCGTGACGTTGGACCTCATGGCTCCCACTCCTCCCAAACGAATGGACACTTGATTACGTAATAAGAGTTGTGCAAGTTAGAGTTTCTATAATTTGATCAATGTTGACTGTATTGACATACCGTGTGATATGATTAAGACACGTAGGCATATAATGCATAGCGTTAAAACTCCCGTGTTACGTTATCGACGTAAGCGTTTAACTTATTAAATCTGAAGATAACATTTTATATATAACATGCAAATGTCTGTACCACTAAAGTATCATCATTTTTCGGCCTTCTACTCAACTCTTTCCTGAAGCTATACAATGTTTAAATTAATTAGATAAATACGTTACTTAGTTTTAGAGTGAGTTTCAGTAACAGCTGTTTTGCAAATTAACTCATGTCAGAACTGAGCCAAGAATAATTCTTTTCAATATAATAACAAGTGCCAAAAAAAATTAAAAACTTGTTGAAAAATTGTTGCAAGATACTGCTTTTAGTGTGCAAAGAAGTGTATTTCTTATACACTAAGTCAGAGAAACCCCTGTCAATCAACGAATATTTAAAAAACATTCATACATATAGAGGCTATTGTTTGTTGGTAAAAATGTATAATTCAGTTATAAACTGAAAATATATTTACACTCTATTATGTTCTCATGTGTATTGTAATGCATGTAAAACATAGCTGAATAAATGTTAAAAGATCCAAAATTGAAAGAAGTTTTGATTTCCAATTCACCATTCCGACAACAGTAGTAAATAAATTTCTCTTACAAATATAAGATAGGCCTAATGGGTATGTTTTAGGTGTTTTGTAGGCTAGAGAACAATACTGTATGTATATCGTGTACTCGACTATTTGTTAAGCCATTTCGAGGGTTTTAACTAAACTAACCAATCTTTTGCTCTGACTCATAACTGTTTTGAAATCCGATCTGCAAGCAACGGTTTGGAGCAGAGAAGTTCATATTCAAGCCATGCTGAGAATTGGGTTGCTATGTTGATTTTGTCGCTCCGCTCTGTGGTTTACATTTTCAACCGATAATATTTTCTCGGCGAATCATCTGGCCTGTGGTATTCTATCTTCCGTAATGGTATATAATTGTAAATGCTGGAGTGTCCCTCGAGGTAATCAAACAGGCACAAGAATGGAAAACTCATAAACCAAGAACGGATCCACAAGGACTGGTTTGTTTTATTTCTCCTTCGTTGTACGCCAATTGTGCATCGTAGAGATATGAGATAAGGTCATAGCTAAGCTTTAGAGCCTTTTGACTGTAAAATTTGTGTTTTCTAGATAACCGACTGAACTATAAGTTATAATGTGGACAGCTATAAGCCCCGACCTAGATTTACGTAATTTGTTTTATTTATTACAAAATTCCATATGTAGTTTCGCAAACTTGATAACATAATCTAGACATGACAAAGGTACAATCCTCGAAGCTGTAGGTTTAACATTAAATGTAAAACAAAATGCACAACTCTAACCTGTAGGCTATGCTGTAAATATACACCCAACCTTATTGTGTTGCAAAAGTAAGGGTGGAAACACTTTATTGTGTAGCTTCCTACTCGTTACTACTTTTTTCATCTATTTGATCAAGCCTATTTTATTTATACAATACATTCTTCTTGAAGTTGGAGAATAACGGATTTTCAAGATATCAATAGGCCTACTCTTAGTTGAATGTATTGTAATTCAAAGGTGGATTAGGATATCCTAGATAAATTAAACTCGATCACAATATTTCATCACTATAGAGCCTATATAGTGACCATTTTCTGCAAGAGCTGGATTTGAATGGCCGATACGAATCTGACGTTGGAAAATAAGTGAAGGTCGACCTGGCCCGTGTATCTATATTTTTCGCCATACTGCATCCTAAGCAACATGAAACTCCGCCAACACAATAATAAATTCACACTCATAATACATGTCTAAATGGAGAAGTACTGGTCTAAATATATAGAAGTTACTGTATTGAAACGTGCAATATGATGCGATAGCAAACTCAACATTTTGATAATGATACAATAATATTTTTAACAATCCGAACTATTTTTACAGCAACATCAGCGGACGACTTATGCCAGAAAATAATTTTACAGCTGATTTCTAATCTTCGACTCGAGGTGAAACATGTTTAGACCATAAAATCACGTATTTAAAACATCCGTGTTTTGCACGAATACTAGAAAAATACCGGTATGGATCTTCAACATGGCCCGAAAGTAAACATTATTTTACATTGTTTAAATGGAACTGTCTAAACCAAATCCTATTAGTATAGGATTCGGGCCAAAAACGTCATTTGTTTATGTTTATGATCCATGCCGGTATTTTTTTAGTATTCGTGGTGTTATGACTTGTTCGTCAAGAAATAGTTTACACCGTATACAAGGTCGCAACAACGCTAGCAGAAACCATTAAGGCCAAATGATGACACGTCCGTTCCGTAGGTTGACGCAATCGTTGCCGCACTTTCTACCCTTTGCAATGCAGCCGATGCGTTTTCGCGAGTGCAGTGAATGTTGCACAACTTCAGTTTGTCCATTCCTTTGTTGTCGACAATGCTTCTTTCAATGAATTCACGCTCTAAAAGGAATGTGTGATCCAAGTAAAATACGCGTAACGTTTTATACGTAACTTAATCTCGCATTTAAACTACATGAGATCAAATTGTAAATTATCCCGTATATATGATTAGTTTCTGCTTTCGTTATATGTAGGTGAAACGATTGTTTGGAAGGTCGTCTGAAAAGTTTGAAAAGTTGCTGTTTAAAAATCCAATGGTGTTGACTATTTTGACTTAAACAACAAATCAGTTCTTACTGATTACATAAAACAGATACAAATAAAAGTATTGAGCTTTGAAATTACCATGTAGATAAATAAATATGTGTAGATATTGTTATTATGTACATTTTTAGCAGCCACTATTTACATCAAAGTTATTAGTTAATGACGTAATCAAAGTTATTCTTAATTAAAATTATTTATATCGCTTAGTTTTGTTATATTTGTAGGTTTAACAAACCTGTTGTAAGATGGCTAAATGTAGTAACCATCCAACGCTGAATAAAACATCGCAATCCTTTGTTAAATATGTTAAGTCAAGATATAGTAACATATAAATATTATTTTCAACACACACACATCTGGTTTTCAACCAATGTTACTTCAGATAATAAGTTTGAGCCACCATTGAACATTATTAGTTATCAGACACTTTATTTTGGGTACGTTGTGATTTCTGGTCGCTATGTATATGATGATCAAAAGGATCGAAAGAATACCAAACAATACCAAGACACTGGAGATGTAGACGTAGATTCATGTTCAAAAGCGAAATTATATCTCCACAAACTTGGATAGTTACTATATTTAATTAAATTGGTGTAAATACCTGCTTCGTAGCAATCCTAATTGTTACTAGTGTCGCAACTAGTTTCGACTTTCTACAAAGCAACAGTTGTAAAAATCAGTAGTAAAAACTCCAGATGTTTGATAAAAATAGTAAAAATAATAAAAACATTAGTATATAGCATTTTTATACACCCTGTATACAAAAAGGTGGCCGAATATGTTAAAACCTGCGCCATTATAAGCTTTCCAACTATATGCCACACGATTGAGGTTTAGATAAGCTTTTGTTTGTTTTAGTGGTTTGAATACCAGAAAACAGGGAACTTTTTTTACGGTTTTTACTGTTCAAGCTGAAACAAAAATACAACTTTTGCTTAATACATGCCGACTTTCTATGTTTTAAATTTTAAAGACACCATGTTTTGTAGTCTTCAAATCACTAAAGCGTACATAAGCAGACATAAAGCTCAATGGTGTAGCATATGGTTGGAAAGCTTATAAAATGGTGCAGTTTTTAACATAATCGGCCACTTTTTTGTTTACAGGGTGTAGAAAAATCCAATAGACCTATGTTAAAAAAAAATTAATTAAAGATCTTAATATTTATCTTTGAATTTATTTACAATGGAGTTTTTACTAATGATCCTCCGTCATTTTCTATTATTCTTTTTCAAAATTTAATGTAGAACACGAAAACGACATTATCAACTCAAATCCATATACAGGTAATTGAGAAATTGCTGTATTAAGTTTAAAAACATGGTTATCTTTGAAAAGCTTAAAATAATTCTTTGGGAAGATAATTTTTAGACTTGGAAGCTCTTATATGCATCATCACACTTCATTTACTTTGTACTTACACCAAAAAATGCCGTCACACTAATGACCAATCACCCTGCATAATAGGTAGGTTCTTTTGAATCATTGCATCTCCTAGACTATGTTTGCAAATGTTCTCATAGATGTTTGACATGTTGCAGGATCATGGAGCTGTTACTTCACAATCTCAGAGACTCTTCTCCTCACAACAAGCCGGTCCAGGACCTCTCCCTGACTACCAGAACGTCGACCCGTACAGACTTCTCGAGGACGATCTGAAAGACATTTACCGCGATATCCGACAGGTAAGCTTCTCAACCTAGCGGTCACTAGATTATGTGTTGTTTGTCATTTGCTCCGACTAGAAAATTGCCAAATTCAGTATTTGCAGTCGTTAACTGGACAGCTTGAACGAGTAAACAATACTTAGTTGATAGGAGCAGAAAAGTCCACTCGACTTAACAATTAAATTCTGTAAATTATGTCTCTGTAATAAGCTTTTTGAAATGTCTAAATTTTAAATCTACTACCCACCATTTGTAGCACCTGCGTTCAAAGAAAAAAAGTAATGATATGCTGTACTATATTTGCAAGCAAAGCGAGGCATTTGAACAATTCTTTTCCACTTGAATTATTAATTACTTGACACCGTTGTAAAACTGAATATAACGTACCATTATTGACATATACCATGATTGGCGTTGCGTCACGTGCAGGGGACCGTCACGTACGTCAGCCACATCACACCCCTTCATTATCATTATCAGTCACTGTCCCCAGTCTCCAGCAATCATGTCAAGGCACTGGCATAATTATACTGAGTTTAATGTGCTCGTTTACGTCTCTTACAAAATCTTCATTTCATTGTGTCCAGGTGCTAGAGAAGTTGGAGTGTGGGGCATACAATCCACATTTTTTTTGTTAAACTTTTTCGTAGGCGAATTTTTATATCCTTAATCACGATTTTCACCTGCGGCTTTAGTAATAGGTGTTATATTACATGTAATTAATTCCTCGATAAGCTATCTTTCAAAAGAACCACAATGCGATCAACTAATATCGAATTTGATCATTACTTATTTTAGATACGCCCGTAGAATTTTTATATATTTTTCCAAATAAAAATTAGAATCGTCTCAAGATGGGTTTCCAACATTAGGTCTACTAAGCTTTGTTATTTAGTGATTTCTGCGCTTCGTAGTGAATGTTGTCTGAGCATTTAGTAATTTGTAGTTAGATGTTTACCATAATTAATGGTTTTTTAGTTAGATGTTTACCATAATTAATGGTTTTTTAGTTAGATGTTTACCATAATTAATGGTTTTTTAGTTAGATGTTTACCATAATTAATGGGGTTTTAGTTAATGTTTACCATAATTAATGGTTTTTTGGTTAGATGTTTACCATAATTAATGGTTTTTCGTTTTTATTTAATATTTTTTATTAGTTACATAAAAACTACTTTCGTATAAGTTTTATAAATATATCGGCTTAAAGCTTGTAGATTGGAATCCATTTTACTAAATATTGGTCGAATTTGACCTATTGTTTTATCCAAAATAAAAATTTTAAGATAAGTATTACCGACGCAGCAAACCTGCAGTCTAAGCGAATTTTTATTTAAATGGCTGGATTTTTACTCAAATATTCCGTTAAATATGTATGTTTTAATAACATTAATTTAATGAGTTCTTAGGCTTCCTGCTACAGAGTAGGTCAAAATGTGTGGTTTTCCATTGAAATGTCGATAGCTTAGTATGAAATAAACGAAATTGCCAAAATTGATAAAAAATATATCCCTAAACAAGCATACAACAAAAGTTTATCTATTCTCTATAAGAATAACAAGGGAATTTTTAATTTTTTTTTTATTGTCCCCGCAACCGTTACGCATACAACAACGCTTCAATTTAGTAAAATATTTGTTTGTTTTATTAAGATCTAAAAAATAAGTTTATAAAGAAATTGGAAAATGTTATGTTTGTTAGTATTTACACAAACGAGGGCTACTTTAAATTCTAGTAGGTAAATTAAAATACCTAAGTACCCTAAAAACACTTTATTTTTAACGAAATGTTTGTATATATATTTATATACATGGAACGGTGGGAGTTTTTCCTCTGGGGACCTCAAAACCAAATAGTAAATGGGGTGTAAGTCTTATCATGAGTCCCACGGTTTATAGCTTATTTCCTATATGGGAAACTCGCTAAGATTCTTACCAAATAACATCGCTTTACAACGATTTACGACTCTCAGCTTATAGGAATTCGCTAAAACTGCAAGGAGATCTATGGGAAATTTGCTAAAACCAAATGAACATTATGTAATGATTCAATTTTATAAAGCAACACCACAGAAATATGAGTAAGGTAAATACTGTATAGAACACCCTTTAATGTAGATCAAGTATATGAGTAAGGTAAATACTGTATAGAACACCCTTTAATGTAGATCAAGTATATGAGTAGGGTAAATACTGTATAGAACACCCTTTAATGTAGATCAATTATATGAGTAAGGTTTTTCTGTATAGAACACCCTTTAATGTAGAACAAGTATATGAGTAAAGTAAATACTGTATAGAACACCCTTTAATGTATTTCAAGTATATGAGTAAGGTAAATACTGTATAGAACACCCTTTAATGTATTTCAAGTATATGAGTAAGGTAAATACTGTATAGAACACCCTTTAATGTAGTTCAAGTATATGGGTAAGGTAAATGCTGTATAGAACACCCTTTAATGTATTTCAAGTATATGAGTAAGGTAAATACTGTATAGAACACCCTTTAATGTAGTTCAAGTATATGAGTACGGTAAATACTGTATAGAACACCCTTTAATGTAGATCAAGTATATGAGTAGGGTAAATACTGTATAGAACACCCTTTAATGTAGATCAATTATATGAGTAAGGTTTTTCTGTATAGAACACCCTTTAATGTAGAACAAGTATATGAGTAAAGTAAATACTGTATAGAACACCCTTTAATGTATTTCAAGTATATGAGTAAGGTAAATACTGTATAGAACACCCTTTAATGTATTTCAAGTATATGAGTAAGGTAAATACTGTATAGAACACCCTTTAATGTAGTTCAAGTATATGGGTAAGGTAAATGCTGTATAGAACACCCTTTAATGTAGATCAAGTATATGAGTAAGGTAAATACTGTATAGAACACCCTTTAATGTAGTTCAATTACTCTTCATACCAGTTTTTCAAACAAACGAAACTTGTTCGTGCGTCTGATAATTGCAGATGAAAGCTGATGCGGAGAAAGGCGTCTCTCGTGCGCCATGACCATCACACATAAACGCGCATGCAAGCTTTCAGTTGGTTGTTTACTATTTGTTAGCAACTGCGTTTCTTAATCATCTAAGGCTACACCACTACACCAATTAAAAAATTATATTGTTCATTTTCTGTACGCTAAATCAATCTAAATTAATTTGGTTATCGCAACACTTCGTAACGTACTTACGTATTGTAAAAATAATTGTATCGATGATAAATTGATCTAAGTTGTTGAGTTATTAATTTAAAATATTTTATGGCTGCCGATATATTACTGTAAGTGAAAATCTACAGGTGCAGTATGATGACCCGCAAGTTTCAGCTTTAGGAATATTTGTTACATACAAAACGACGTAGTTCTTTCTCCATGTTTTGTTTACAAATTGTAAAATTAATTAAGGTGCAAACTAATGTTCCTCGTTTGCAACTTGTTAGCCATATATTTTTGTCATAATTTCCATTAACAATAACCTTAAAATGATTTACATGTTTTACAAGCAAGTAATACAGTTTTTTTTACCAAAATGTACTTAACAATTTATTTGCTAGGATTTCTCTAGTAGAACTACAAGGTATCCTATGGGAACAAAAATGCAAAGAATGTGTCCTTTGTTAAGAATAACTTCGTTTAAATTATTTCAAATACACATCATCTGCATGGTATATTTCATGAAACCTAACAGTTTTTGTCCAAACGTAATACCACATACAGTATGTTTAAAATTGCATTTTATAACTCACATTTATGCTTTGATAATTGTTCGATTGAAACAGAAAGCCACTTGCCGAAAACGGGATGGAAAAAGTCCCGGGACGTATAAATGTTTATAAAAACAAAATAATAAAGATAGAGCTACAAAACATGAAACAAAGTACCTAGAATACAAATAGTTTTCCGTTTGAGTTCGGGCTTGCCGAATTGTATTCACTTATAAAAACGTTTTATTTAAAGTGCATATCAACCTATGCTTACATAGAATACATTCTTCTTATTCATAGCTCGCCGAGGAGGTTTTAAAATGTTTTTGTCCAGTAACCTTGTTACAAGTTTTATAGCTCCATCTCTATTATTTTATCCGTCCCGAGACTTTTTCCCTCCCTGCATATTTTTACCACCTCATACGCCTCTATAGCCCACACGGGAACCCGCCAATCTCTTGTTTCAAAGTTGGGACTAAAATGGCTTTTTGTGACCAACTCAAGTTTAACGATTTAAGTTACGAAAAATGAACGTGAGCAAGAGTCGCATTAGGTATTTAAATAGCTAACTGAGCAATCTGCAAAATAGAAAATAGGAGATTGTGTATTCTTTCCCACATTGTTGTTTAAATCTGTGATTGTGTAACTTATGGGACTACATCTTACTCAATCGTTAGCGAATTCAGTCCATTCATCCGCATTAGCCCGGTTGGTTATGCAACTCTTCTTTCATTCATCGTCCAACAGACTCATAATAACCCTAATGATCTCAACTCCGTCTCAATGCTCTGCTTTCACTTTTGACAGCTTTTTGAACCGTTAGAGGCAGGCCTACTTAAAGCTTGATAGTTTTGTGGTATGTTGTATCGCGATATGAAGACTATGATATATTTTGTGTTAACTGTTTGCTGCAATCTTGTTTTGCTCACGTGTCACTCTTTATTCTGCGATTGTATACGAGTACTGTACAATAAAAGTCAAAGAAAGCAAGATGATTGCTATTTTTACTAGTGTTAACATCCCGTGTTGGAGCAGTTCTGCTTGTGTATACAATTATAGCCCTTCTATTTTCCCTCTAATATCAGCGTTAAGAGCGTTAGGTCTAATAGACTTAGTAGAACCTTGTCGTGGATTAAACAGCATAAAGACTTTTCAGGAACTATATTTTTTAAATACACAATCCTAACGCATAATTTACACGTCTATGGAAAATTGAATATCCAAAAGGTGTTTTCAAAGGTGTATGAGAGATTTACGAAAATTTAATGTGTAATCTGTTTAGATTGTCCTATGTCTATTGTTTTTTTGTAAATGCGAACACCTCTTATCCATTATATTTATTGATATTTTTGAACAACTTTGCGTTTAATTATTTTGATAATTGTTTACATTAGTTAAGCGCGCGATAACGTCCAAATGTTGGATGGATTCTACGAAGTAAACACAATCCCAGGCAATCTACAAATATTTGGTCACCGACAGAAGGATGGATCACGTTTGATGATGTATGCTAATGGGGTCGGTGATCGTATTGGGCAAGGTATACGAGGCTGGTCGACCTTGACCATGAGAAGGTCTCAGGATACACGTGTATACCGGTACTGGTCTCTTCTCGCATTGGAACACCGTCAAACCGGCGGACCGACAGACTGGTAGCTCGGCGGACCGACAGACTGGTAGACCGGCGGACCGACAGACTGGTAGACCGGCGGACCGACAGACTGGTAGACCGGCGGACCGACAGACTGGTAGCTCGGCAGGCCGACAGACTGGTAGACCGGCTGACCGACAGACTGGTAGACCGGCGGACCGACAGACTGTTAGCTCGTATACCGACAGACTGGTAGACCGGGAGGCCGACGGACTGGTAGACCGGCGGACCGACGGACTGGTAGACCGGCGGACCGACGGACTGGTAGACCGGCGGACCGACGGACTGGTAGACCGGCGGACCGACGGACTGGTAGACCGGCGGACCGACGGACTACATTTACATTTTTACATTTACATTTGTTGTCATGAGAGCCGAAGCCCCCTGACTGCTTACCCGGTACCTATCCTTCAGGACATACCCGGGCCCCATGATGTAGGCCGAAGCTTACGCATCAACCTTTAGCACATCATGGGCGGATGACTTAAGGTCATCAGGCTCGCCGGCTGCCGAAGCAGACCCTTCGGAAAGAGGGTTGCCCCTCAATCCTAACCAGGGATTCCGGCTGCTTGTTTAAGCGTCACTCCACCTGGGTTCCACTAGGTCGGAACCTAGAGGTCCATAGTAGAGCGCCCCGACGCATTTAGTGCAAGCAACACTCGGGACCTATCTAATCCCTGACAGGCAGAACCCGCCATCAATAGCCAGGAGGAAGGGGACCATCAGCACGCTGACGGGGGGAACCCCAACCTCCCATTTACACCGCTGCCCGATCGAGGCCTTACCCATTGCTGGGAAACCAGAGATAACCAGAGCGATAGATCCCCAGATACCCCTGGCGGGCTCGGACCCAGCACCCGATCTACTTCGTTTGCCCGTCAGACCCAACATCACTGCCAGGCCATCAGGGTTTCCCAAAAGGAGGCAGGTATAGAAGTGGGACCCACCCGGATGAACCTATCCACCAGAGGTGGCGACACCCTTGACTCAATTGAGGTTCCGGGAAGAACCCCCCACACTCAAGATAACCATACCGTCCGTGCTCAGAGACGGACTGGTAGCTCGGCAGACCGACAGACTGGTAGACCGGCGGACCGACGGACTGGTAGACCGGCGGACCGACAGACTGGTAGCTCGGCAGGCCGACAGACTGGTAGACCGGCTGACCGACAGACTGGTAGACCGGCGGACCGACAGACTGTTAGCTCGGCTGACCGACGGACTGGTAGCTCGGCAGACCGACAGACTGGTAGACCGGGAGGCCGACGGACTGGTAGACCGGCGGACCGACGGACTGGTAGACCGGGAGGCCGACGGACTGGTAGACCGGCGGACCGACGGACTGGTAGCTCGGCAGACCGACAGACTGGTAGACCGGCGGACCGACGGACTGGTAGACCGGCGGACCGACAGACTGGTAGCTCGGCAGGCCGACAGACTGGTAGACCGGCTGGCCGACAGACTGGTAGACCGGCGGACCGACGGACTGGTAGCTCGGCTGACCGACGGACTGGTAGACCGGCGGACCGACAGACTGGTAGCTCGGCGGACCGACAGACTGGTAGACCGGCGGACCGACAGACTGGTAGACCGGCGGACCGACAGACTGGTAGCTCGGCAGGCCGACAGACTGGTAGACCGGCTGACCGACAGACTGGTAGACCGGCGGACCGACAGACTGTTAGCTCGGCTGACCGACGGACTGGTAGACCGGCGGACCGACAGACTGGTAGCTCGGCGGACCGACGGACTGGTAGACCGGCGGACCGACAGACTGTTAGCTCGGCTGACCGACAGACTGGTAGACCGGCGGACCGACAGACTGGTAGACCGGCGGACCGACAGACTGTTAGCTCGGCTGACCGACGGACTGGTAGCCTGGCAGATCGTCAAACCAGTAGGCCTCCAGACTGACAGATCCTCAGATACCGGTAGACCGCTATAGTCTAGGACCAGTGATCACAAAATTAAAATTAGAACTAATAATAGAATAAATTTTAATTCTGTAGGCGTTGTCTAGGACCGCATCGTGTATAGCTTGCACTTAAAATTTAGACCACTATTGAAACACACGTGCGAAGGTGCGGTACTGTAGCACACATCTAAATGTTGACCGGTTATAACGCACACAGAGATCATCCACAGTTGGTAATGCATTATCGGAGTTTTGAACATTTGACTTTGATTCGGTCAAACTCTCTAATCCTTTTAGATTTATAAATTGGAAATATAAAATTCGGAATCGTCCATTAATCATCAATTATTTAAATGTAAAAATACAACAATCAGCATATTTAAATAGTTTTTTTTTTCTTGAATCTTTGTTATAATGCCCGTTCTCAAACACACAAAATATCCCTTCCGTATGTTTTTGAAAATTTCTTGTAACGCGACATAAGAAATAATATAGGCCTACCTCTCGAGTCCACGATGTAATTATAAAGCCTTTGCCGAGCAACCATTATCCTTTTTTTACTCGAGCTCTTCGAACAGTCATAAGTGGAGTGTCAGTGTTGATGAATACATCGCACAAGGCTGACTAGGACAAAGCCTCGGGCCCGAGGCCCGCAATAAGTGACTAACGCGTTGACGCGTTGGTCATGCTTTCTTAAGACCTTGATCTTCGTTGGGTTGCCGGTCTACTTTCCAGCGCCGCGTCGCGCGCCGTCCCGGTAACGCCTATAATGGACCACTAGACCTGGACCTGGACCACTCGCAGCAAATTGAAATGCATGTGATAAGCGCAGTTTAGGGTTTCATGGTTTCTAGTCACTTGGCACACCTTGTTTAAAAACATTCATCAACTACTGCTTAGTTGACATGTATTAGTAAACAGTGGGAACATATTTAGCTCTAATCAAAAATATAGATCCTGTAACATTTGTAATATACATTTTTAAATGTTCCCAGTTCTCGTAAGTGTGTCGAATTGTCATTGTTTAGGCGTTGTCCGCAGTGAAACCGTTACAGTTCTGTTTAAAGACGTTTATTTGCTCTTTAACAAACATAAAAACACCCGAGTTTCAAGTACAACACAAGCCAGAGATATCTACTGTAGAATGTTGAGTCGAAAAGATTACGAATTCGAAGTAAACGTTGAGCTCCAAAGTAAATAACCATTTGTATCAATTCGTAACTATGAAGCAGTCAACTGTCGGGAGCTGTCATCGCATCACTCCAATCAGCATTATGGTGATTTGTCAACAGTAGCAGTGGCTGTCACTGATTGAATCTCTATTTGATTCATTGTTTGTTGAACGATAGGACCAAGTCGTGTGGTCGTTCTGGTCCCTACTTAGTTATCTAATCCTAGGGAAACGTGCTTCAGAAACCGATTTCGCTATTTATTAAAATTTTATTCGTTTCAATTGTCACTTTTTTGCACCAGCTAAGTATTTTACCGATAGCATCTGACCCTTTTAGCGTTTAGACATGCGAACAACATTCACTCGGCTTATTAAAAAATTAATATATTATTCCATTTTTAATAGCGAAATCAAAGTTCTATGCAGCTTTAACGGTTTTGCCTAATGCTGTACTGTATAATAAAGCCAGTTACATGTTGTATTATGTTAGAATAAGATACAAAGATAGTAGAATAAATAAAAGATGGCCATCCAGCCTTGGTAAAACCCTTTAGTATGGTTTTTAAGGGATAAAAGGCTACTTTGGTCTACTTATAGGAGTGAATCCATCTGAAGTCAATGATATCGTATTTTGGTATGCAACAATCGAGAAACCCAGAAATGGCTGAAACTTACCTAAATTACATTACCTGCTGACCGTTTTATAAAGTAGCCGTTTCAGTTCAGTTCTTAGAATTGAAAAGATTTACATAACAGAATTGTTAACTTACTTAAAATCATTGTTGTTTTACTTAACAACACGGTAATGGACCAATAAGGTTCAAGGATTCAGAGAGAAGTAAAATGTAATGTGAACGTCAACTAATCAACTGTTAAGACCAACTTAATTGTTAATGAGTGGTGCACAATGATTCGTTGCATCACTGTCAGTGGCAATGAGAGGTTATAAACGAAAACATTACCTCTCTTAGAAGTTATGAGTGTTTATTCTAAATAATTATAAAACTGTCATAGATAAATTAGTGTACGCAACTTGCGTAAATAGTCTCAACAAAACTCGTAGAAGTTTTAAAAATTTTATACTTTTGTCGTATACACTATCTTTACGTGATCGTTGCGTAAACTACATTAGAACTTGTTTTCAACACATGATGATTTTGCAGCACAAATTTCTCAACAGAGTTTTTCATTTCAGGAATTAAGATGGAACACGAACCAAGACGAACTTCACACGATAGCTACCTACTACTTCGATGGACAAGGCAAAGCCTTGCGGCCCATGGTGGCTATACTTATGGCACGCGCCATCAACCACCACATGCACAAAAGGTAATCAAATGAATTACTCATGGTTTATTTCATACGATGATATCAAACTTCATCTGTATATCTGTATGAAACTTGTAAATTCAACGGTCCAATTACAAATAGGTATGTCAACGATGTTCTCTCATTTCGCAAAGTAGCAATCGTTGGGAGTTATTTATAACATTAGAGTGGCAGATGATTAAAGCTTTATACGCAAGTCACATGTTGGCAACGTTTTTTTGAAATCAACGACTCATTATTTCCATTTTGGCATCACTCAAAACACTGAACATTTCACCCACAGGGGCCGATAACAGCAGTTCAACAGTTTAGACCGACAACTATGTTCGTTTTCAAGGATACTTCTCGGGTCAAAAGCACGAGGGAAGAGATCTGAAGGCCGAGACTAACTGCACAACTCGAATGTTACCATAACAACAAGTCGTTACCAGTATCGCTGGGCTCATGTATATGGAGTAGATGTGCCCTAGACGACTCGACCTACTGGGACAAAAGTCTTTCTACTGTAGTCTATAGAAGTAGTTGTTTAATACAGCGAGTAATATTTGTACATCGGCTATCGAGAAAGTGTAAACACTTTACTGGTGCAGTGCAGAGACATAATCATGCCATAGTAAAAAGATCGCAGAATTTCTGTTTTAGTAGAAGCGGAGATAATGGAATGGCCTGGTATAGCAGATTCAGATTCAATGGAATGGCCTGGTGTAGCAGACGCAGAGATAATGTAATACCCCCGTCACGTACATTTCTTCTGCAGAGGTCTGCCAGACTCAGAGTCGTGTAGCTACGTGAGCCAGGAGTGACAAGTGACTCATTTCCTTCCTGTGATCGTCAAGGCGAAGGCCACCTTGACGATGTTAGCTTTACATTTACCACTAGCTCGCTAGACGGTGACCGTGGCAATTCTCTAATGTACAAGTCCTTCATGCCATTGGTTAAAGTAACTCTTTTCAAATGGAAAGATCAAAATGTATTTGGTAATATGCTTGTAGAAGTGTAGTGAAAAAATTTCCAATTAGTGCTCTATTGAGTTAAGTTTTTCAGTAACCGAACAAAAATTGTTGTTTTGCTGGAAAACAGTCGAGGTTTTTGAGAAAAAAATATTAAAACTCATTTTAGGCTATGTATAATGTTTTTCTTGCAGAGATGATGAAGACGATGACCATTAGAATAAGAACAATGCCGTAATTAATACTCTCAAGTAGTTCTTTTGTTTTGCAAAATTTCAGTTTTTTAACATAAAATGTTCGTGTTAGTGTATGTGGGTATACGGTAGGCCTCAAGCCATTACCCATCGTGTGTTGAGAGGCTTTACTTCTCTGAGTTTCTCCTTTCCTCGTCACTCACTTCTCTTCTGTAACGTTTCACAACTTCTTGTCTCTTATTTAGTCTTCCAACCCAACCCATCGTACGGTATTGCATATTGTTCAATATATTCATTCGTGATTCTTATCAGCTCAAAATATCTGATTCCTAGTACTGGTATGGTAGGGTATTTGTTCTTAATATTGAATGTTTTGTCCAATAAAAATTATTTTACCAGTCAACATTATATTACCGGCGACAATCTCGTATCCATCAAAAAATGAAGCTGGTTTACAGTATATTTATTCTTATCCAAACTCCATTCTATTATTTTTTATAATATATTTTTTAATGTACCTACATAAACATGAAGTTGTTTCAGTATTTTGCATGTACAGCCATCCCGGTGGGTACAACTTCCCTCGAATCTCGATTCCACCTCGCCTATTTTAGACGTTTTTTCTTGAAACTTTATACTCGGTATGCATTTGGTTGTCTAGTGGACGGTTATACAGTATATTGTTTGAAACTAGGATTAGAATGAGAGTAGAGTTAGTTATGAGAGTGAGTTAGTGTGTACTTCGGTCCCCGAGGTCCAAGGTTCAAATCCCGCCAAATCGCCAATGGATTTGATCTAAGTGATAATGCCCCAACCCCTAGGTCTAGCCTGGAGTAATGTGAAAAAACTATCCCAGGTTCATGCCTTGCCTCCTAGGACAAACAACTATTTATCTTACTGGGCCGTCCATTTACTCTCACCCTTCTATCCTTGCAAATCTATTTGGCGTGTGTCCAGTGTTATTGAAGTAGTTATCTCTCTGTTTTACTGTCTGAGTTCTTGGGTAGTTTCAAAGATGAGGCATCTGAGTGAGCTCGAAATTAAAGTAGCTAGTGCCAACTATAATGGTTCTCTAGTTCCAATGTTGTTAAGGACCATTATCAATCATTATATCCACTGCAGTATGTAACTATTAGTAACACATATTGCCGTCACTGTTTTGTATACTATGTTTTTGTACCATAGCTGTTGGACTTAACTTACTGTATTTACTCCAAATTTAACGATAATCTTAATTTCTAGAAGCTATTATAAACCAGTTCATTAACCATAAACACCAGAACCCCATATCACGTTTTGATACAGACTAATTACTTCAAAGTTTAAGATTTGTGTCCCAAAAAAATTAATGTTGTACGCCTTTTGTAAACATGTTTTAATTATGAAATGTACAATATTCATTCTGGAACAACCTTTTGATGAAACTCACTACGATTGTTAGAGTGTAAACCATCTTGGTCTACAAATAGTCACAATTGAACTACCTATGGTATCTATGGCGCTTAGGTCATACCTGTCCCAGAAATCAAGAATACTCACAACAAAAAAGGTAATAACTACTTTAATATTATTCAAGTTCTTGAACCTGGGTATATAATTCAAACAAATATAATAAGTTAACCGAAGTAGTAGCAGTGTTGTTTTGCTTCAGTGGGTTATTGCCGGCTCAAAGACAAGTGGCGATGATCGCAGAAATGATCCACTCCGCATCTCTGATACATGACGACGTGATCGACCAATCCGACTTCCGCCGAGGGAAACCTAGCGTCAACGTCCTCTGGAACCACAAAAAGGTCAGTTGGACAGTGTTTAGTCAGTTAAGACCGATTCCGTGAACATAAATGTTAATATCCGAAATTAATTAGGATGTGATGTTTAACAGTTAAGGAAAGAAAAATGTGTTTAGTGAAGTATACTTGTGTGTATCAGTGTCAATTCAATTCGAAAAGTTTTATTCGTGCAATTCCTAAATTATTTACAATATCCCAAGTGCCATGCAAAGCACGCGGGGAATGAAAAACATAAATTTGTATTAATAAATTTCATTTTCTCGTTTCTGGGGGCAAACAGTTATTTTTTCTCCTTGATCAGTTTTACAGAACAGTGAGTACACTATAAATGTTCTCTTGCAACAGAATTAATCATATATATAAATAAACTTATGTTATAAATAAAAAATATAAATAAATTTAACAAGAACAGGTTTTTCATAAACACAATACTACTATAAACTTGTAGCATACTTCATACACAATAGTATATACAGTAGATGAAAGAGTGTTTGAGTATACTAGTGTATATCAGTGTCAATATTAGGAGATGAAAGTGTGTTTGAGTATACCAGTGTGTATCAGTTACAATATTGCATGAGTGTACTAGTGTGTATGATTGGCAATTGTATAAAACTTTAGTGTGATTATGTTTTACTAGTGTATCTTGTGCTGGTCAGTCAGCGATGGTCATGGCGAGAGAAAACGAGAGAGTTGACTCCTAACTCACTTCCACAACTTAATCATGCCATTCCTTAACTCAATAGCTCTTCAACCTCAATTTAGTGACTCTCTACTTGATTCTATACTAAGCTTTTTAATTATTTTACCATACATTTACATGAGCTATATGAATGCAGAAAATTCGCAATAGCCTGCATTCATCAACTAACTGAATTGCATGTTCTCTTGGACTGAAGTAAATGAACTGTTGGCCTCCTCAACTTAGCACCTTTAATTTGTTTATATTTTTTAATAACATACATTACAATAACAAATAACAATTGGTTATAAGGACTAGGCATAAAAATGTTGCCTACTGAAAAGCTGTAGCTTATTTTTGATGATAAATCCTTGAACCAAATCCCCACGAAGTAACGGCACGCCATTTGGTCGGATATAGAAATCTTTGTACATAATAATATTGTTTGTCGTTTTGGATTACTCTCCAGAAGTTTACCAGTAATCGTGAACAATCTACCGTATAAACATTAAGGCTTAAAAAATAAAAAATATACAAATAATATAAAAAGCATTGCTATGTCCGGTTCATTTTCAATTTATAAAACAATATACTCTGCGGGAATGATAAGGTCATTGTACGTTTAAGTCAACACCTTACTACCGCCTCAAGCTCCCACCAAAAGCACCTCTGCAAACGTGTTATTCATACTGTATACCAAAGCATGCAGTTGTATATACTGTTGCTTTAGTTCAATTGAATATTTATAAGCAGTACCGATAACTGAACCGTAGATTCACAAATCTATACGGTCGAGAACGCTTATACACTACTTGTGTCCTGCGCCTGACGCGAAAGTGTGCTACATACCTCGGAAGGACGCCCGGTAGAGTAGACACATCGACGTCGTGTCCTGTCGTTCTCGATACTCCAACTGTTGCTCATAACCTGTGTTTATTGATCATAAGCAGCCGATTTTGCACTCAACCAAACCCAAATGGCTTTTGGAGTTTCGATGAAGAAACTCTCTCGGTGGTCGTGTGGTTTGTAGGGTCGAGGGTACAAGTAGTCATAAAACACTTGCAAAGCAAGACGTATAAAACTGTGCCTTGCATAACGTTGATAAACAGCAATACAAGCTCCGATAAAAAATACCGACTCCTTCAAGGAATGTCTTTGGTCATATTAATATTTGGGATTGAAATACAACCTAACCTAAATAAACCGTCTAAAGTTCGTATACACCCTTCGAGGCTTTACCTGATTTTCAAGTGTTTGGCATTCAGGAAAACGACATTCTGTCAGTTCCACCCCGAATAACTGTCTAGCCTGTTCAAATTTCAGATCAATTTTAACCCTGAGATTAAATGTCCGTTTCCCAGTCATTGATGAGACTCCACAGTAAACTCAATAGTGTTACTAATTCGACTGGCTTTGTGGGTATTTTTTGCAATTTCAGTTTCAACAAGTTGCAAGAATACGATTGATGATAGGCAGGATGGCTGAACCGAAAAAGTGCACATTGCCACAAACTTTAGTTATGCCAATGTCTAGTTATCTTTGGGTGGTTGAGTATCGGCCATCACTCAACAGTCTTGTCTCAATTAAGGTTTCTTAGAAATTATAAATTTTGTATACAGAACTTTGTCTCCATCTCTGCGTTTAAGTCGCAATGTTCCACTAGATTACATTAGCCTGTGTGTACACAATAATTTACAATAATTTAAATTTTTTAATTTTTTGTTGCAATAATTTACAACAGGACGTTTTGTCAATTAGTGGGAATGCATCAATAGTTATCGCCCATTCAATCTAGTATAAAATATTTAAAGCCAACAGCTATGCAATCCTCAAATCTCAAATATAACCTTATAATATAATGAAATGAAAATATATTTAATGAGTCCCAGAGTATTTAAACTTGATTATTTTCATAGGCCAACAGTTATATTTACACGGTCAGAGCGGCGGTGGTCAGAAAGTGAGGCCAGAGAATAATGTCTGAATACAAACTAGGAGAAACTCGTGTGGTGTGTCACATTGTAGTGTTTTACTTCCAATCTTTTTTAAATTATTCTAAGAAAGCATGGTTGACCATTTTCGTTTTACATAAGTTTTTAGAAACGTCTTGAACAGTTTAAAGTAAAAATACCCCCGCTGCAGCAAACCTGGAGACTAAGCGAATTTCCATTCGCCTGATTGGATTTACTACGATACTACGATTGGATGAGTACTAAGGTAATAGCTTATTCCCTATATGGGAAAATTTGCTAAAAGTCGTGAATTGAGTTAAACACTGCATTTATGTGACATTTTTGCAATAAAATATAATACTAACTGATTAGAGTGACAAGTGTTTCATTCCATTCAAATATTTAGTTTATAGCAGTGTAAAACTGTTATTTGATCAAACAAGTTGGCTACTGTATTATTTGTTGGTGAAATGAGGTGATTGTCTTTGAATTCGCGATGGATTCGTATCAAATTCAGGTTTTTGGCCCCTGAACTACTTTGTTATGTCGAGTTATGCCTCTTCTCACGATTATCACATCTTGTTGCAAAAGACACATAACAACTCGCTCAATACAACACAAGTGCGGACACCGGACACCCTTTCAGATATAAGATATTTATTTGTCACTTTTGTGTACATGCATAGACAGGTCACTTTTTGGTTAATACATCTTGTATTCAGTTTAAGGTAAATGTATATCACAAGGAGTAAATTACAGTCATTGTATCTGCAAATAACTACAAATTAACTATCAAACAAGTTACAGACCATGGCGAGAGATATATGCAATAAATTAGGTAATTAAATTAAAATTCACGCTTCTTATATCTAAATAACATTTGACATCCTCATTTCAAATAGTTCCCATTAACTTATCTGTCATGCAAAAAACTTAAATGTGATAGAGTGGGTTCTTACTAAAAATACAAACAGTCTTTTCTTAAAATTCTCAAAATCTAAATTTGTCACAGCCAATGGTAATTAATGAAAAGCCTGCCCAAAACAACATGCCCTGGTCTTGTTTTTTTCTAACCGTACCTCAGACTATGCACTTCATTTCTGACATTGTATTTAGCTATTCCTAAAAGTCCAGAAATGTGTACTGTTGTACTGTAATATTGTTCGATTTTCAATGTGGAGCAGTACCTCGTTGTTCAATGTTCATTACAGCGACAGTATTCGGTGTTCCATTCAGGTTCATGGTGGCCGAGGTAAAAGTAGGCCCGTCTGGCAACTGGTTGACACATTTCTGCACACCAGTTTCGCAACCACCAATCTTACATTTTGGCAACTCAGAAACTAGTTTTCCAATCGATTCTTGCGAGATTTTGTAAGTTAACGTCATGCACGTATTTGTCAACTTTGCTAACGAATACCAGGTCGTCTCGGCAAACAAGGAAATGTGGCAGAAAAAGGGATATTACAGAGAAAAAACTTGATGGTATTAAATATATAGATGAGTTATTTTATACCTTTGCCTCTCTTAGGTTGTGATGGTAAGTGCTATGAGGCTTGTCCCCCTGTTTATTTGAATTTGTGTATATACGCAAAGACAATTTCGTTCCGAATTAATTAATCGTGTGCTTGGTTGGTTTTTGAACATGAATCCGAATCAGAAACCAGAATATTTACTGTCGATAAATGCAACAGGCAACTTTAAAATACGTGGTAGTTTCAGCATAATATAATGAAAATTGGCAAGAAAAGTGAAACCTAGTTCAGACTAATAAAGTTATAGGCCTACTGACATAAAATGCATTACCATGAGGTATTAGTAACAGTCCTTTTCTTTTACTACTATGATTTTAAATAATTGAACCATGCCCTCGTGCCTGCACCCAGACTAACGAAATGGAAGCGTGATCCATGCGCAGGCCCGAGGAGCGGCTCACAAAACTTTACTTAACAAAATGAGAACCATGGATGGAGGTTCAAGAACAACACGCCATTTGAGAGAAACGAGCTGTAATTAACCATTTAAAAGAAAACACAACAACAATAATCAACAACAATACATGAATTAAATACTCTCAATAAACTTTAAATAAATTTAGGTACCCGTTTAAGCTGCTGACTTACAATAATTTATTTTAATCATTCAGAAAATCAGAAGGATTTAGTAAAAATTTAACATTTAATAAAAGGAAATTACCAAAATTAACAAACTATAACAATAATAAAATATGATGACTCTTTTAATAAATATCTGAAAAGTTAACAATTAACTAGGGGCCCCAAAAATTAAATACAGTGGAGAGATTTTAAAATCGGATGATTAGGCAACAGTAGAATAAAATTTGAAATAAATAACAATTAGTCGGTAACTTGCGGTAACAGTCTTCAAGGGTGTGACACCGGAGGGCCATGAAGCTGGGCGGACAGCACCGGAGGAGAGAAGAGGCAGGGCGGAGAGGGGGCCAATATGCAGCGCCAGCCTAGTCGCAACATTCCTCTCCGCTGAAGATGGTCAGTCATTTTCCTCCTCACGGGCCCCAAAAGGCGCGCGGGGCGTACTAAAGTTACTCCATAAAGAAAGTTCTCACAAACGGCCAAGAATAAAACTTAAAAGGCACATTTATTATCCAAAAAAAAGAAGATTTAAAAGGATAAAAATCTTCAGTGAAGTACTCAAATCCGACGTCTCGCAACCTCTGACACTTCGCGGTCGGAGTAATAAGAACAAAACCCACAGCCTTGTTCGGGGGGCCGTGGAGTGACAACGAAACACTGAACTAGCCTACTATAAAAAAAACACTTGAACCATTGATCATGAGTCGTGACATTCGCCCGGTGGAAATAGTCACGGCTCAACCTCCCTCCCCAAAAGAGGACACTCCTCTCCAAAAGGGACAAACAAACAAGCCTCTCCCCCACTTCCTGAAAAGAGAATGACCTGAAAGACAACTCAAGTGTCTGTGGTGGGGAACGCCAAGGGACTTCCAAACTGAGGGGAAAACTCACCCCCAGGGTTTGCTCTGGCCAGAGCTGGAAAATTTTGTGAGGGAAATTCCTTCGCAGAACACAGGGGACAGGAGAAGTGATCAGGTTCTCTGGCCCAGTGCACTTCCCACCCAGACACAAGAGGAAAGAAAATTGCCTACGGAAGAGTTCCGCGGAAGGGCTTGAGATGAGAAATGTGCGCCCTCCGGAAAACTTTTCCAGTCCGCGGATCTCCAAGCTCCGCCGTGACAGGCGTCAAAAACCTCAGGATGCGGTGGGGACCTGACCACCGATGACACAACTTTGCAGCTCTCTTGTCCACAGCCGAACTGGCTGGATGAGCTTTACAAAACACCAAATCCCCCACCTGGAAAGGGTTGTCTACTCTACCACGATTGTGCTTCCTCCGGACCAATTCCCTAGCTCTGATCAAGTTTCTCCTGGCCGCTTGCCAAGTTGCCTTGACATCAGCCGCACCAGGAGGTGGCAGAAGGTCGCCAATTCCCCACACATTCGCTAACGGGTTGTTAGGCGGATAGCCTAGAAACAGCTCGAAAGGGACCGCCTTGTGACTCTCATGGTGAGCAGTATGAAAGCAAACTGAAGCCAAGGGAGTTCCTGATCCCAGGTGGTCTGCTTGTCAGCATGGAAAGCTATGAGAGCGGAACGAAGATTGCGATTGAACCTTTCAGCATGAGAAGGCTGTGGATAGTAAGGGGAAGTAGTCACATGGCGGATTCCGTGCCCAAAGCACATTCTTTTGAACAGATGGGAAACAAACTGTGTTCCGTTGTCGGAAACAATGGTGGCGGGTATTCCAAAATGTTGGAAGAGGTGAGTTCGAAGTACCTGCACGGTGAGCTGTGCAGTGGCATTCCTTAAGGGGAAAAGCCAACAAAACTTGGAGAAGGCATCCACACAAACAAGTAGGAACTTATTTCCTGACTTGCTACGCGGGAGAGGCCCTACATAGTCAATGAAAACCTTCTCCAAAGGTCTTTCCGCCACCTCAGATGACAACAAACCAAACTTAGAGTTTTGAGCGGGCTTGCTCAGTGAGCACGTTTGACAAGAACGCACCCTAGCAGCAAGATCCCGATCCATACCCTTCCAGATGAACATTTCCCTAACCTTCGCAATGGTCTTGTGGATACCTAGATGCCCACCCACAGGAGACGAATGAAAATACTCAAAGACCATAGGGATTAGAAGACTAGGCAGCACAACTTTAGGTTTACCTCGCTGCCGAGCGCGACAGCAAAGGGCACCCTGGGACAGAAAATATGGGGGGTGGGCTCCCCCATTTTGAAGCTCACCAATGATCTTTGCCAGCTCAGGATCCTTCAGCTGATGGGGAATGAAATCAGAAAAGGCGAGTGGAAACTCCAAAAGCACGGCACAACCCGGTTGCTCTTGGTCAGAAGGAGGATCGTCGGGTGAATGGTACATCCTAGATAGTGTGTCCGCAATCACATTCTGAGTGCCTCGAACGTGTTGCACTTGGAACTTAAGGGACGATATTTGGACAACCCAACGACCAATTTTCCCAAGCTGGCGTGGATGTGCGAGAAGCCACGAGAGTGCCTGGTTGTCGGTTTCCAATAAAAACTCTTTGTGCTCCAAAAAGCGTCTGAATTTATTGACTCCAAACACGACAGCCAAACACTCGAGTTCATACACAGAAGAGCTTTTCTTTTCGCAGGGACTCAAAGTGCGTGAGGCGTACGCAATTGGCTGCCTAACACCATCCACCTCTTGTGACAACACAGCCGCAATTGCGACGGAGGAAGCATCTGTTTGCAAGACAAAGTTTTGATTGAAATCCGGCATCGCCAAAACAGGGGGCTGCATGATAGCCTCCTTGAGAAGATCAAAAGACGTCTGCTGCGCTTCACCCCAGACAAACTTGGCGCCCTTCTTCCGAAGCTCATTGAGAGGAGCCGCCAATTCAGCAACATTGGGTATGAAGCGTCGGTAAAAACCTACCATGCCGATGAACCTAGCAATACCCTTGACATCTCTGGGAGGAGGAAACTCCCTGATAGCCTGGGTTCTAGCGGGGTCGATGCAGACGCCTCTATGAGAGATAAGATGACCAAGGAACGAAATTTCCGGCTTTGCAAAACTAACCTTGTCAGGATTCACGGTAAGGCCAGCCCTATTCAATCTACTCATGACTTCTTCAAGATGAATCAGGTGATCTTCGAAGCTCTCACTGTACACCAAGAGATCGTCGAGGTAATTGAACACAAACTTGAACTTGACATCATGAAAGATGGAATCAAGGAGTCTGGTGAGAGTCTGGGCCCCCACAGCAAGACCCATCGGAACTCTTGTGAACTGATACAAATTCCACGGAACGCAGAAAGCAGTGAGAGGTCGAGACTCAGGTTTCAAAGGAATCTGATGATAGGCCTGATTCAGATCAAAAACAGAAAAATACTTGGCCTTACCGAACCAATCAAACGCAGAATGCAAATCGGGGAGAGGCACAGAGTCGATTTCAATTTGCGCATTCAATTTGCGATAGTCCAAAACCATTCGGGACTTGCCATTGGGTTTTGGGACGAGAAAGGCTGGACTAGCGTAGCTCGAACGGGAAGGTTCAATGACACCATTTTCCAGAAGTTCGTCAATGATTTTTCTGAGAGTTTCCATTTTGGGTGGAGCTAATTTGTATGGGTGAGAGCGAACGGGACGGGTATCTGTTAGACGAATCTCGTACTCCAACAGGTTAGTGACTCCAAGCTTTGGCGTCAGCACATCTGGGAAACGAGAACACAAGGTTCTGATGGCTTCAGCCTCGCAAGTAGTCAGATGCCCTAACGGATCAATTGTTGGCTTGCTGGGTATCTCAGGCTCGACTACCGCAGCACCACCACCAATTTCATCAGCAAAAGATATTAATACCCGCCTCGCAAATCGGAAAAAACACTGACCTCTGCCTAAATCCAAAATTAGGCCAGTGTGCTTGATAAAATCCGCTCCTAAAATGACAGGGAAACAAAGGTCCTTAGCCACCCAAAAACTCCAAACCCAAGAAAAATGTTCAATTTTGAACTTGAAACGGGCTTCATAGATGATGGGAAGGGGTGAATTTGACGCAGTCCAGCAGATAGGGGTTTTTCGCTCAACTTGCTTGATAAGCCCAGACGATTCAAGGTTTTCAAAAAGGGACAAGGAAATGAGGCAACGGGCTGACCCAGAATCCACTAGGGCCTTCTGCACCGTGGAACCTATGAAGATGTTGAGACGTGGGCAAGTTGAGCGCGCCGCTTTCACGCCCATGGAAGCAAGGCCCGCAATCCCCCGCAGCAGAGGCTCGGTCACAGGCACAACACTCCCAGAAGGGGAGGCAACAGAAACATTAACTGACTTTAACTTCGACTTTGACTTACTTGAAAAAACATTCAAATTATTGCCCTTTACATTATCACCAACAACCTCACAGGAAGGATTGGGCAATTTTTCCTCCTGTGAGCAAACTAGTTTTTTGGACCACGTCCAAAATTTCCACCTTGACGGCAATGCCGCCGAATGTGACCTGGTTGCCCACAACCAAAACAAACAACAGGTTGCCTCTGCCACTGCGGCGGTTCAGGACCCAACACTCCCACGGGTGCTACGACAGCATGATGACCAGCTAGGGGAAGATGCCCCGCCGCTTGGTCTCTCTGAAAATCAGCGTCCTGGACAGATCTCGAAAGGATGGAAAGTCTGTCCAGATCCGCAAAAGATGAAGGCCGTGGTGCAAAAACCAGACGGGAGCGTTCCTCAGGCTTCAACCCCTGAAGCACAATGTCAATGAGCTCAAGCTCACTGATCCCCAAACGCAAGACCCTTTCCACCGTGCGAATGTCCCCCACGTACTGGCTGAGAGACTCGGCTGGCTGCTGAGGACGAAAAACTCTCTCAACTTTCAGCTTCTCCATGACCCGACGGGGCATGAAAAGCTCCAAAACTTCTTTATGAAAAACATCAAAGGTGACGCCTCTGCGCAAACAATCAAGCAATCTGTCCCCCAACGGTTTCAGACAGTATGGAGCAATGAGTTCCATCAAAGTTGCGTCTGACATGCCAGGGTATTCACGCATGCGCAAAACACTCTCCAGAAAAAAACAAAGACCATTCACATCTAACCCGTCCACCGGCCGGAAACCACTCAGGACAGAGGCAAGGGGATGGGGAAGTTTGCCAAAGGAGTTAGAGATGGAAGGGGAACTATGAACTTGAGAAGGAAAGGGAGATGGGGACTGGACATTCAGCGTAGCCGCAGCCAAGGTGGACGTGTGAGAGGGGGACGGTGTGACATTTGCATTTGACATTTGAACATTTGCAGGCAACTGGAGCAGTGCACTTGGCGTAGGCGGAGCCTGGGGGGTACCCACTGGAGCCACAACATCAACAACAGACTTTGGCACTTCGTTTGAAGTTTCCGAAGAACGGTTGTCTTCAAAAATTTCAACTTTCTCCTTGACAGACTTTCCTGCCTTAATACTCTCCAAAATACCTTCCAGCTCAAGAATTCTGGCTTCCACCCAGCTCTTGTCTTCATCCTGGATTTCAGGTTGCCCTGAAACCAAGAGCAGACGCTTACGCCAGTGCGTCAGCTGTGTGATAGCCGAACCCTTAGCTGAGCCCATAGGCAAACTACTCCAACTATCAATTTCCCCACTTAGCTCTTCCATCCTCTCTTTACATGCCTCCAGTTCCTCATCCAAACTGAGCGACTCAACCCAAGCTTGAGGCATGCTAACAATTTGTCTGAACTGTGTACGCAAAGTGCGTACATCAGTTCCAGGCGTCTCCCCCCGGGACCGCACCTCGTACACCAGCTCCGGCTTCCTCAAATATTCCGGCACAATTGACGCCATACCGAGTCTCAACCAGTACTTGACTCAAAACAGACAACAAAAATTTTTTTCACAAAACAAACACAGAAATTTAATTCCTAAGGCTTCTGGACGTTGATGCCTACGCACCTGATGGGGCCCAAAAGAAGAACCTGCCCATTCATACCGCAAGTACCGCAAGAAAAAACAACAACAAATGACCCACGAACGTACACACACACAAACATACACCGATACATACACTAGACAACACCTAACACTTGTGTGATGGGGTGTACACACAAACCTTTTTTTTTTTTTTTTTTTTTTTTTTTTTGACACATGACCATGCTTTTGACACTCTTGCTCCCGAAGGATGCAAGTCATTACCACCGATTCCACCCGGTGCCTCGGCCAAAGGGCGAGCTCCTAATAAAATGTGTTTACGCCCCACCACAACAACAACAAGACCTTTTTCCAAAACTGCCAGGCCAGAACATTCCCAAGAAACCAATCCATCCACGGCTCTTCAAAACAAAACAAAAAACAGAACGCGGACAGTGATCGCATCTCTAAGTATCCGAGTCGTGAAACCAAGTTTCACGACAAGGCACCCAGGACGCAACCCACCAACCACGCTCTGCTACCAGATGAACCATGCCCTCGTGCCTGCACCCAGACTAACGAAATGGAAGCGTGATCCATGCGCAGGCCCGAGGAGCGGCTCACAAAACTTTACTTAACAAAATGAGAACCATGGATGGAGGTTCAAGAACAACACGCCATTTGAGAGAAACGAGCTGTAATTAACCATTTAAAAGAAAACACAACAACAATAATCAACAACAATACATGAATTAAATACTCTCAATAAACTTTAAATAAATTTAGGTACCCGTTTAAGCTGCTGACTTACAATAATTTATTTTAATCATTCAGAAAATCAGAAGGATTTAGTAAAAATTTAACATTTAATAAAAGGAAATTACCAAAATTAACAAACTATAACAATAATAAAATATGATGACTCTTTTAATAAATATCTGAAAAGTTAACAATTAACTAGGGGCCCCAAAAATTAAATACAGTGGAGAGATTTTAAAATCGGATGATTAGGCAACAGTAGAATAAAATTTGAAATAAATAACAATTAGTCGGTAACTTGCGGTAACAGTCTTCAAGGGTGTGACACCGGAGGGCCATGAAGCTGGGCGGACAGCACCGGAGGAGAGAAGAGGCAGGGCGGAGAGGGGGCCAATATGCAGCGCCAGCCTAGTCGCAACATTCCTCTCCGCTGAAGATGGTCAGTCATTTTCCTCCTCACGGGCCCCAAAAGGCGCGCGGGGCGTACTAAAGTTACTCCATAAAGAAAGTTCTCACAAACGGCCAAGAATAAAACTTAAAAGGCACATTTATTATCCAAAAAAAAGAAGATTTAAAAGGATAAAAATCTTCAGTGAAGTACTCAAATCCGACGTCTCGCAACCTCTGACACTTCGCGGTCGGAGTAATAAGAACAAAACCCACAGCCTTGTTCGGGGGGCCGTGGAGTGACAACGAAACACTGAACTAGCCTACTATAAAAAAAACACTTGAACCATTGATCATGAGTCGTGACATTCGCCCGGTGGAAATAGTCACGGCTCATAATGTACAATCAAAACTTATTTTACTTATTTGGCAAGTAGCTCGTTATTACCTCAAGTGTTGAAGCTACCTTTCTCAGTTCACATGCGGGTTTTTTACAGGTTAGGTAAGAAACACACCTCCGCCGCAGCAAACCTGCAGACTAAGCCAATTTCCATTTGCCCGATTTTATTCTGACTTAAATCTATTATATAGCATTAGGTTTTACGAGTACCTAGGTTTACTGCTACAGGGAGAATAATAAAGTGTGTTTTTTTAGTAAAATATTAATAGTTTAATATAAAATAAAGAAATTTGCCAAGTTAGATCAAAATATATCCATAAACAAGCAAACTACAGCAGTTTACTTTTTCTTTAAGAATAAAATGGGAATTTAAAATTTGTTTTTATTCTTTCCGTAAATAATAATCGTACAAAAACACTTCAATACAGTATACTAAATTATCTATTTTTAAAGCTCTTTTGTTCGAGTTATATCTTGCAAACGGACACACACATTATATGTGAATTTGAACGTATGGTGTTTTTGGCTTCTGGGTACATCAAAATGAGAAAGTAAATCGGTCCCGGGTCCAGGTCTTACTATGAGACATACGGTAATAGCTTACACTCTAAGATCCTTACCAAATAACATCGCTTTACAACAATTACGACTCTCAGCTTATAGAAATTAAAAAATGCAAAGAGATCTCTTATTTCTTTGGAAAAATGGGTAGAAAATTATAATTATTTTAGTTTTAGTTTCGATCACCTATACTGCAGTTTCCCAGACGGAATGTTCTCTAATTCCCCCTCATTTCACCCGGATTGACCTTGGCCAATCACGTTCACGTACTCCTCGTTTTCATTCAGACCACGGCGCGAAACTTTCTTACTCTGCGATTCTACGCACTGCGGACTCTTCATTGTGATTCCTAACTATATTTTGGTTTATTAGTTTATCATTTTTGTTACTTAAATATGAGATCTAATCGTAATGAGTCGTCGGGAAGCAGTATTGCATATATAGTTATTTATTCTTGTAAATTATAAGATAAATAGTCTACTTTTATTTAGAAGACAATAACTGTTTGAAGCTGTGTAATGTCTTACTTTAAGTGTAACATTTCCCGTGAATTATGAATAAAAAATACGCTACGAAACTGACTAGGCCTACTTGTATGGAATGTTTTAATAACTGACGAATGTATCAACAAATTCATTTTGTTAATTACATTTATACAGTTTAAATCGTGTGATTTCCAACAACCTTTATGAAGATCCTAAATTTGAGCAACAAACAAAACTGCTTTTGAAAACGACACCGGCTAATACAGTACAATAACCAGAGTTTTAAATATTTGCAATTCGTGGTGAAGAACCAATAAATAAACAATACCTGATAATACTCTCAAAATTTCAGGATACAAAATTCTTCAATACCCTCTTCTACAACTCTGCGTGCTTATCAATGGTATGCACCGATTGACCCATGAGCCCACTGCCCGTTGAAAACCTATCTTACTCGTCAAGGCCAAAAAACACATTTCCTGGAGAAATTTGAATCTGGGCTTTCTCCACGTTACGTCGATTCAAGGATTTTGATCAAATATTTCAAGTGAAAGTGTGTGCGTGATACAAGCCACGTCATTCTGTCGTTCATTTGTTCCAAATGGTGTTAACTTTGGATAACCTGTTCTGTTAAAGTTCTAAGTATTTCCTTTGTGTCTCAATGAGAAGCCCCTGTGTCACCCGATGTTCTTATTCTGT
Source organism: Macrosteles quadrilineatus (assembly GCF_028750875.1). NCBI lineage: Eukaryota > Metazoa > Arthropoda > Insecta > Hemiptera > Cicadellidae > Macrosteles > Macrosteles quadrilineatus. The sequence continues at coordinate 4,621,618 of NW_026542600.1, read as the reverse complement.
GTTTTTGTTTTGTTTGGTTTCTAAATTCAATAGAATTTGATGTTATTAGCCAACACCAAAATAATGTTCAAGAAGAACTGTTAATATTGGAATTAATACTAATTTGAAATAATAACTTCGCCAATATTTCTGAATTTTTAATTTTTATGAGGCCTTTCGCCAGCTATGCTGGCATCATCAGACACATCACAAAACTGAAGGTTATGTTTATGTTTACAATTATAAATTTTAAAGAATTTAACATATGGGTGGTAAAAAATAAAAACAATTCTGTTAAGTACATTTAGCTAAAGCTACAAAAAATAAATCATATATGTATAAATACCCCCGCCGCATCAAACCTGCAGACTAAGCGAATTTCCATTTGCCTGATTGGATTTAGACTAAAATGTCTCCTTAAAAATATCACATTTATTCCCTATTTAAATAGAATCAGTTTAACACATACTTAGGTTTGCTGCAACAGGGAGGGTAAAAGTGTTTTTTTTATGTAAAATGTTAATAGTTAGTAAGAAATAAAAACATTGTCCAATTTTGGGCAAAATATGTTAATAAACAAGCACACTACAACGGTTTACTTATTCTCCATAAGAATAACGTGGGAATTTTAAATTAAAATTTTTTTGGAATTTTCTCCCTAACGATTAGGCGCATTATAACGCTTCAATATACTAAATTATTTGTTTTTTTAAGCTCTACAAAATAGTTTGGAAAGAAATTTCAAAATTTTATGTTTTTTAGGTCAAAAAAAGGAAAAACCATTTTTACCCCATAAAAGCCCCCATAAACCCCTGTTCCCATGGTCCGATCATGCTGGTTCGCGAACTCGTTCGAATAAACTTAGGTTTACACGTAGGTACCAAATTTCATCAAAATCGGATCATTTTTGCTCGAGTTATCGTGCTAACGGACATATATATATATATATATATATATATATATGAATTTGAACAGATGGTGTTTTTGGCCTCTAGGGACCTCAAAACCAAAAAAAAACCGGTCCCGGGTCCAGTTCTTACCATGAGTACTACGGTAATGGCTTATTCCCTATATGGGAAATTCGCTAAAATGAAATATCAAGTAGAATTAACTTATAATTTTGTAAATTTAGAATTTAGTAATGTAATATTTTGAATTATCAATATCAATATCAATATCAATCAATAATACTAAATTACTAAAAAATATAACAAAATCCAATGAACAAAATGCATGGGAATCATTATTTATAAATAAAATGGACAATTTGGTAAATAATGATAACGGTCCAATTCAAAATATTACATTACTAAATTCTAAATTTACAAAGTTATAAGTTAATTCTACTTGAGATTTCATTTTTATACATATATGATTTATTTTTGTAACTTTAGCTAAATGTACTTAACAGAATAGTTTTTATTTTTAACTACCCATATGTTAAATTCTTTAAAATTTATAATTGTAAACATAAACATAACCTTCAGTTTTGTGATGTGTCTGATGATGCCAGTATAGCTGGCGAAAGGCCTCATAAAAATTAAAAATTCAGAAATATTGGCGAAGTTATTATTTCAAATTAGTACCAAAATAATGATTTGACGTTTTGAACAGGGGCTTCAGTTAAAAAAGGAACATGTATGTTTCTGCTCGTTTTATGTCAAACATTTTTTGAAGGAAATGTTTTTCACTGTTCGTATAGACATATTTCATTCCGGTTGGGAAATTTTTAATCCAACAATTTAGAAAATAAAAATCTAAAATCGTCAGGTAGCCAACATTTACTCGTTGTAAAACCTACATTTACCTATGATCGTAAAACCAAAAACCAATAAAATATTTATGCCTACTCGCATTTTTTTAATGAATCATTAACAGAGAAGAGATAATATTTCAAGAGTGCTGTCTTCGTGTCAATTTTGCAACATTCTAAGCTGGGGAATGACTGTATTAACATAAAGTAATGACTGGTTGCCACATCTGCCCTCAGCGTCGCTTGGCCCGGATTTTCTCCCATCCTCCCTCCATACGAGCGTTTCTGCAAGGATTGTGTTCCAATGTAGGCTGTTTTGGTTGGTTTGAAGCTAAATAACCGAAACGAGTATACCGATAGATTTTCGTAGTTATTTTACAATGTTCATGGAAGTAGTTCTATTAGTGGATAGGGGGTCAATTATTTAAAAATTAGAAAGAGAAAGCCCATACTGTATACTAATGGAATTTACGTAAACAAATGGGAAATCTTTATTGCCATTGTGATGAAAGACGAGAATGTGAGATAGTTTCGGTGATAGCATACATCACATGATGTCGTCCTCGACGTGTAAGGATTATAATATGTCTAATTAAAATGCCATATTTCCTCGTAATATTGATAGGTCATTGATTCATAAGATGCAATAAGCTCAACGACCCTAGTTTTTTAAATTTTCATCTCACCTTTTGGTTCATTTATTGTTGCCCTTGGGATGAACTGGGATTATCGTTTGCAACAATAAATGAAAAACAGTTTGTATAATAAATGAAAAACTTGATGACTAAAGAAGTCCAAACAAGTTGTCACAAACATTAATCTAGGAATTTAGTTAAAAATAACGTCTTTGGTTGTAGAATGACGTGATTAGGTGGTTGGAATTTATATCTTAAACTAAAAGTTTCAGTGGTATTCCTTTGACCACGTGAGCTAATGTGACCTCTTTTCATTCTACTTTTTTAATTAAAAGGCAAGTTTAGTTAAATTTTTGGTTTGAAGCAAACATAAATTGCAAATTGTACTAGAACATATTACATTTGTACAGGTACAATAGACTTTCCCACCTTTCTCGGTTATTCAGCCAGCTTGTAGTTTTTATGCCTTTTTACAAAGGTTAGAGTCGGAACCGATTTAATAAACAAGATTAGGGTTTTCTGTGCCAATCTTAAAAAATACTGTTGATATTTTTTCGCCATTAATATTATTGGATTAATTTTTTGTTTCAAACTTTCCCCTCTATTTTCAGCAACCTGCATTAAAGTAAGACAATATTCACAGATTACAATAGATAAGAACAGGTATACTGAATCTAGTTCTGGGCTTCCACAGGTAACGATGGCTGGAGACTTCATTTTGGCCGTAGCTTCCATGATGATTGCACGACTCCGAGACAATGACGTCACCCTTACACTTAGCCAGGTAAACAGTTTTGATCACTAGAATTAGTTATTAACACTCTAATGATTATCTCTCATTAATGGCTAGATTGCCTTTAACACCCTGGATTATCTGAACTAACAATTTGCCCGGTATTATTTACACTAAAATGTTAAGTGTGATGACTTTTTTTCAATAAACCACCTTGTACGATTTAGTTTTAAGAATGTTAATGGAGCTATTGGTGTTCAATTTACTGCTCTTTATAGTTAGTTGAAAAATATAAAATAATTGAGACTGTTAAGACGAATATCTTTGTTGAAGACATTAATTATTTTAAAATTTTATTAAATTTCTTCTTGTCCTTGGAAATGCAATACAGGGTCCAGAATTTTCTCTTAGATGACTGTTCTAATATACTTATTATTTTCGATACAAATATTGTATTTCTTTAAAATAAATATTAAGGATATTTTTCTGTTTATATGAGAAAGTCTTTAAGTCCTAAAGATTTAAGTTAATTCTAGTATAAATGCCGAATAATTCTAGAATATAGACAACTAACCATTACTCCATCCTGAGTTATTTAGCCTGAAATGAAGTTTTATGTGACTTTAAACAAGTTTTTGATTTTTAGGTTGTTACTGACCTTGTACAAGGAGAGTTCATGCAGCTCGGTTCAAAGGAAACAGAAAACGAGAGGTTTGCTCATTATCTGACCAAGACTTATCGGAAGACAGCAAGTCTTATCGCCAACTCAGTCAAAGCGGTGAGTAGGAGATGTGTTGGATGTTGCAAAATATTTGTGTACAATGTCAATGGCTGTGAAAATCCAGAATGATGAAACCATAAAACTGGAGGAAGGTGTTTGGCCTTAGCTAAGAAGTCCCTCCTCCAATCCTGTTTTAAGTCAGAGACAAGTTCACCTAACTTCACTGCTTTCTTGAACATCTTTGGTTTCTTCCCGATTATTTGTATTAATTTTTCCAGACACTGCATGTGCCCAACAACAAACGTCTCCCCTCACCTAACTTGAATGTGCTAGAACCACTGGAATTTTGATTAAATCTTTTATGTTTTTCACGTTTTTATAGTTTAAGTTTTTTCCTCTCCAAGCTGCGAGCTGTCCTACATATTCAAAGTGATATTTCTTCCTCCTAACTCTTTAAAACTGACAGGTTAAGTCCAATTGAGATTTCCTACTCCTTTAAAAGTTCCTTTCCTGAGTCAATGTCTTTTGTAGGAGGAATTATATCAGGGATTTGATATCATATTTATAAAACAGCACTCTATCAGCTCATGTTGCGATCTCTCCAGCTCTCCGCAGTGAGTGCAACAATCATCTTCCACAAGGTTAAAACTCCTCAGCTTTAATTGCCTTGAAGTTGCCGTGTCCACTGACGAACTGTATTGTGTAATGATTAGTTTATCATCCACTCAATCTTCCTAGGCCTCACATGATCACATCTCGAACAACCGTGAAGGATTATTGTCTTTTTGTGCTAATCTCTCACAGCCTCTGTCGTTCTTAAGTGTTCCTTCCCTTTGAAACTTCTCGCTTTCCCTGACAGCAACTCCTTCTTTTAATTCTTTCCTCGAACACCAAGTCCAGTGGGATAACTCCGGCAATCACTCGCACCTCTTGGTGGTAGACCTAGTTCACTCCCAACAGTATTCTTCTCTGCAGACTCATCAACTTTGACTTCTCACCTTGTTTTTTTCATTTGTTGACCCCACATCTCACAGCTTTAAAACTCCATGGGTTCAAGTGCTGGGATGTATCATTTTTGTAGGTTTTCATCTCTTATGCCGTTGCTTGTTATCAAGTGCCTTTATAGACTTTTTGTTCACTTAGTAATAATGCCCTGCAAACTTGAATCCTTTCTCCTAAATTTGTTGTGTCATTCAAACACTGCTTTGTGCCATCTCCTATTTTGATACATATTAATCTCTCAACTAATCTTCCCTTCAGGAGCACCATCACTGTCCTTCAAAAAAGTCATATTACTGTCTTTTTCCAGCTGGTTGTGAATTGTTGGGCTCTAGTTGTTTTTAAGTCAGGGCTCGTATTCGACTTCACCAGAAGCACTCCGTCGTCCGTATAGGTTCTCGCAGGGATAAATTTCTTGAATAGCAGCTGCAGAAACCAATAAAACACAATGTTCCACAGATCCTTGGGGACATCCTTTTGTGATAATTTTGCCCTCCTCTTTGTTGCCAGCTCCTAAAGCAACAATCCTGGCTCGGATATTTTCATGCCACCAGGGGGAGTCAAACCCACTGGAAATTTCCAGGAACAATCCTTAACTTTTTCACACTTGTCGAGAATCTGTGCAGAATTTATCTTATTTCCTCTCTCTCTCTCTCTCATCATTCTTTCATTCTCTTCATATAACCAGCCTTTCATCTAACATTTGAAACACAGATAAGAGGGTTACTGGCCTGTAGGATTTTACTATGCTTAAGTTTTATCTTCACTCTTCAGAAAAATCTTTATAATGCCTTTCGTACATGTGTCGGGAAACCCACCTGCCCTCAGCATCTTTTTGTTCAGGTTCAACAGCATTCTCTTTTTCATTCCAACAAACATCCTCTTGATGACTGTGCTCTTGATTCCATCATATCTTGGCACTTTCCTGAACTCAGTGCTTCGCTTCACTGATGGTGATTGTGACACATGTTGTTTTCTCCTCCCTTTTAAGGCGGGTTTTAAGACAGGTACACACCATTGTCACTGAAATTTCTGATGTCACTAGCATGATGTCGGTGACATCCAATAAAATACAAACACAGAAGAGGGCACGTGCTAGTGAGAAGAAAGAGAAGGAATCAGTTTCAATAATGTCACCATCAGAGTAGAATGCTGTGTTGTTCCTATTGGGGTTAAGGAGAAGAAAAAGAGGGTGAAGAATACATGTTCAAAGATAATTCTGGACCCATCCTGATTTGAAAGATAATCTTTTATTCAGTAAATTTACTTCAACAAGACAGTTGTTCCAACACCCTGAAAAGTTCCAAAATCTCTATAGGATGAAACCTGAATCTTTTGAAAAACAGTCTGTTGAAAGATAAATAACTTCTTGATCAGCATCGTACATGTTATTAAATTTACAGAAAGTAAATAAAGAAACGTCTTGTAACACTTAAAACATATATTTACGCTTATACTGTTACTCACAAGACGGTAAATATACAAAAAGGTGGTAAGTGGTGATCAATTTCGATTGGACACTCCCTCCAATCATCATCAGACCCAATAGGCGAATGACAAGAATGGTGTCCCTACTTATAGGTACCCTATTGGCTACCGGAAGCACCGGCCAATACATTTTTATAAGTACAACTGGAATTGAAATTTACTTGTTCATTAATCAACTTATTTCTATTTTTACATTTTTCCTAATAAATATACAATTCTTCCCAAGCATTCATTACACATCCTTTCTTACAATTCTTTAAAATACATAGACTATCCTCCATTTTTCCTATTGAGTGGCCATTTTGTAACAGGTGTTGTGCGACATTTGATCTTTCTAGATTGTTGTAATATCGTTATATATTGTTGTGTTATATATATATATATATATTGTTGTAAAAGATAAATGTATCGAGGATAATAACTATTGGCGGAAATCAATAAATTAGCGTTGAAGAAAGGCTGTCAATATTTTAACAACTAAGGAAACGTGTTTTGTGTATGCCTAAGGCAAGAGACATGTCCGTCCAAACACCGACAGGTTGGTTCGCTAGAGGCTTGTAGGAGTGACGTGAGTCACAGACAACGTGTCCGTGACACTGGTGTGTATGGATCTATAAGTTAACACAGGTTGGTTTTTCGAGTGAGCCCAGGGCCGCCCGTAGGGTTGGTGGTGCCCGGAGCAAACGTGGTTGTGGCGCCCCCTCCCCCCCAGTAATAGTCAGTCGCATTCGCATATTTTAATACTATGTTAATACAAATAGCCGCTGTGTGGCGCCCCCTCAGCCTCGGCGCCCGAGGCAGCTTGCCCCCCCTTCAAACGGCCCTGCGATGTCACTAGCACAATAAATGTCAGTGTCATTAAGTCAGTGACTTTGGTGTGTAACCCTTCCTTCTGCTTTCTGCTTATCTCTCTGTCTTTTGTTGACACGTTTGTAAGTTTCCTTTGTCAATGACTGCATTAATCTTAGAAATGTGGCCTTCATAAGAAAATACAAATACATGATGGAATGGCCTCTAGATCGTCTGAATAAACTAATACTGTATAGGTTTAAATTACCTGTTTTCTGTCAAAACGATCGAATTGTTTGTATGATGACTACAGCTGTTTCGTGCTTTTTAACCTTCCGTCAAGCACATTGATTTTCAAACACCAAAGGGCGCACCCACGGAAGTTACCTCTGGGATCACAAAAACTATACAATGATGAGCAAAAAAAATGTTAATAGCAATAAAACTGTAAGAATACATATTTTATGAGTTTACATTATTACTTAGGTTTTATATCAAATAGAGAATGTTAAAAAATAAAAACACGTAAGTGTTGTGGATAAAAAAGACTTACTTTTTGTACCTATACAGTACTATCGTATATTAGAAAACAAATTTTAATATTGTATGACATAAAAAAACGTACATGGTCTAATAATAATAATAATTTTGTATTAGGACAACTTATTCAATCAAAGCTCTTAGACAAAAATTGCATCAGTGTAGGACATAATAACACCCATGGTATTATGAAAAAAGATAATTATTTCATAAGAACAACTTACTTTGTCAAAGCTCTTTAGAAAAAGTTGCAGTAGTGTTTGAAATGAAACACCTATTGTCCAATGCAAAAAATCTTTTGTTAGAAGGACTACACATTTTGCCAAAGCTCTTTTTCTTGGAAAAAAGGTTTCCGAACTCACGCACCATTAGTTCTTTCTACTAAATGTTGTTCCTTGTCCCCCTTTCAACACTAGCCAACAATCTCGCAATTAGTTCTTCTTCATCCATTTTATAATACCGCTAAATAAGGTCAGACACAAGGGCGCACACGGAACTAGGCTCCGGGAAACCCGTTACATCACAGGGCGCTCACGGAAGCTACTTCCAGTAGTGAAACGAACCACTCCCCAAAATCAACTGACAACTGGGAAAAGGGTAAAAGTATACAAAACCGAACACATACTATGGTTTTTATAACGAAAAAAGTAGTGACCCGGAGGTAACTTCCGTGATGCGCCCGATGGAAGGTTAAAAAAGCATAAAAAAGTCAACCACAAAACATCCTGAACAAGACATTGTCATTCAAATCGAACATTATTCATAACACCTCCATCCATATCGCCAAAAAGCAGACAAAAAAACGAGATAAGGAAAGCACAGGGGTAGGGGTCAACGCTGCCAACACGTGACAGTCGCGACTTACCTTCCACCGGCGCCGTGTCTGGTGGACCAGTTAATTAAATGTATTTTTGTGTGTGTCATATCCGTATGTGTCCGTTTATTTTTTTGTTTACATTTTTGACGAACTCCACATGATGTATTAGCAAGACATTCTCGACCTGAAGATGTGCTATTTTTAAAAAGCACGAAAGAGCTGTAGTCATCATACTACCAAGTCGATCGTTTTGACAGAAAACAGGTAATTTAAACCTATATTAGTAAATACAAATAGTTGAAATTGTTTAAACTCAGTTCCCTGTTTCATGCTGCTTGGAATTCCTCTCATGATGTGCTTGGAGATAACAACACACCTCACAACGTAACTGTACCTTTAGCATCACTCACTACAGTATTGGCAACTAAGCAAAACCAACAGCAAAATGGCGGGCGGGCAGCAAACCACGAATGCACTCAACTTCAGCTGAACAAACACGACGTTTGCCGCACGCAAAACATACTTTTGTTGATCTTTCTTTATATATATTACTCAGGTGGCAATGCTTGCTGGAGCAGACGAGAAGACTTCTGAAGTTGCCTTCCAGTATGGCCGCAACGTTGGGCTGGCTTTTCAACTTGTCGATGACCTACTGGATTTTGTGTCTTCTTCAGCAGCAATGGGAAAGCCAACAGCAGCAGATCTAAAACTAGGCTTGGCCACTGCTCCCGTGCTCTTTGCTTGTGAAAAGGTAATATTTTTGCATAGTAGTTAAATTATTTTTTTCAATTGAACTTTTTTATGTATGGGAGTAACCAGTCAACAATCTAGGTCGTCACAGATTTCAAATTAAAATCCTAAACTCTTAGGCTTCCACCGTCAATGCCTAAGGGTGGTAAATCCTGGTCCTTTGAGTGACAGCCCCGTGGATTCAGACGACAATGAAGTGGTTTCTGATGTTTTGGATGAGACGGAGCAGTACTTTCTCAAGGCACCAAGAGTGAAGGAATGTTAGTGCCTTGAGAATGGACTGTTTCAAAGCATACAAAGTGCTGACAACCTTTCAAATACTGAAATTCAAACTCTCCAACACATTTTCTGCATGTCGCTCACCTTTCAACATTCATCATGTGTGTGAATGGGTTGATTACATGTCATTTAAGCGGCCCACACACTACACGTGCATTGCACGCTGTGCCAAAAACGTGCAAGCGTGTGGTAAAGTTTAGGTGAACTTAATCACTATTTTACTGTAAAAGTAAAGTTTTGTGCAAGTATGAGGACAACTTTGACACTTCATTTAAATAAACCTTAATTTATAAATGTTTAGAGACACTACAAATAAAACTGTATAAATGTTAGAGTATTAGCTTCTTTCCCTATACAGTAGGTGGAAATTTAATAACACTTTTAGTTTTGCATCGATATACCATTTGTGGTCAGAGATATTTTACAAATTGTGCGAAACTTCAACTACATTTTGAAATGGTTAGAAAGAAAATTTTCACTCAAATTCCTCTCTTTCAAAGAAATTTCCCCTCTTTTATTTTGAAGATTCCCCATCTTGTTTCACTTTCAAATGAACCTCTTGGCAAAATCTGCTATTGTCTGAGTGAGATATGTTGAGCTACAAACCCTTTGTATTCCAAAGTGTCGACTAGTCCACCATACAAGCTCGGCGGTTTATTGCCCTTATACACAGATCTGTGAGCTAGTATTGTACAAGGATGAACACATCTTTTGTGTAAGATAATGAGCAATATTCGTCTAGGCATCCTATAATACATGAAAAGTGGCAACGTCACACTCCTGGCCTACTGCAACATAGAGCGTTTGTGCAGTGTTTATGTTAACACGTTTGTTATTACCATGGCAATAGACCGGGGTGATGTTGCCACACAACAATACCACTACCTTGTATAAGAGAAGGAGGAGGTTATGTATTTGTATGTACTATCCTGAGACCCAACAGTTTTGATGTTTTACTGTCAGCCAAAACATTCTACAAATTGTACTTAACGTCAATATTACACATTATTTTGTATCAATAACAGTACAGTAACACACAGGACAGGTGTACCGTGGCATCTTTATTGTATGTTTTTTCCAGTCATACGAAACGTGTAATTTATGATTACTCATTTCATTTACATCGGGATCCAGCAATTTTGACCTGATAACGCATGAAATCATTTTCAAAACGATTATTTTACCAAAATAATTATATTATATTCCACATTCCCCATGCATACAGATTTTATTTTATGTAGTTGTGCTACAGGTATTAGCTCCAATATTGATGTTTTTTACTAAAGATTTGGAATTTGACTCCAGTAAAATCAAAATTATTGGTATAGTGCTTAAAGAGTCTTAAAAAAAAAGAAAAACTTAAGAAGTATTTTGCAGATCCTGAGGTTCTTAGGGCGGCTAGTGTCACGTAGCTGGAACTACAGGGTGCGGCAAAAAAACCAATCTATTTTCTTCAGTGCACTGTTCAGCGACCGGCCCTCTGAGGGTGGTGGGAGTAGGCGCGTTTAATAGCCTATACAATGCCATTTTTGAAGTCATAGAGCAGTGGTTGTATGAGCTACGTGCGGTTGCTATCTAGTCGTTTTTCAAAAGTAATAAATCAGTCATTTCAACTCAGTGGTAGTTTTGTGCTTTTATTCTATTAGGTCGACATGGACATGTTTCATTGTGATTATCTGTATGGATAACACAATTAAACAGATTATTATTCTAATTAATCTGTAGGGATAAATTAATCTCAAAATTCGTGTAACTGAGCTGTCAGACATGTTCGGGCAGGCGCTTCCTGCGAGGACTGTTTTCCACAACAGCACGAACTCTATAGAATGTTAGTTGTCTGGCGTCCGATCTGACTTTGCACAACCTTTCAGCTTCCTTTTCAATGCAGAAGCCGTTGTTCTAAAGTTAGTAACCCACCGCGACCGCATTATTGTGATCGGCAACGGAACTTCTCCATGTCGCCTTAATTGAAAGAATGCATGAAACTGCCGCTGAGTTGCAATGAATGAATTCAATACTTTTTTTAAAACAACTCCATAACAACCGCACTTGCTCAGGAGGGGTCCACTGCTCTACGACTACAAAAAAATGGCTTTTTGTAGGCTTTCCAACGAGACTTCTCCCACCACTCTCAGACGACCTGTCGCTGAACAGTTCTCTGCAGAAAATGGTTCAGTTTTTTTGCCGCACCCTGTACTATTTAAAAAAGTATGTCCTAAGCACATTGCATGGTGGATGTGGAATAGACTTTGATAGTAGCCAAATTGTCTACTTTTTAAAACAGAATTACATTATTTAAATTTAGATAATATTTCTGGTGTAAAGTTCTTAAGACGCTGCTTCAAAAATAAATTCAAAATATTTTACCAAATGATCAGGTTCTCTCTACTCTGATATGTATAGTTATAGTGATGTGGATATGTATGGTTTTCAGTTTCCGGAGCTCAACCCGATGATCATGCGGAGGTTCCAAGAGGCAGGAGATGTAGAGAAAGCGTTTGAGTTGGTACACAAGTCACAGGGGTTGGAGCAGACCAGATTCTTAGCCAAAAAGCATTGCCTGGAGGCTGCTCGATTGGCTGGCTCTATACGCGAGAGTCCTTATCAGAGATCTTTGATGGTTGTTAGTGACTTGGTCATCAATCGGATGAAGTAGCAGTCCATCTCAGCTGGCTGCGTATACATTGCCTACAGATATTGCCTCATACACGGGCTAACTTGTACATAATCAGGCCTTAACTTATAGCGTCAGTTAGTTCACATTATACTCCACCCTTGAAGATATTTTATATTTTTTATACTTTTGTGCATTTAAAATGCTTCATGCAAACCGAGTTTGACTTTTTTGTAGACATAAAATACGTTCAGATTATTTAATATATATGAATATCTATGATCTTTTTATGAATGTATATCAATGTCAAATCTGAGTTTTATATTGATTATTTTATTTCATATACTATTTGTAAAATAAATAAAATATAGATCGTACACAGTCAGTATTAAACTAATAGTGTCTTAAATCAACTATGTTCGATTAAAATATCAAACCTTAGTTTTTAATTCCGAATTCTTCTTTTGTTGCAGTTGAAAATTGTTAAAATTCTTTAAACATAAGGTCACCTTATTATACAGTCTGTGCAATGTTTATCGTGTAATCCGATAAGGATCTTGTTATTCTTTAAATGTTTTAACCAAGTGGATGGCTCATTAGATTACACCTGAGTTGTTGTAAATAGATTTTGATTGAGATCAGCTTTTGAATTTTGCTGATAACAGCAAAAGTTTTGGGTGATATTTTTCTCCCGATTCAAGACCAAAAAGAGTGTCAAATGTGAAATGAGTGAATGTGGCTTCTTCATATTCTGTCAGTTGTTTTTTCTTTATGCTTTTGTTGAGTCGAAGATTGTTTTATCTATCCTCCACTCACAATTCCGTTTCTGTGCTTCCAATCTACCAGACTGTGATTATAGCTCTAACTCATCTTATTTCTAATTGTTGCTATCTTTAACTATCAGTCTCGTATGATTTTTTATATTTCTAGAAATAGTTTAATGTCTATAACAAACAGAGAAAGAGATAATTGACTAAAGTGTTTTGTAATTGATATAATAAGATTCTAGTACTTACTCTAAGAGAAATGTATGTTTATAGAATGAAATGTAGGCATTTGCTCAAAGTGTATATTTTAAACGCTAGTGTTTAAGTTTAAGTATATTACTCAATTGTACAATGAATGTGTGAATGATTATGTGCTACCAACGAATCTTATTCAGACGTTTTATTTAGTTTTAATTTGCCATATTTATGCCAGAAGTCCTTCTTTATTCAGTAAAGATTAAAATATAGTTCTGGCAATAAAATTTACAATTCCATTATTTATCTTCAATTGTTTATTTGTTTGTTAAACTCTTTGTAAGGCAGTTTTGTATGTGTTTCACACGAAAGAATTCTAAAATATATTCAATTCACTTAAACTTTACTAGAATTTTCAAGTAGCTTTAATTTTCACTGTTATTTTTTTACTGTTGGTAAATAATCATGAGCGATAACTGAATCACGATTACAAATTTACATTCAGGATTGAGTTAAAACTGCCAGTACTTAATATTATACCGTGCCTAAGGGACCACATAATATGCATTTATTATTCCTACACAAAACTGTAATATGTGCAATAGACCACAGTTAGATTAGCTTTAGAATATATATATATATATATACATATTTATTATCCTTTTTAATTAATTTCTTGATTTGTAATAATTAGTTGTATGTTACTCATTCATAATTGTAATCTAATAAACCAAAACACCTTCGTAAGGGTTGGTTACAACCACTGCCACCAGGATTATGTCGTGGTTTGATAAAGAAACATATTTTCCAGATAAAATGTTTTAAGATAAACACAACTTTCTAACTTTTAATTTCTTCTCAGGTGATTTTTCGTTTTATTAAGCTTATATCCTTTGCATAATACTCATTGACCAATACATGTTAAGAGACCAAGTAAACTTAAGAGTAAGCACACATAATTATAAAAACCATATCTTTAGTTTTGTCATTTACTTGTAAGTTATAATGTTACTTGTACACAAATATTATTGTAAAGAAATATTTATATTGTCCAAAAACACTTGTACATAAAAATCTCCAGACTTATTCCTAATTAGCTTCTAACAGTGTTTTACCTTTAGTATCTAACAACCACTCTGTGTTTACAAAGTGTTACAATCACATTACAACATAAGTTGCAACAATCTAGTTAATATTTTACTCTTTGATTTTACAGACAACTAAAAAGAATTACTTCACCTATAACCAAATAACACTATATAAGGAACATTTAGCTTTTATATGTAAATATAACAATACCATAACTACGTGTATAACCTGTAATTATGCTATTGTATGATTGTTTGTATACATTGTGCATGTGTATAGATCTGTGTAAGAGTGTATACAGCCTATTGTATATGAGAGTAAGTTTTTACATCTAATCTCATGGTAGAGGGATATTTTTATAAACAACAAAAAACTATCACGAAAATAAAAATTCTATGTAGTGTCGGGTTTTTAGGCCTTATAAAGTATTATCATCATCTGTTTTGTATACTTCATCATTTCGCTTTTATGTTATTTTTTTAATAAAATCTTTACTAAATATTATTTCTTTTATTACGGTACCTATATCACGGCTATAAGATGTGAGAAGGAAGATAAGTAGACCACAGCCCATGATAATATAGCAAAATTGTGACTATAAGGCTGCGGCTTCACTGGCCGTAGTCTGTCACCCAAAAAAAGTGGGGATGGAAAGTTAAAGAAAAGGAAAGGTAGGAATCAAACGAAGGTGGCTCCACTAGCAACAGTCTGCAGGTGGCTTCACTAGCTGTAGAGGGTAGCACCACGTCAAGTCTCTGTCAACAGCTGACCAGTATATATGCGCAAGGCACATTGACGCTAGTTGAGTTTTGTGGATTCTTTTGTGAATGATGAAGCCTGAACTTAATTGTGAGGTTATTATATTGGAAGTAGAGAAATACCCCAGTTTGTACAACAAAGGTGAATAGATTTACAAAAACAAGTGCTAGAGTTGATGGCAGCAAAAAATTTGCGGTTTTTGGTGAAGAAAAGTAGTAGAATTGGATGAAGAAAATCTCAATGACTAACGTTATATAAAGGATACGTATTTAGTTTGCTTTATAGGGGCACATTATCTATTGAGTGACATAGCGTTTGCACGGATACTGCAAAATACTACGTTATATACAACAATTCATTACTTGCTTGGCTTGTTATAGTGATGTTACACTGTATAGCATTAATTAGTTAATATTTCAGTACACTAAAATTACCTTCATAATGTGACTGAAAGCTTTTCCTCTGCTCCAATTGGTTTTCTTAGTTTGGTATCCTTCTTCTTCAAACGTGATGATACTGCTTCTAGTAAATAATAAAAAGAGTTTTGACACATTTTATAATCATCAAAAAACATGTCTGAATACTTTCTTAGTTTGGTATGCAATGTTTGAAACATTCCTTGAGACATTCTGTACCTTATTATTGGTTGTATCCACCATTTTCTCTTTTGTGACCAGCGTCGTCTATAAATGAAAAGTACAACGAGTTCAGCACTACAAATATTAATTAGCGGCATGATAAATCGAGGTTTACATCTACCGCCACATACGGTACGACGTCACTGCAGATTGTGGAGTCACCCAACTGTCATGAGTAGCGTGATAAACTACCGCCAGAGGAGCTGCAGCCGAAACAACAAAGAGAAAACATTCTACTCCTAACCTAATGTAAACTAGCACTCAACACTTACATTTTTGAGGTTTTGCTCAAATAATTTCTAAAAAATATACTTAGGCAAAAGCCTTCTTTCTGTATTTTGAAACTAAGAAAATGTGATGATTTTCTTAATAAGGGTTTAATGTAGTTAATAAATCACTTTTTGAGTACCAACCAGGTACTCAAATGAAATAAGGCAATCTCGTGATCGGCAAGCAGCATATAGTTTTTCTGAAATCACTCATGGTGTTTTCATATTAATTATCTATCAAAATAATGGGCAATAGCTACATGCATATTACCTAAAAAGCTAAAATATTAGACCATAAATGTTATAAAAGTGTTCTGCTCACCTATTTGTGGGTACTGAACTGATCTTAGGTGGCAATAATGATCGCACAAAGCCAATCCCATGTGGCAATGATGATCGCACCAAGCTGATCCTAGGTGGGAATGATGATCATACCATGCCGATCCTAGGTGGCGATGATGATCGCACAAAGCCGATCCCATGTGGCAATGATGATCGCACCAAGCTGATCCTAGGTGGGAATGATGATCATACCATGCCGATCCTAGGTGGCGATGATGATCGCACAAAGCCGATCCCATGTGGCAATGATGATCGCACCAAGCTGATCCTAGATGGGAATGATGATCATACCATGCCGATCCTATGTGGTAATGATGATCGTACCATGCCAATCCTAGGTGGCAATGATGATCGTACCATGCCGATCCTATTTGGCAATTGTGATCGTACCATGCCGATCCTAGCTGGCGACGATGATCGCACCAAGCCAATCCTAGGTGGCGAAATGCTCTGTATCACAAAAAATTAGTTGAGAATAAAGAACTTGTTATTCCTTTTAGCAAATTTTCCATATAGGGAATAAGCTATTACCATAGGTCTCAAGGTAAGACCTGGACCTGGGATCGATTTACTTTTTCATTTTGATGTCCCCAGAGGCCAAAAACACCATATGTTTAAATAAATATATATACAGGGTGACAAACTGGAGACTGACGGTTTTCATCTGCCTAGTTCTGAGAGTACGGTAGTTCAACTACAACGTTTAAATACACTGTACAGACATCCACTGATGGTCTTGAAAGTTGCTCGTCTTTGATCGCCATGAAAAGCCACTCTGCCTTATTTAGTTTCCTCCAATCAGACTCCTTGTAGATGAACCCAAACCAACGATATGATTCACTTCTAAAACATGATTGTATATTTGGAGCCATACTTATCTTTGTTTGTAACTTTTCTTTTTTTGTCTGCGACCCACTGAGACCTTTGGCGCCTATAGGCAGTGGTCTACGTGCCTAATGGGTAATCCGCCAGTGTGTGCACATTTATTCGCACTTTAATTTAAAGAACACTTTTAAACAGTCAGGTAGAGTCTATACAATTTACAATTAAACTGGAAAAAGATGATAAATTACCGCTTCTATAAACACAAGGATGGATCACTAGTGTATTCAGGAAACCTACTGGTGAATACCTCAATTTTTCCTCCAATCACCCCAGACATGTTAAGACAGGTCTAGCCATTAGTTTGATTAAAAGGGTAGAATCCATTTGTAGTACTGTACTGATGAAATTCTTAAAACAGAACTGGAAAACATAAAAAACACATATCCACAACTGTGGGTACCCTCCCTTTATTTTTGCTAAGGCCTTAAAAAGCTTAAATAAAGTCAATATTCCAGAAGACCCTGGCACTATAAATTTACAAAAAATTGAAAATTTAAAATTCCCATGTTATTCTTATAGAGAATAAGTAAACTGTTAAACTGTTGTAGTTTACTGTTGTTGTTTTTTTATATTATTATAGTTTGCTTGTATATGTATACATTTTGATCAAAATTTGCAAAGTTATTTATTTTATACCAAGCTATTAATATATTACTAAAAATGAAAAAAAAACACAGTTTATTACCCTCCATGTAGCAGCAAACCTAGGTACTTGTTAAACCTAATGTTATTGAAATAGATTTAATTGAAAATCAAATCAGACAAATGGAAGATTGCTTATTCTGCAGGTTTGCTGCGGAAGGGGGGTATTTTTAAAATTTAGTTTAAATAGTGTCTTGGTTATTATTACCTCTAACTTTAATAAGCTAACCCCCATTAAAATATTGGAACACAACTGGTATAGTGGTTAGAGCTCAGGTCTTCTGTCCCAGAGGCCAGGGTCCAAGTCCTGCCAATCACCAGTAGGCATTACCTATCAGATATTGGTTTGGAACCCACTTTATAAGTTGTAGCATTGTAAGACCTTCCTTGTAACCATACATAAAAGATATAGGTCTCTTATGAGGTCCTTCGCTGTATTGGTGAACGCTTTCCAACATCTGAGTGTTAACCAAGAAAACATAACTCAAACAAATAAATAAAAAAATAATATGACATATTAACTAACTTGTAAGCTGGGATGCTATAGACGTGTATCTTAACATTTTTAGTCTAAATGGTTTTTTACATTCTAATTAGACATTATCTTTGTTTTGACCTTAAATTTAAAATTTAACAAATTTCACGTCATAAGCTTATAAAAATAAATTGTTCAAATCTTCTAGATACTAGACCAAATTGTGTAGGCCTACACTACTCTTTAAAATCATAAATAATTATATTTCATTCAGCGCATAATATAACTTTAAAACATTTTAAATTTGATACTTTAGAAGATGGAAATAGAAGTGAGCGCATTCAAGCGGGTTTTACAGCAGAGCGATCTATAAATAAACAACTGTTCGCGCAATTTCATTATGGCCTGCATTACATTTATTTTTCAGGTCCTTTGTTTCGTCAGCGTATTTTTACTGTCAGGTAAAGTTGTTGTGTTTTCTCAGGGGAAAGATGTGTTAAAACTGAACTGTCAACCAGGTTTCTCTAGAAATATTTTAAATGATCAAAACTAAAACAGGTTTTACTAGGCTAGTTACAATAGTAACAAATTTCAAAGATGCAAATATAATACAAATTTGTTGGTCATAACATGATTTTATTCTTTGTTTGAAGTTCATTGTCTGGCGATGCTGAGTTGATGTTGTTTAAAGGCTTATTGCGGACATTTTCCATCACAATGGTACAAATCTGCTGACTAAGCGAATTTCAATTTGTCTGAATTGAAATCATTAACTTATAATGTTTTTGTTTAATGTAGTAAGTTAGTAAAAAAATTTAAATTGACGCCATTCTATGTACACATGTATGAAAAATGAATAAAGTTATCTGGAATCTTAAATCTTGAATTGATTTTCAATCAAATCTTTTCAAATAGCATTAGATTTAACGAGTACCTAGGCTTGCTGCATAAGGTTTGGGTTTGGAATAAAGACTGTTTTTGTTTTGTAAAATATCAATAGCTTAGTATAAAATAAATAAGTTTGCATAGTTTGATCAAAATATATCAATAAACATGCAAACTACAACATTTTACAATATTCTCCATAAGAATAACATTGGAATTTTAAATTTACAATTTGTTGAATTTTATCCGTTACCAATAAATTGTACACTAACACCGAAATACTAAATTATTTCTTTTTTTAGTCTCTTTAAAAAGGTCTAAGGAGAAATTGGAAAATTTTGTATTTTGAGGTTCAAAAATGAGAAAAACTATTTTTTTACCCTATAAAACCCCTATTGAAACCCCATTCCCATGCTGCGATCATGCTAATTTGCAAACTCATTCAAGTTTATCGCGCCTTACACCTTCAAACCAAATTTCATCAAAATGGGACAAAAATTACTCAAGTTATCACACGTTCACGGACATATGTATATTCAAATCTACAATGTATATATAGATACAATATATATACACATATAAAAATTTGAATGAATGGTGGTTTTGGCATCTAGGGACATTAAAATGAAAAAGGGGGGCGTAGTAAAATGAAAAAGTAAATCGGTCCTTGGCCTAGGTCTTACCGTGCCACCTACGGTAATAGCTGTTTTTATAATTTTTTTTTTTTTTTTAGTTAATAAATTACAAACTCCCCTATAGGGAAATTCACTATAAAACAATACACAACGTTTCGGGATCTGGAATGTGATCCAGTCCTCAGGATAAACAACTTAACTAGCACATTACAACTAACAATACACAAACGCCCAACCTAAGTTGGAATACACTACAGAGAGTAGCAGTCAAGTATATCATATGCACTACTACTCTTTGTTTAGAGCACAGCCACTCTGTAGAGTATTTTAATAATTTACGATTTTCATTTATTAGATAAGATCCATTACGATAGATAATATTATGAAATCCCACACTGAATAAGTAGAGTCGAAATAAATAAATTTTAATCAGCTGTCTGATAAATTCAAAAACAGGATTAGTACAGTAAGTCCTATGTTTAAAATGGCAAAATGATCAAAAATTAATAAGATTTATGACGATACTACATTAATGTACATGTCTAAATCACAAAAAAACCAAAAAATCTTTGTTGATAGTGTGGCGTAAATTATCGTACGCATCTCACCCGGGATGGTGTTATAGGTAGGACCATAGTAAAATTGTCAGACTACTCACACAATATAAAAAAAAAATACATATGTATAAAATATCTTATCCCCTAAAGAGAGGAAACACCCCAAACACCATTTCTTTCTCTGGGTCTTTAAAAATGCCGATTCTTGAAATATTATGTTTTAACAAATTGTTACAAACAATCACCTCCACTTGCACGGGAACTGGAATGCTCGTACCGGACACACCTACCCTACATGGCTTTGCTATTTTATCACTCCTTACATGAAGTACAGGTAACTATTTACTATGACAGCTGATAAAGAAGAAAGAAATTGCTCCTGTTCACTTGGTATACATTTACTTTCCCTTGCTCTCAGCAGTAGTTCCTCACAAATTTGTATTATCATTGTTAATAAAACGTGTATGGAAAACTAAAACTAGACAATCTTTAAAAATGTTCACATCTTTATTTAAATTATAACTCTTTCGGACATATCGCTTGATATGGGATGAATAAACCTAAATAAAATGTTAACATCATAAACTTTATGATAAAAGATCCATGGACTGTGTCTTTTGGTTATCGTTGTTAGATATAAAACTTATTTGTATTGACTGTGAACAACACAATTAAGACTGGCTTTGATGTGGCTGCCACCACAGTGCGTGCTCGGTCGGGGCTAAGTAACGCTATTAGTACAGTGTATTCTCTTACAAACAGTCATGTAAATGGTGTTTGCAGCATGGCATTCCATGGTTCTACAAAATAGCTTGCAGCATAATATTTTTAATACATAATCAAAGAAGCAAAGAATCTAGATGCAAGACTGGTATTTCAATTATACCTTATTTTGTGTGAGGAATAGGAAAAGTATCAAACCATTACAGTAAATCAAATCTGTAAACTATATCAGTAACTTACCAATGTAATATTAGCTTTAAGTTACAAACTTTTAAATGTTTATACTTAACTAATCGTAAATTAATAATATCTATAGTAAAAATATTTAATGTAAGTTAAAATATACATTAATGAAATTATTTTGTTAATGATAATTGTACCCCAGTCTACAAAAACATATCTACTTCAGTCTACATAGTTATCAAGAACCTGGCAACCATAAGGTAAACCAATTTAAATAATCATTTTTCCTTGAAACTGGGAATAATACACAAATGATTTTGTTATCTCATGGCTCCCACATTTAATTGTGGGCCCTGTTACCAGAATCTGGCTCGGGCCCCCTACCAACCGGGGTATGGAATACCCCCCAGCCGAGAGGGGGGGGGGGTCCGGGGGTTCTCCCCCTGGAAAATTTTGAAAATGTCATGTATTTTAGTGAGTAAGTGGTAAGAGGTAAGAGGTAAGTGGTAAGAGGTAAATGGCACTCTTGCAGCCTTTTTTAAGGAAGAAAAGAGTTCTTCAATGAGTTTTATAAGACTTAAAATTACAGGAATTCAGCAATTAAAACTATTATATCAACACACAAAAGCTCCATGCCTATTAATATTTTGTCATTTTTATTTCCCTATAAAAGGGTTTGGCTATCTTAACTGCTATAATTGTACTTTGTAATATGGAGTAGGAAAAAACTTACGTAAATCGAGTTTAACAGCTTACACCAATGAAATCATATTTTATTCAGTGACAATTTTCATCAAGAATTTTAACAATACTACATTTTTTGGGAGTGGATGCCTGAGCTGCCGAACTTGCGTGAGTAGTCACAGAGAAAAACTAATGTGCACGTTAACGCAGAGAATGACCGATGCTGTCGATGCCGATGCTATCCAATCCATGCTTTAGTACAGTATTATACCGAGCGAATTGGGAAGAAAACTTAGGTCAAAATTATTACAATCTTTCATATTTTTTAAACTCCAAAAGTAAAAATTTTTAAAGTTTGTGTCAAATAACCTAGACTGCAATTATTAATTGAAATATTCCATACATAAAAGTGCAACCGGGACCAAATGTTGATAAAACGGGACAAATAAGCGTCCCAAGAGGATTTGTCGGGACGGACCAGTCCCCCTAAAACGGGACTGTCCCGTTCAAAACGAGACGTCTGGTCACCTTATCTATGGTACATAGTACATGTCAATTTTTCAATGCTTTACAAATTTTATTTTAACTTATAACTATAAGGATTCATTATTGAAACTATCAGTTTAATTATAAAACCAAACTTTGTTTATTATGGGGGGAGTGAGGTAGGAGTGTCTAGGCGCCTGGCGGGAGGAAGGGGTAGAGGGAGTTTGTGGGGCCCGAGCTGGCTGTCCTGCTGTTGTATAGTACATACGCACCAACGCACCTATAGTATTTAAATATAAACTAGCTTAGAATCTAGAATTAATACATTTTAAATTATTTTCTTTGGTTTTTGTTAAATTTATATATTATTTTTTATGTTCAATTTATGATCTGCTGTAAAGTTATCTTCAACGGGGAAAAAAGAAGAAAAAAAATAAAAAAGAAAAAAACGGGTAGGCCCGGGCCCTGTTACCAGAGTTGCACCAGCCCCACCCTTGTGGGGGCCATGTGTTATCTTACAAGAGGTATCCTTGTTTGTTGTTTAGGACAATGAATTCCAAAATATACATTTCAGATCACTTATTTGACTAAACATAAAATGATGTCATTGGGTTGCAGTAAAACCTGGGACAATCCTTACAACAAACAACATTCTAACTTTACAGAAAATATTAAATTTGGAGTGTGAATTTACTAAATTTAATAAAAGTATCCATTTAATTTAGGTAATAAAGAGACTCAATGAGATTGATAATGGAGAAGATGTACAGTGAAAAGATTGTGTTCAAGCTTTTGATACTAGGGTCCATGTAACCTTTCACAGTTTGAAAAATATTTTATGAAAAATGTGTAGCATTTTGTAATAGCAGGTTGTATTTACAATAAATAACCACTAAACACTTTCATCATTTAGGTTTTAGTCACGTTGACACGTTATTACATGTCAATTTGTAATAGTAGCATTTTTTTACAATTCTCACCCTCTTTTAAAATGATGAAACTATGGAATAAATTTCCAATTTGATTTCAGTAAGTATTGTTAATTATTCATTGTTTTAGAAGTAGGCCTATTCTAGCGCCACTTATGAAGTTTAAGACGTGTACTTCAGTGGTGTGCTAGGATCGTTCCAGGGGTCAGGTTTAGCAAAACAAGATAGGTAGTTCATAATTTGCTTGTCTTCAAAGGGACCATAGGCCTACAGACTTGGCAAAAATAATTGACTAGTGAGATACACTCGTCATTAATATCTAGGGGCAGTTCAGATTAATGAAACGGACTGCTATTGCTCGGATCAATCAAGCAGATAATCAGAATCCTTGGATTACTCTGGTAGAGGTCATACCGATAATTGTAAGCGTACGAGACTGCTGGGATTAAGATGTCAGGTGTGTAAACCAAACTGCTTGTATGTTTATAGCAGTTATGTGAACAACGCTGTATGAATTACACTAGCAGAGGACTGGGCTGCTTGGATTACTTGAGCAAGTAGGCCAGTGCTTGGATTCCTCTAGCTGAGACGGAGGAGACTTATAGGAATTCTCAGGCAATGCGAAAGTGACTGCAAGGATTAATCTAGGTAGTAAATAGTCCTGACTGCTTGGATCACTAGAGCACTACGTAAGCTGAGACTATTGTGATTACTCTAGCACTAAACTGTAGGTATCTAGACTAAACTGTTGTGGTCTTTCCTCAAACCCCTCAACAAAATTTTAAATGTAAGTTCTGATTCTCAAGAAACGAGCTTAAAATTAGAACAGCACCTTTACGGATGCAGCTCCAAGGTGAGAAACTTGAGGACATATCCACCACCTGTACAAGGGAGTCCTTCCTTCAAGTATCAGCTCTGTCAAGAGATGAAGAGACCGGTGCGGGAGGGAGGTCATCACTAAGTTCCACATGGTGACCAGCCGGAGCCATGCAACGAGATCAAGATGCTAGCAAGTTGCTGTATATCATGCACCTAAGAGTCAGAAGGGCAAATCTCACGCTTAATTAATTTTGTCAGTAAATCTTAGCTTTTCAAAATACTGTAGGCTGTATTTCTTTTTTAACGTTCACAATTTATGTTAGTAGCTTATGAAGTATTACAAACATGAACAACTAAGCTGCTAATTTTTAAATTTGTATAGAACATTTATTTGCATTTTGAAGGTAAAAATAAATAATGTATACTTTGTAATACGGATACAGACGTATATAAATATATAACTACAAAAAAGTTTTTTAGTCGGTACTATTTACGGAAAAAACGTCTTATGAATTTCAATGCCCAATTTTTATTTCAAAATTCAACAGAATTGACCAAGCGATTTAATAGGGTTTAAGATGTAATTAAAATGAAGCAGCATTAAGTCAATGGAAAGATTACACAAGATTAAAAATGAGCTGGTTGTTTATTTGAGAAATGGGAGCCATAACCATGCATCACCATCCTTCTTTGCTGGAGGCTTGTTTTTATGTCTGGGAATACAGTGTTTTGTTAACGATATGTTACATCTTAGAGTCAAGGTATAAAACCTTTTGTTTATGATATGTTACAGTTTACAGAAAATTATTACGACATTTTGTTTGTAATATTATAATATTTATAGGAAAGGAAGACATTTTTTTTTATAAGATACGGTTTGTAGGTCAGGAAACCACTTTTTGTTCTATTTTTACCACAATATACACATGGAATCCAATTTTTATTGTTGTAAGCAATGTGTTGAGCTATGAAAATTACAATGTATTTGTATTTTTATTGCTCAGATAGAAAAATTTTAACCAATACGGTACCGTTTCGCGTTCTGTCTATTCTGCAAAGTACAATCATATGCATTGCAGAACGTTCAGATTAATCCAGATATAAGTCTGGACTAAAATGAACATCTTGCATATTAACTGTATATTATTTTTCAATGCAGGGATTGAGGAGTTTTTTCAGCCTTAGCAAAAAAGAATCAGCTGAATTCGAGGGAACATACCAGCTAATAGCTTTTGATTAGATTGTTAACTTGAGTCCCTAGTGTTTAAATATACTGTAATTTGTCGTTTTAAATACACCTAATACGAGTAGGTATATTAATAAATCCCCTTGTGTTTTCCGATTTGGTATAGGATCAAAGTCTGGATAGTTCTTAAAGGCAACTAATAGGGGTTGGTCACTCTCTTTATGCTCTTAACTTTTTCCGAGGCCAAGTTTTCTTCTTTTCTCAAACCACTCTTCATCCTCCAATCTCGTTTCAGGAGTTTTCCTCCAAGTGCCTTGGGGTTATACAGTGGATGGTAAGCTTAGCTGGTGGTACCATATCTTCTGTATGGTGGACAAGGCTGCTAGGGTGGTTACTTCTCTCAGCCGGTTGATGGCTAATGTCGGAGGTCCTCGGCACAGTTGCTGAAGGCCAGTCCGTACTCCTGTGCGGGGGAAGTGTGGACAAACACACTCAATAAGGAGGTATACAGATGCACCCACCCGTGCCCAACGACAGGCAGCCCTCAGGGTAGCATCTACTTATCGACCATCACTGTCCGAACCTGCTGTCCTAGTAGTTGCTGGAGTCTTCCCTATTAAAATTTAGTGACGAAGAAGAAGGAAATTTATCAGTGGCGTGGGGATGACCAAGCAAGGTCAGAGGAGTGCAGGCGCATCTAACCGCTGAAACATGTACGTTAGAGTTGGGAACTGGAGACCAGGCAGCTGATTCAGAAAGTCCAACCTTGGGTCAATTGGTGGTACGGAGAGGTGGATTATTACCTCAATCGGTTTCTGACCAGTTTCTGGTCACAGCTTTTTGGGATCATACTTGTGCAGAATCAAATCAAATCAAATCAAAATTTTCTTTATTCATTATGTACACATAGAGTACAGAATGGTGTCAACAAGTACTATTATAAACTAGTAAGTACAAGTATATATAATACAATAATAAATTAAAATTATAATCACTGTAAGAAATTAAATTAACTGTTACAGACGGCATATGCTTAAAAAAATTCATTAAAACTGTACAAAGGTTTAACAATAATAAATTACTTCAATTTCTTTTTGAAGGACCCAAAATCAGTTATACATTTTATTGTCTGATAATGAATTATAAAATTTGATGCCTGAATATGTTGGCTTCTTCTCATAAAACGTTAGCTTATGTCTATTAAAACAAAAACTATTCTTATTTCTAGTTTCATATCTCTGGTTAAAACCTAGCATACAATGACTAAATTTTTTTTTATCCACAGAATCAGATCATAGATTAATTGGCTGTAAACTGTCATTATTCATAAATTTGAAAAATGTTCTCTGGCTGACTCAATTCACTTAAGTTTCATTATTATTCTTATTGCTTTTTTTTGTAATATAAGTATCATGTTTAAATTTTCATTAGAGGTGTTACCATAAACCGACAAACCAAAAGAGACATAAGAGTGCACAAAAGCAAAATAAACTGCTTTAAGGGTTTTAATATCACAAAATGGTGATAACTTTTTAAGGATGAAAATACCTGTTGACATTTTTTTACAAACTTGAGATACATGAGTGTTCCAGCTAAGAAGTCTATCAACAGTTAAACCAAGGAATTTTGTTTCCTTAACTTCATCAATAAAGTAATCATTAAGACAAACATTCTTTACCACAGACCCACTTTTCCTATTTGAAGCGGAAAAATTAATATATTTAGTTTTTTGTTTATTTAATAAAAGGTTTACATCAGCTAAATGTTGTTGGATTGCATTAAGTTTTATAAAAGAAGATACCGGTATTTCTATATCATTTGCATGGTATCCGGATAGTTTTATATTTACATCATCTGCATATAAAGTGATTTTACTTTGATCACTGAAATTAGCTAAGCTATTGATGTAACATAAAAAGAATAAAGGCCCCAATATAGAATGGGCAAAGCCGATTGCATCTACTGCCCGGTTACTCCCAATGTCGCAGAACACACTTTCTTACGCTGGCCACATTGGCCACATGTGACCCTCGCACACCTAACTCCTCCGTCAAACGTCCCGTCCTCACCTACGCCTGTCCTGTCCTATTGAAAGCCCCTGAATGCCAAATTTCCAGCTGGATGATACCGAGAGGCGTGCCTTGAGGATAGCTTCACACCTCTCCCCATGGACCACAAACCAGGACGCCTAAAGCGCCCACTCCACACCACCCTCCAGAGATTTCCTCAGACACCTCAACCTGAAGTACTTTGAACGTGTCTGCACTTCCGAGATGCTTCAGTAGTTTTCCAACCCTACTTCACGAATCGCCCAAGTCTCACCATTACTCATCTCACCAATCTCCCGAACCAACAACCACCCAGACCCAACCCGTAACAACAACCCATCAACCACGTCAGCCACCATAAACCCCCAAAAGCCGAACCAACCACCTACTACTATATAACCCTAACATCCCTTCTAGGCTTTGTTCTGGGAAAATTTGATTTTTGTTCAAACCTTAAAATGAAATTTCAATATTTTTAACATTAGTCTTATGGATTTTCAAGTAGCTATGTTAGTTTTAAGAAAATGTGAATAAATTAATTTACAACATATGCTTGTAATAAATCATATACAGTACAGAAGCAAATTAATAAATACAGTACAAAAGAAAAGAGCAATTCAATGAATACCATTACGCATGGATTATAAATATACTTGGGATTTATTACTAAGCAAGGGATGAATACAAACTATTCAAAAACGTAGAGTCTTTTACCGCAAAACAATACACTACGCTAATATTGAATTAAACCCCTCAAAGAAAAGAAAAGGACGTTTTTGTAGTTTTCAATGATGCGCTGCTGGAATGGGCGGGTTATTTTTATCATTCCACGGATTATTGAATAGAAACGGTATGGATCATAAACATAAACAATATAATGACCCAAAAATAAACATGTTGTATTACTATTTCAATGCAACTGTCAAAAATCTTTCAAAACAGATGTAGAGATTATTAGTATTAGATTCCATCAAGTGATGTCATTCTTTTATGTTTTTGATCCATAACTTTTCTTTTCTAATGTCCGTTCCACAATCCCAATGACTAAAATGACACAGCCAGAGAGCATATAATATTCGCAACAATGCTGGTCAACAGCTGATGTTAATGTTATCACGACTCATGAGTTTGTTATCGAACTTTATTGTAACTATTTTCAATATAGATTGTTCGTCTGTATGGAAATGTTTGTGAAGTAATGTAGAGGGAATGTCTACTGAAGAGAAATTGGCTTTACATTGGATCGGCACAAGTAAACTCATTGTACACATGGACCAAAAACTTATTTTTTACCCTCATTAATTTTTTTAGCTTAACTTTGCCTTGGTTATTAAATTTATACTCGTCTATAAAGGTTTCCATTGATCCATACTCCTTTTTTAAACTGTGCGAATAGAAGTCAAAGAGTTACATAATTAGAAATAAACAAAGTCAGTAACATGAATTTAGGTTCCTTGAAAATTGCCGTAAAATGGTTGTTTTACCCTCCATTTAATTTAGAAACGAAATTCAATTGTACCACTTATCTTCAAATAGTCCGTTTTTGTGAACTCAGACTATTAACAGTTATATAGGCTACCTAGGACGGTGTAAATGTTGTTGCCGATTCACTCATGAAAATATTATACAGGGTGGCTAAAAAGTAACTTGCACCCCCCCCATAACTTTTCAACCCTTTGAGATATTTGAAATTGGTTTGTGGCAACTTGTTTGGATATGAAGGGCTACAATAATTATGGTCAGTTTTGAAAATTTTGCCTTAGGGGTAACGGGGGTAGGGGGTAGCTAGAAATATATATTAGAAAAATCGTTATTGTTCAATAATATGAATTTTCAATATTAGTTATGAATTTTCAATATTACATAGAACTGTACAATTCAGAAATATTACAGTACACGAAACAATAACCACCAAGGTTAATCAACCTGATTTGGTGGATTTGCACAACTTTGATACAATAAACTCAAAGAGTAATGGTGGGCGGTACACCGGTCAAATATTATTCTATTAATTCATAAACACACAAAAAACATGAAAACTTAAGCACATTATCTGTTTCTTAAACATAAACACTATTATAAACATTTCCAAGATTTATAAATATTTCTATCTACATATTATTAAAACTATTTATTCTATTAGGTCCTACACAACAAAGTAAAAGAAATAATCAATATTTTCTATTTCTAAAAGATAATTCCATAAATCACCAATAAACTTGTTTTTGTTTTCACATTTTTTAAGTCTTGTAGGCAAACTATTAAAAAAATTCGGGGCTAAGTATAAGTAAAACTTTTTAAAATGAGTTAAATTTGGTCTGGGGATTGCTATGTCATAACGATTTCGTAAATTTACAGATCTATAAGTTTCCTGATCATTCCTATTTCCACTTCTTAAAAAAAAAACAGACGTAACACTTTAAATACAAACAAGTTTTTAAGTGGTACAATCCTTAACGATTTGAAATTTTCAAATAGCAAGTATAGTCGAGTTTGGTATTATTTTGCAGGTCTTGACGAAACATAACAATTAACATAAAGAAAATAGAAATCGAACCATTAATAACAAAATGGCAGTTCAAAATTACTTTTAATAACCATTGTCCAAACCATTTTTAGCTGCCATTTTGTTATTAATGGTCCGATTTCTATTTTCTTTATGTTAATTATTATGTTTCGTCAATACCTGTAAAATGATACCAAACTCGACTATACTTGCTGTTCGAAAATTTTGAGCTATCCCCCCTACCCCCGCTACCCCTAAGGGCAAAATTTTCAAAACTGACCATAATTATTGTAGCCCTTCATATCCAAACAAGTTGCCGCACACCGATTTCAAATATCTCAAATAGTTAAAAAGTTAAAGGGGGTGCAAGTCAATTTTCAGGCACCCTCATGATTATTTGGATTTGAAACGTTTTAGGATGCCATTTTGTTATTAGTGGGCTGATTTTGGTTTTCTTTATGTCAATTTTTATGTTTCGTCAAGACCTGTAAAATGATACCAAACTCGACTATACTTGTTATTTGAAGATTTTTAGATACCCCCTACCAACCACACCCCTAAGGGCAAAATTTTCAAAATTGATCATAATTATTGTAGCCCCTCACACCTAAGAAGGTTGCCGCAAACAGATTTCAAATATCTCAAATGGTTGAAAAGTTAAGGGGGGTGCGAGTTACTTTTCGCAGTGTATTTACTTTGAAAAAAAGATATATATATTTTTTATGTCAATTAATATGTAAAACGAATCCTAAAACCAAGGATAATGTGGTGTATAAAATATACAGATACATACATAATACATAATGTACACAAAATATAAAGATACAAATACAGTAAACCCAAATGTTTATTATTATGGTAAGGCCTTTTTCTCAGCAGCTCATTAAGTATTCAGGGTGATTGAAATAAGTGTGTCAGCTGTTTTATTTGAAAATTATATAGTTCAGCAGCTGGCTATAGGCTACTTTAGTGTGCAAACTTGCGTATACAGTACTCAATATTTTTGCATACCCTTTTAGTTTAATGTCTAGGGAGTTTAAACAACCGGGTGTTTACCTCCTACCCCCTACGTTTTCCGGTTATGACGTTATCAATATGGCGGCAATGGATTTTTATAAAGTATATATTTCGCAAACTATTTGTCGGATCGGGATGAACTTTTTTTGTTTGAAAGATAAGTTTACATGCTATTTTTCTTACATTTACACATATGTTGTAAGTTTAGTACATTTTTCATAATTTTGCAAATGTCCATATTAGCATCTGACGGGAATATCACAACTTTGTCTTTTTGGAACGAATCCTATACTAATTACATTAACATTTGGTTTGACAGTTCCATTTAAGTAATGTTAAATAATGTTTACATTCGGGCGAGTTGCATAATTAATGAGCTAATCTGACTGCTTTGCTTCGCTCGCTGTGCGATTTGCTATCGAATTTGAAAACAATAATATTCATTTTAGGTGGTATTTTATTATTGTAAAAAAATTTTTTACACGATGTCAGGTTTTCAGTATTGAGACAGTAAAACTTAAGAGAGTTGCACACCTTAAATTACGTAGTTCTTACTGCAAATCCTAACTTTCCACAAGAAAGCGAGTCAGTTCAAACATCTGAGAGAGTTTTAAGCTACGAATTAAAGTTTACGAATATTAGTTTATCTAGTAAGATCTAGTATTCATTAATAATTTTAAAAAGTTGAGATGCTAAGGTATAACAAAGCAATTTAGGTGTGCAACTGCAACAGTAGGTCTATACGTGTTTGATGTAAGGGTTGCTGTTTGCGGGGATGACGGGGGTTGGTGGGGGAGAGGCGCGCGCCCTACGTACCTCAGTAAGCGCTTGTTGTGGACACGAACGGATGTGTTCAACTGCAGCTCTTGTTGTAGTCAGAAACTAACCTTAATGTTACTTCTTCTGTTAGTTTATTTCGTATAGAAAAATTACTGTATTATAATCTTAACTAAACAATGATTTTAAGTTTAACATCACTACTCAAGATGGAATTTCCTGTGTCAGTTTTTATGGTTTTATTGCTCCATGTGTTCGGCTCTAAGGCTTCTTCAACGTAAGTTAAAAATAATCTGTTCGCTTGTTAGATCAAGCTATTTTCATAATCCCATGTATTGCATGTTATGTTCGATTTGATCAAATGTTAATAGTAAAAAAATATTGTATATACATGCCTAATGGTATTCCTTATGCTTTAAGGACTTAACGCATTTAAGGATTGCTATTAAAGCAGGTATATACACTGTTTTAATAACCATTTGGGATCCGGAGAGGCTAACCAAACACCATAATTCTAATAATTCTTGGACAATATTTTGCATCTCATCTCACTTTGTCTTGAAACAATGTTATCTAATTATATTACATATCATTGTGTGGCAATATTGTAAGATTGATCCAATTTAATTATTTATATAGCGAAGTGTTAATTTGTCACTGATTTTAGTTCCAGATCTTAACTATTTTCGCTTCTTTCGCTTCGACCTTGGTTTATTGTTGAGTTGATACGGGTGTTTACAATTATAGGCAGTTTCATTAGTAGTTTTATTTGATATTCTATCTTTTGAGTTGTTTTGTACGAGTATTACACCACGCGAATATCACTCTTGAAATACAACTCAACAAGAGTACAAGTTTCAGCTTAGTATCTGAAAAAGAAGAGGCAAAGGCTCCGTAAGATCAGCGTAACAATAAATACATTGATGGATACACTTAAAAATAAACAAAAACTCTAGTTCAAGCAACAAATAGAGAAGTGAATGCAGAAACCAGTTCTAGCCTGCATTCAAGGTTTTTTAATTGTTTAAGTAACTACCTACAGTAATAATGCAAAATAAATAGTAAATTCTGATATTGGAGAATTGAAATTTAATAATGCAAGCAAACGAAATAAACGGCTAACGGAATTGTAAAATAACTAAGAATATTTGCAGTTGTGATCATTCCTTTAATAATCTTCCAAGATTAACAATCTGGGTACTTTTTTTATTTTTTTTTAGACATAATTAGGTTCAATTGAGACCTAGACGTGTACATTTACAACAGAAAACACCTTGAATACCATTTAATAAAACATTAAAATACACTAATTT
The DNA here is from genome assembly GCF_028750875.1 of Macrosteles quadrilineatus. Lineage (NCBI taxonomy): Eukaryota > Metazoa > Arthropoda > Insecta > Hemiptera > Cicadellidae > Macrosteles > Macrosteles quadrilineatus. The sequence goes on along the minus strand of NW_026542600.1, from coordinate 4,588,712 downwards.
TGCTACAGCTCTTTAACCAATAAAGATACCAAAAAGCATTAAATACGAAAATTGTAGCAAATTTTAAGGGCTACAATGTGGTTTGTAATGATACCCATGTTGCTGTTTGAAATTTTTGAGATAACAGCTTTTGAAACTTCGAAAAATTTTTAAATGCGTAAAATAAGTAAAAATATAGGAAAAGGGTTAAAACCAGAGTTTTTTGAAAGCTCATTTAGCAATTAAAATGTTATCAAAATTTGAACACCCCACGAAATTCCGCATCTTTGCAGTGAAAATTAGCTCAAAGGTATATTTTTGTACGTTTTTGAACACCCTGTAAATAGGGATGAAAATAATTTAAAACTTTTTCCACTAAAATACTCAGAACTCAAGGACCTTTAAAATGAGGTATAACACGACTCCCCCTTACTTTTGAAAATTTCCAAAAAACCACTCCCACCCCCCAAAATCTGCCCTTTTGGGGTGTTTTTTGGGTTTGAAAATAATTTAGCTGAATTCCTTGGGGTCAAAATAGGGGGTTCCAGTTGCAATTAGGTTTCCATTTGCTTTCATATTGGAGCTATAGAAGCCGGCCGGGTGGTCTGAGACACCCTGTATAATATCAAATATATTCTGCAATACAATACACGTTGTAAAGTATACTCCGAAAACACAATTCCTTACTGATTCTTCTATTCAAAGTGCATGCATGCTTTTGTCATAGTTATATTTTATTACATAATTTTGTATGAAACAGATGATTTTTCATGAACTCTTTAAATATCTGTAGCTGTACATTTAATGAAGTATTTATTTATTTTTAAAATGTGTACTATTTAAACAAAGGTATGCCCAACCACTAATCAGTGTAAACCTACATACATCCCTGGCGATTATTCGTAGAGATTTAAACATTATATAAATGGTGAAAAATAAATACAAGCTCACATGCAAAAGATTTAGACCATTGAATGGTATTACACATGTGACTACTTATTTCATAAACATGATATTTAATATGTGCTGTGTGAGCCGGTCTTTATGTAAGCGCATTAATTAAATCCTGAGGAACGGAAGGAAATTCAAGAAATGCAAATTTACCATGTGAGATATGGGCTATTGACATAAGAACAGTTGCGTTTACGTTTGGTTTATATTCACTCTAAGCATTTCAGACAAAGTTTAATGATTATTCTTCATAACTCTAGCAATTCAACAGTTTGTCATTTATTTTAATATTAACTAAAAAACACACTGTATATTTTCACCTTTAGTTCCCTGTACATATTTTAGACTTAATTCAATAAAGTGAATAAGATGTTGTACTAAAAAGTTGACATCGAACTGAGACCACTGATTGCTGTTCATATTGAGCTATACTCCACTAAAGCTGATACTACATTTTGAATAGACCAACCAATTGTGCAAGTAAAAGGAATACATTTTTGCTTTCTGTATCATTAAGCTTTGGGGTGTGAACGTAATCTTTAGGGACTGATGATAAGTGACTTATCAGCAAAATAAAATTTGAATAGTAATAATGTGTTATTGTATATTATAGCCCCAGGATTGCATTTAATGACAAATAATATTGAAACATACCTGGGCAGATAATAAGTAGGGATTCGTGTGCCACTTGGTATATTAATTGTTTCGGTGGTTGTTATAACTCCGCCATTGTAGGCTAACAAAAGGATCAATTTCATGAAGTGTCGTCGTAATAAGTTACACACAGATTACGTATAACACAATAACTAAGAAAAATACCATCACGGATCATTCACACACACGTTTACATTGCCGCGAGCAGACCTGACCTAGGTTATGACGGACTGATGAGGACACTGACCATCAGCTGATATTGGTCTGTTGGAGTTTTAAAAGCATAATGGCATTCTTTATTGAGGTTTATTGCGTTCCTGATTTATGTCCTCGTATATTTTGCATTATTCCAGAATATTCAAAATTACCTTTCCCGCAGTAATGTAGATACTTACAAAATTGATAGGCATACATGTTATAGTTTCTGTCTTACCGTATGTGGCAGCTGTGTGCAAATTGATCTGACGAATCCTTTTGTTAGCCCGAAGATGGCGGAATCATCCGCCAAAATATATGTAGTAAGCTCTCCACAAGAAATTCTACTTGCAAATGATTGTTCAGCGAAGCATGTTTTAGCCATCATTGGTCAGAAGTACAAGTAGGTTGCCTAGAGTCACGAGGAGCCGATGAAAAATCAGTAAATGTAATACAGCTCCACCTTCAATGTCAGTTATGCAAATTAACCTTGTATCAAAATTTGTGCTCAAAATACAGCTTTTAGACTGGTAAAATACCACCAACATTTTCAACTGTTAAGACGTACATTTGGTAGGACTATCAGACGTCCTATAGCAAGTTCGACCCATCCCTAGTGTCAAACACGTCTATTGCTTATGAAATGTTCAAAATACGGGGAATATCACTACTTAATACGTAAACAGTACCTTACGTAATACGTAAGGTTACTGCTTAATGTTAAGCTTCTTAGCGTTTGTATATACTCACTTAAACATGTATATTAGTTATATGTTGAATACATTCATGATCGAAACCGATTGCCATTGTAACTTCTACTATTTGTCACCTGGTAAATGTTTTGAGTAGGCCTATAAGATTGGCTATTAGATTAGTTTTTATGGGACATGGTTTATTATTTCGTATGTTATTATTTTACAGTATTAAAAGATCCGAATACTGTTTCATGGCCTGTGGTGAATATTTTAGAAGATGTTTAGATAATTTTCCGGTTGTCACCTCTATTATAATTCGATGTATGAATCACAGTTAGAATCTAAACTTAATTAATTAAGTATACGAACGATTGTGGAATGTAAATGAACTACTTTGTAAATGAAGGGTACTTTAATAAGGACCCTTAAATTTTTAATCAATTAAAATAAATTGATACATAATAATATATCATTGGTAAATTATGATTACACCAATGGTATACATTTAACAAGAAAATCTTTGGAATAGATGTATACAGGGTGTCTCACATCAATGTTACACAATTTTTTGGTGTAAGTACAAAGTAGCCTAAATGAAGTGTGATGATGCATATAAGAGGTTCCAAGTCTAAAAATTAGCTTCCAAAATGTGTATGTGTGTCTATTTTATAATAACTTACCATAAAATCTATTCGTATTTCAATAAAACAACATGAAGCCTTAAAAATATACTTTTACTTGATTTGTCACATTGATTTGGGATGCTATGCCAATAATGTAGAAACTATCACATAACACGTCCAACATGAAAACAAAGAATCTTCGTCCTTTTCCCGGCAATATATGTAATATTCTGTTGTATTACAAATCGATTTGCCTCAAAACACGCACTCTGCATTTCATGCTTGTTAAACAATAGAACTGATTATAATTTAATCATTTTCATGGTTCATGGACCACTGGTTCTACCAAGCATTGTAAAATCTTGTTTGTAGCTCACAAAGCGTAATGGTTTAAAAGCAACGTTTTATCGCACCAACTGAAACTCGCCAAAATATAAGACATTACTGACCTTTGAAACTTCAATGTAATACATCCCAACAAAAATTTTACAATTTCAAATAACATTTTCTATAATCCATATTTTACAGGGTGTAATTCCTTATGCATCTGTTTAACTATGCTTTTAAAAATGCTCCCAGTTTTCGGGTTAAAAAATCAAATAAATAGCTAAAAAAATGGAAAGTTAAGCATTTAAGTATATAACAACCTCAATTACTTTTGCCAAGATGCACTGTTAATATGCAGATTAATTCTTAGAATCGTAATTTTCTACTCGTATGAACTCTTCCACTTTGATATTTAAAGTTTTAAAAGCCATTGAGTGAATGATTATGTTTTGGAAACAATCCAAAGTTCAAAATGAATACTTGGAGACAGATATATATCATACTTTTTAAAATGTTAAATCAAGTCACACTATTCTTCTGAAAAGAAAAGCGTTTCTAACTCGCGAGTCGGCGGAAATCTGTGTGATCATTTGTTATTTTGATTTCTTTTGCGAACAATTTACGGATTCGTTCTTGCATCCATTTAGATTTAAAACTTCCCTTATCAATTTAACACAAAATGTTAAGTAAAAATGTCAAATATATATTTTATCCGTATATTAAAAGCACCAGAACATTAAATATATACGATTAAATACTATGGCCCCGACAAAAAGATTGGTTGAATAAAATCATCTGTTATTATAGTTAATTCCGTAATCGAATCGATCCCCATAAAATATATCGAGCTAGGAGAAGGGTAGCATGGCTGTTGAGGATTCATTTTAAAGCTCAAGGTCCAAGGACGGTGGAAAAATATCTGAAGTGTCAAAAACTACCACAGCTCAGCCCCACAGTCAAAGATCCAGTCATTTTCTAATACAAGTACTGCTACAGTGTCAAGTGTTTTTATCAGCTGATGTAAACGTTGCGTATTTGTTTTCCTACAGTTACCTAACAATGTACATGTTCTCTCACTGATTTGAGAAAGCAAAGTGGCCAATTCGCTCATCAGTGAGACAATGTTAACATTGTCTCACTCTAATTACTTTGTCTCACTCCAGATTTTCAACGTGAAGGCACGAAATAGTGAGCGCGTAACATGCAGGCAACGTAGTATGCGCGCGAAATACGTTGGCAGCACTGGCTGTAAATCAGCTGGTCAGCTGTTGTACTGTTGCATTTGTCACTTCACATTAAATGTTATATTAAAAGTTCACTTCTGTGTAAAAATAGGTTATGTTTCTTCACCAATTTATTTATTTTATGGTAACTGTAGGAAAAGTATAATGTGCAACTCGAGTTCACAGTACAATTGCCTTACTCGAGAAACCATTCCTCACTCGCCTACGGCTCGTGAGTCAGGATTTCTCTCGAGTGAGTCAATTGCTCACTTTTCTCACTAGTTGCACAAATAACTATTGTTTATTGATTTTAGTGCTCTTTTTTAGGTTAGAATGGTAATGCAGTGTATAAATATATCGTTTTAGGGGAAGGCCGCGACTAAGAAGGAGAGTATTTAGGAATGGTGCAATAGGGAATGGTTAAGGACAAGGTGGAAAAATAATATTGTTCGGAGGAGATTTTAACCAGATAGCAAAAAAGGTTAAAATAATATAACATAGTATCTACATAGTTAAGGGAGCTTACATGCATAACAGTAAAATCTGAAGGTAGTTAACGTTTCTTTAAGCAGCTAAAATATGTTTGTCAATGCCGATGATAAAGAATTTGGTGATTCGCTTCGAAACTGGGAAACGGAACCCTAACCAGTGGCACATTATTAATAAATCAATCTAATCAATCGATGGCTAGTTGTTAACAGTATGTAACAGTATTTTTACAGTATTTACCCACAAACAATTACATTTTTTGCCTTTAGCAGATTTAATGATCTGGAAGGAATTAAATTATTTATTGAAAATTAATAACACAAACAAAGACAAAGAAAGAGAAGGTTTTTACTTAAATTGTATGTTGTACAGGGATATGTACCCTCAAACGTTGATGAATTAATTCTTAGTTTGTTTTAATATTGCAATAATTTGTTTTACATTGAGAGTTTTAGGGACTTCTGTCGCAACAAGCCACTAGTGGTTCATTAATGAGCCTAGACAATTGATATAATGTTCAATAAATTAAAATTACAATGACTCAATGTAAAATTACTTTATAGCTATAACACATATTTGAAATCCATTGAATAAAAACGTATGTTACATATGTTCAGCGAATTTATATAGTATTAGTAAGACAACACATAATGTTTGGCACCCATATGTGAGTCACGACCATTTTGGAAACTTTTTGGAAACATTTTGGAACTGACTCGGCTAATGTGGTTTAGCATGTAATCTAAAAAATATTAAAAGTTATTTTGCTTGGAATATATTATTTTCTAAAGTTTGAATACGGCCAATCATAATATTAATTAATCAGAAAGTTGTTTACAGTGCTGCGTTAATCGAGGCATTAATTAGGCTCTGGAAACATTCTGATAACAAAACAGTTAACTTTTTCCGCTAAATACGACTAATTTCATAATAGCTCACATAGCATCTTAAAAAGAAAATATTAAACTAAAGTATTTCAAGAGTAAACTAACTTTATATCTAATGTAAATAGCCCCGCCACATCAAAGCAATATTTCCATTTGCCTGATTGGGCTTTAACTGAAATATGTTATTATATGCCAGATTAGTTCCTCATTCAAATACTTAGACTCAACGAGTATCTCAGTTTGCTGCTACAGGGAAGAAAAAATGTCTTTGTAAACCTGTCTAGGTTTTAAGTCTTACCGTGTCACCCGATGGTAATATCTTTTCTCTCCCCTACATCGTTATCGTCACAATTTCAGACTAACCAATAAAAGTAGACCTCTCATCCTATTGCAAAATTGGAAGCTCGTTTTAACAGTAGCAAGTCTGGTCGTAATCAGTCCTATAGACACCGCAACTGAGCTAACGCCATCGCTAAACACACGATAAGGAATGTATTCTCACTTAAGTGGACATACAGTGTAAAAGTAATAGGCTAGGTTTAGTGTAATATTAATATTTATGAATTACTTTCTTAGTTTTAATGACGAGAATTATCGTGTTAAAAAACATCTCAGAATTATTAAAGGAAGCAAAACAGATAATATTAATTTATATTTTTAAAAGATTAAATACTTAGTTCATCAATACAATCCCCTCACGGAACATAACCACTTGGAGCTTAAGTGTGGCTCGACTGTCTAACAGCCAATAACCAATGATAATACAGCATTATCATTACATTTCAATTATTAATTAAAAAAATATAGTTTACCTTATATCCCGCACCATATTCATATATAAAGCTTTACAATATGGACAATAGTACCCTCAGCACTTAAATACTACTCTTAGAAGTTTCGAAAAGCCAAACCCTCGTTCATTTAAATCTCGTGCTCTGCTTATTCCATTTTGAGTAAATGCAAGACTTAAATCAATTTATTGCAAAACCTCTTCCTACAAATCAATTTACAATTTACCGTATTATTTTTATTATGCCTGGGTAATTGTTGTCACCATGATATTCCAAGTTATTTAGACTATAAGATTTGATACTTTAATCGTTTAAACTACAAAGTGATTTAAAATGTAAATGAAATAATAAGTAATGCTGGAAGAGGAATATTTCAATTTTAGTTATCCTAGACAGATGATCACTATGCTTGAGATATATCTCGCTATAGGAAGAATTTGTTAAAAGCATCAATCATAAAGAAAAATACAAATATAAAATGTAAAATTTGTATTAAACTGTTTAACCAAAAATGTATGGAATGTAACGTGAGTTTATGACATGATGCATGGTAAACAAGTTAGAATCCTGTGTGAATATTGAGTGAAGTTGATATATCACAAACCGACCACCAACTGTTCCTGCTTGTTATTGACTTTGTAACTGAGAATTCGCCGTGTACGTGTCCAGAGGTCAAGTAATAAATGTAATATTACTATTAAATATAATTTGTTAGCTTTAGTTGTTTTTTTATAATTTGTTGTACTGAAGTTACTGAATAACGCCGACCTTTTGTAAACATTGTACTATCGTATTACCGTAACATCGTACGTTCAGAATCGTTTTATAAACAATCATCAGAGACCTTCTTTATATTATACTATATAGATTCAAATAAAAGTTTCAAAACATTTATGATCACGGTAGATAACCATAACCATGTATACTATTTATGTCTATACTGTTTTGCCAGCAAATCAAGAAAACTTTAAATAAAAAGTACTAAGAGCTCGACTTACATTTACCCCTATAACAAGTTAATACATCTATATGAGGTTTAAATAGTGTAGTTAAAAAGTGTAAATAAACACTTCTGTTTGATTACTTCTATCAGTCCTTGAATATCGGAATTTATGCTAAACTCTGATAGCCATGCTGGTAGTCCCCAGTTCTATTAGGTGATTACCTATGGTAGTTGGTTGAAAGAAATATGTATATAACGAATTGACTTTTGTTTTAGTGACTTCAAGTCAGTGAAATAAAATAAAACATAATGTTATACTATTTTTTTAATGATATACCTTCAACTTATTGGTACACCGATTTCTGCGTTTTACTTTTTACTCGATAATTGTAGCTATTAACTTGAAAGTATAAAAATATACACGAATAACAAACTCAAAATTGAACGTACAATACTAGCAATACTACAATGTACGAACCATCATAATTATAATTATTTTCATAACTATTTGAATGAAGAATTATTTTCATAATTATAATTATTTCTAACATTCGGATATTGAGTTGACGGCTGTTCTACGTCCTACAGACTAATGTTGGCTTAGCTGGCACACCTTGAGGACAACCCAGCGCACTAGAAACATGGCATAACATGTCTTGGAGAACTCGCCTCACACAGGAAGACAGAAAAGGCTGCAACACTTAACTGATATTCAACGATTCAAATTGGGAAATTTGCACAACGCTGCATTTGCGTTTAGATAATAACTGCAGGCTTTTACGATCAGCTGCAGTGTGTAGTTGAAGCGAAAACAGCTGTTTTCAACACGAGTAGTGGGGCTAAAGGAGTAATTTTAGTCTCTAGGCAAAAATAATCAGCTGTAGTCGAGGAGCTGTCTATTTTCTAACATTCAAATTCGTCCACTGATTTTGTAAATTAAGTAGTCCCGATTTATAACAATATTAAAGTTATCAAGCTGTTTATTTCGTTTATTATCGTTCCATATCACGCTTGTCTCACTACTATAACATTGACATTTACTCTTTACTTACTTACAACTTGATACTTGCATACTTCATCGCTGACCGACAAAATCATCGTTTATAGTTTTGATAGTTTTATTATTATTTTTAATCGTGTTTAAATATTTAAACCTTACAAAGATATATCACCTTTCTTTTTATCTGAAAAACTATTGCAGTAAATAGTTTTAAAACGTGGTTAGAAATTTTTATAAGTAAAACAAAACAAAGTACTAAAAGTGTAAAAATTGTGCTTATCCAATAACAGATGTCAAAACTATAAACGCATTTGACATTCCATCTGTATCAGTGGTGACAAACATGTTCTGCAGACCACTTCGCCACTTCACCGCTTCACCGCTTCACCACTTCACCGCCACCACCCGATGTTTATTGTAATTGTAACTTTTTCAGTTATAACAATATTAGCCTTGGGTTACTCTCGGGTGTTAACCAAAAGCTTTTACACGCAACCATTTCACCAATAAAATCTTGGATAGGAATTTAGATGTAACATTTCTACATACCTTTGTAAACTAGTTTTTAAGATAGGTGCAACAATCAAGTATATCACCGTTACCTCTATTGTACTCTCTCTACAAGTAGGAAATATTGTGTAATCGTCTATATAAACACGTGTCCATCTTATTTGGTATACATTTTACTGAACGAGGACAGGTAAACCTCTTTAACTGATATGTTGCGTTTGTTCGAATGTAAAATAGTGACAAGTCTACAATTGACAACATCTCTGAATTATTCAGCTGGTCCATTATGATGACAAATTAGAAAGTACGATGAATCTATAATCAGTTTTATTGTGGTGTAAAAATCAATCTTAAGTAAAGTTTTTCTTTATATAATATTTATAACTAGGCATGGCCTTTCTTTAGCCAAATTTGGAGTTTTAAAAACACAATCGTAATGGAGGGTTCAAAGGACCATGTTGCCTTATATATGTGTAAATTGATTTTTCTAAAAATAGTTAAAGATGGTTTAATTTAGTGTAAGTGTCAACCGGACAGACGATTATAATTTAACAATTTTTATAAAGTGTATTTTCGAACAGCGAATGTGTAAAAATTAGTTTATTGTAAATAAAGCATTTTTTTTCATTTCACTTTCATTTCAAAGTAAGGAAATGCATATTTAGGAAAATGCTAATTTATTTATTTTTTTATTTAAAATCGAAGGAATGTATTCAAGCATAACAATCATTATTGTTTTTTTTTTCAGAGTCTTAATATTGTAGGTTTTATAGAACATTTTTCATGTGGTAATTTCATAGCAGATTGACGATACTGGGTTACTCGGGTTTACACAAACCAAACCACAATTTTAGCTTAAATCAGTTGACTCTGGATGTTCACGTTAGTCTAATTGGTATTAATTGGTATTCGCTTTTCAATTAGTCCGAACTAAATGCACCAGGATAACTTTAGATGTAAGCAAAGTCAATTTAGTTGGTTGGGTAACAGTTTATGTAATTATTAATGTTGTTTCGCTCTTCTATAATTAATTGTTATGATAAAAGTAGCTGAAAAGACTAGCATAATTTACTTTGAATAGATGTATTTAAGTTAAAACGTTCATAGTAAGCAGTTTGTTGGTTGAGAAAACACCTCATGTTAACAAGATTTAGAGCTCCACTTTATCTTTTTAATTGACAACCCTTTGGTTGACGCACGGATGTTGCAGCATGCGGGGTTTTATTATAAAATTTTATATGTAATATATCTCCTCCACTATGAGAAATTATGTCAAAATATTTCCTACACAAAATTCAGTAGCCTAATCCTCTCAAAACTCTGCTTTCTAGTAATGTCGATGGTTTCGTAAACATAGACAAGAGTAAAGTAAGCCGTTTTAAAATATTTGATGCTCTGTAGTGATATTTCATAACATTCTTACTAAAGCTAAATCGTTAGTTAGTAATCTTTAGTTAAACAGAAGTAAACCTGTGGCACATATCAATCTCAAGTTTTCCCGCTCATATGAGTCTTAAGATTATGCCTGGTACAGCAGTATTCGACTATAGATCTCGTACTACTGAAAAGTAATAATTATGGCCCTATTTTAAAGTTGTGGTCCCGTCACAGCTACATGGTCCTGAAGAGAAGCATATTCACAGATGCTTTATTTAGTCAGGGCTAATTTATCCGCACAGTGTTGCATTAACGAGTTACTAGCACTTGTGTCCGCACCTTATGCAGTATATAATCGAGACATTATATGTAAACTGTTGGTTTTAATACATTTCTTAAGCTTTCCAAAACATCAAAATGTTAAAAAGGATTTATAAACATAGTTCAATAGACAAGCGACCTAAATAAATTTATCTCCAAGAGACAACTATACCGCTTACTGAGTTTGTACAGTCAATGGGTAAACCTTTCTCATAATTTAAAATTATTTCCTGGAAGATTAATGTGGTTAATTTATCTAACTAACGCCATTCCTTTACTCATGTTCGAATCGAGCTGGTCTGTATCTAATAGATGTTTCAGAGGTTTAATATAAAATGTCTCATATTAAACGGTGTTTTGCAGTTTTTATAGACCCCAAAATGAATAGGTTACGTAGTCCCATTACCCGGAAGACTAAGTTAATACCTAATTCCCTATAGGCTCCCTGCAATGAAACATCAAAAGGATTCAGCTCAGAGTAAAAGCCATAACATACTATAAAATGTAATCGCAACTGAGTAATGTTCTGTGTCGCAGGAGAGGAGCCAAAGTTGACCACCTTCAGATTCTGGACAGTCTCCTCAAGAAGGACTACGACCGTCGAGCCACGCCTACAAATCATCTCAGTATGTACCATACTACTGTAGAGGAAATGTTATATTTGATTAAAACCCACCTTATAGTTCTTAGATTACTGCGAGTGTCATGGTTTTGGTTTTTTTTCAAAGTGGGATGTGTAATAACTTTTGTCTCATTACCAAACAATATTTTTAATGGATAAAGTATTCCTATATATTAAAATTAATAGGTATTCATTAGGTATATGTGTGTATGTGTATCACATCCCAGTAGCAGTAAACCTAAGTAGTCGTTAAACTTAATTTTATTTAAAACGGGAATATATATATATATATATATATATATATATATATATATATATATATATATATATATATATATATATTACACTATTAAGGAATTATTAATTATTCATTATTATTAAGGCAAATATAAATATGTCAGTGCATCTCTTAGCCTCAGAGATTACCTCATTTAATTACATACATTTCATTTTATTGACACAGAAATAGCAGAAACATATTGCAAATGTGAAGAATAATGAGGAGATGTAAGATATTAAATTATTTTGTAATAATCATTTCCTTATCCTTCGTCAGTATATTTTGCGGTATTTTGACTGATATTCTTTCCAACCCCCAATATTAAAAGAATATTTAAGAATTATGTTGATTAAGAGGTAATTTAAAACCAAGAGTGATACAATTGTAGCTGGGAGTTATCAGATTAAATCTTCACACCCGTCTTAAACTTGTTACTACCTGCGAAATGTGATTTCAAGTTCACAAGAGCAATCAACTCCCTTGTAGTTATAGCTTGTTGTGGATAATAAACCATAAATCCCAACAGGTTTGATTAGGTTTACAGCCTTGAGAAAAAACGGGTTCATTTCTGAAGGTGGGAAGCAACACCGTGAAACTCCCGGGAAATATACACTGCTGTCAACTAACTGTGAAGCCTGAGAAAATACATTGAATACGAATTTAGGCTATGATTATGACAACATTGTTTTATGCGTAGATAGTCCAAACCAGAATATATCTTTGTCATTCCAAGGAATAAGTTTTTTTTTGCAGATAAAGCAACGACTGTATACTGCGAACTATACATCAGAAGTTTTGGATCTATAAGTCCCGTCACCATGGTAAGCTTAAAAATATTATATAGTCTAGGTATTTGCGGTACAGTCGTAACAATATAGCTAAGAGGAAAGTAAACTCTTACAATCCGTTGGCTTGGTCAAATACTGGAAATTCAAAGATTCTAATCCATTTTTAATGTTTTTAATTACATTTGGATATAATTTATAAAATAAAATTGAGTCTTTCCAACGAACTGCAAGGAATTTGGACACTGTATAAAAGATGAAATAACAATTCCTAAACATGTTATCAAATCTGTTTCTTGAACACTTGTGTTTGAAGTTAAATACAAAAATATGCGCGCATGGCCTCAACGCTCTAGAATGCGTTAGTATTGTTTTAGTATGTACTATCCTAAAAAATACAATTCCTTCGAAAGGCATTTAATAAGTCTTAGAAAAGTCTTGTTTAATTGATGACTGCTAACAGGGGTTTCTCTCTATAATATATCTTTGTTTGGCTCCTCAAAACAGCTAACAGATAAAAACGATAATTTAACTTCCAAACAAGATCAAATAGATTCAGGATTAAGTTAAAATATCAAATACAACCTCATTTAATCCATTAAAAATGCAGTTTTCCATATAACTAAAACCTCTAAAACAACACATTATCAAAAAAGTGAAGAGCATGAATATATCTTTTTCTGGACTCACTGTGGAACTACGTGTGTTTGTTTAAATCTTCTAACACTCCTGATTTGTTCTACAGGACTACGAGGTGGATCTCTACCTAAGACAGAAGTGGCAAGACGAGCGTCTCAAACACCCGGACATCACTGGAGTGTTGGATCTTAACGACCCCAACTTGGTGAAGGCTATATGGAAGCCCGAAGTGTACTTCCCTAACGCAAAACACGCAGAGTTCCAGTTTGTGACGGTCCCTAACGTCCTAATCCGCATCAATCCTGATGGTGAAATACTTTACATGTTGAGGTCAGTGGACTTGGTAAAAATAAAGCCAGAATAAAAATACTTTACAATACATCAGTATAGGAACCCAAGCCACGAGAACCAGTTACCAACCAATCATATTGTGTACCTTATCCAAGTATACTGTTATGAAATATTTCTTATTATTCATAATATAAATCATTCGGTAAATAGATCATGATTCATTTACCGTAACATAAGATCTCTCTCTCACTCAATGATAACAACCATTAATTATCGTAACAATGGAAAATATATTTTAAAATACCTATTAAAACCGTAAATCCTATAAATCCTATCAATACCGTATAGGGGGTGCATGCGAGATATTTGACTTACCTATGTACTTATGTATGAAGGTTTAACATAAATATGTCACTGTAACTTACTGATTTCTTGATGATTATAATTTTGATTTCTTGTATTATTTCTCGCAAAGTGACTGATTCTAAACAAGAAAACGTTTATTGAATTTAAGTTATAAATCACTTTTAATTTTTGTTAGTGACTGAAAAAATAGTTATTCTTTAATGCCTAAGGGGAACATATAAACTGATTTTGAAATATTGATGAACAGCATATTAAAGAGAAATTAATATTTTTTGTTTCCAAATATTTAGAATTTTGATTAGTTACTTTTTACTTGTTAATCTTGGTTAGTCGGCTACTCATCACATAAATAAAATTATACACAACTTATTAAAAAATGTGGAGGTATATCAAGTTTACATCAAAACTCATCTTCAGCCTCTGGTAACAACATATCAAGACATTTTACTTGAATATATCACCGAAAAATACTGAGATACTGTCAAGATTCTATCAATGCATTCATTGAAGGTATCAGTTTAATAGTTATAAAATTCTGAAACGGATTAAATGGTTAAGATTATAAACATCTCGCGATATTGAAGAGTCACTACAACATGGACATTGGACAATGAAACAAACACCACAGTTCTATCAGACAGACCTGATATCGATGGGTTCATAAATATTTGTTGATTGAAGTCAGTTTTTGTTTACTTAAATTTGGAGCCAATGTTGGTTTTTAATATCGAATATGCAATGGCAATGCTAAATATTCATGGATCACTAATGTCTGTGGATTCACGCTGCTAATTGTTTGGGTTTTTTGCAGGGGATACCCTTCCTGTTTTGTCCGCAATATAGGTAGACGATATAGGTAGATATTAATTTGAAGATAGGTCGGTAATTTCTATAAAAAGATTTAAATTTGTTTATAGGATATCACTCTATGAACACTGGTAGAAGTGTTTTTTTTATTCATTATTACCTATTAATTATTGTTATTTATTAGTGTGTTTATTTATAAATAAGTTTAAAAATGTTTTAATAATCTTTATGAAATAAAAATAACACATCGTTTGTTAAGAGAGAGGATTAAATTAATACAAGGACGCTGTGCGGACAAGGTTTTTGTCAGTTTGTTCACACGGATAAAAGACTTACGTCTCAAATATCAAAGGGGTTTGAGACCTTTGAATTTCCTACAGTTTTACAAATAAAGAGACAAACAAGAAATACAGGGTGTCCCACAAAGAGGTTTAAACGTTTGATTTTATATTTCTTTCCCATTTAAAGACCGAACATTTTGAAACTTTACACAACATATGAAGCAGGGTTTTAAAATATTCTGGGAAAATTTCAGCTCCCTAGCTCATGTAGAAACAAAATGGTGGCATATAAATTTGTATTCACTAATTATATTATATAGGGGATAGTTTAAACAAGAGGTGGGAGATTAAAATGTATCTAATAAATAAATATTTTTGTTTTACCATAGTTATAATATTTAGTCTCGATTAAAAAACCTACTTATATTGAATCCGGTCCTCACTGTTGGATAATAGAATATGATTAAATAGGTGTGATCCTGTCTCAGCTGAGTAGAGGCAATATGCCGGTTTAAAGGCACTTGGGGCACGTTTTCCCATAAGAAATAACATGGGATCATTTTTTGGCCACCAAAACCCAAAATCCTGATCTTTGTCTAAATATTCCTATATAATTGTCAAACCTTATTTCTTACTTATTCCCCATAAATATATTCGATATTAAGCTAAAAAAGCTATTTCTTATATTTATTGACCCTTACAAGTGTAAATGTAGAGTAGAGGCAATATGCCGGTTTAACATCACTTTAGGCACGTTTCCCCCATAAGAATAACATGGTGAGCTTTTTTTGACCACTTTTTTAAAAATCCAGCTCTCGGCCCATACAAGCCTATATAAATGTTCAATACCATTGTATAACACTATTACTATTTCAAATCCACATCCATTCTTAAAATCATCAACTTGACAGTGCGAGGTTTGTATGCGAACTTGGGCGCGCTCCCGGCTCATGGCGTGCTCCCTTGGACATCCTTAGTGGAAATCCATGAATTCTGGCTACTTGGGAACCCAAACCATTTGACATATAATAAATCACCTTTTCTCCTAATAACCTTTTCTATCAAATACATGTCTTTATATTTGGTCTTTAACAATTCCTCTGTATAGAAGCCTCCCCTGATTATATTACCATTTTCATCTTTCAAGATATAAGTCACAGGCTTTGTATTCTTTACTTCTGCTATTGTAAATAGCTCCCCTGTCCAATTCGGGGTATATCCTTTACTAAAAACATGTTTATACTTGGAAATTCTCACACTATCACCTACCTTATATCTTGGCTTTTTAACTTGCACTACTTTAGAAGTCAACCTCTCATGCACATATTTACTGTTCTTAATATTCACTTGGTTAGGCTTCATTCCTATAGATCTATGCACCTTATTATTATATTTTCGAATTAACTTTGGAAGTAAATCCAACCATTTATAACTCCCCTGAGCACTAAATTCCCTATATAACCAATTCTTTAAAGTTCTCTGAAACCTCTCCACAATTGCAGCCTTAGTTGTAGAAAATGTGTGATAGTGATTAATATTTAATTGTTTCATTAGTTTGCTAAAATATTGATTAAAAAATTCTTTTCCATTGTCAGATTGAATGTTTTTAACCCCCTTTGGTATAATGGTTTTAATGGCTTCTGTAACCACCAAACCTGTCTTATTCTTTAGCGGAGCAGCATAAGCTTTTTTAGAAAATGTATCTATTAAAGTTAAAATATATTTATTGCCAGAATTCTCTCTAGCATAGTTTTGCATATCAATTAAATCTATTTGTACAGTTTCGTTTATACCTAATACTTTAAAAGACCTTCTAATGAAATTCTTTCTTGCAGGCTTATGAAGTTCGTATGCAATTTCATTAATTTTTTATAACATCACTCTTTCCTTGTACTGTAAATATATTACCATTAGCCCCAATCAATAGATTATCTTCCATTCTTTTAAATACATAGTTTTCTGGTATATATGGTCTATTATCTATATACTTAAATCCACTCAAAGATGTGGGGTCGGCAACTAATAAATCAGGATTGTATTCCATCAAATTAAATTTTCTTCCTGCATATACAAATTTTGATCCATCATAATACATAGCTTGTGACATTAAACAAATATCATCTAAATATTCCCCCATTGGCAGATTTCTTATATATTGTTTTTTGGCATCCCAACATTTTTCTTTTTTATCAAAAGTTATAGTCTGTTCTTTTGTAACACAGTCAGTGTCATCAACGGCAGGTTTAACACGTACTAACCTTTTATTATTAAAATCCCAATAGCCTGCTTCCATTTTTGGAACTTGTGAAACATTCACAGCATCCTTACTATCTGTACCTTCTATCAAATTGCTAAGTTTCTGTTTCTTAGCATTCCAAACACCATTCTCTGATTCTAAAAATTCATAATTATTATCGTCTTGTACAAATTTACCATCTTCTTTTCGTATTAAAGTCTGTTGTAAAGTGGGCACATCATTTAAACTTTCACCCTTTTCTACATTAGTAATTTTCCGTTTCTTAGCATTCCAAACACCATTCTCTGATTCTAAAAATTCATAATTTTTATTGTCTTGTACAAATGTACCACCATCTGTTCGTATTAAAGTCTGTTGTAAAGTGGGCACATCATCTAAACTTTCACCCTTTTCCACATTAGTAATTTTCTGTTTTTTAGCATTCCAATTTTTATTCTTAGATTCTAAAAACTCATATTTAGTTTTACCTTGTAAAAATACATCACCTTTTCTAGTTAATGTCTGACCCAAAGTTGATACATCATCTACAAACTCCCCATCTTTAACATTACCAATTTTACGGTTTAAACAATTCCAACTATCGTCTTGTAAATTTAAAGTAGGTTCATTACTAGCCCTGGGTTCTGTAGGCTTATTATATGGATTATATAAACGATAAAATTTATCTATAAACATATTTTTATTTAATAAATAATTCCACTTTCTCTTAATTCCTCAATAATGGAATCTATTTCATTATCCACTCCTGAGTTACCGGCTTGGCGACTTAGCCAAAGAAGTCTTAACCTATCTACAAGCTCATTAGGATCATCCCAATAAATATAGTCTATTTTATTACCAGTCACTTGTCTCAAACCTTCACCAACAGATTTAAAAAGAGGTTTAATTATATTAAGATATTTAGTATGTCTATTACTTGAAATTGGTGCACCATCTTTGTAACTCTTTAAATGTCCATTTGTGGCTTCCAAAATCTCTTTATAATTTTGCAAATCAACCTGAGTATAATCCTCAGGTTCTTTTAAAGTTAACAACTGCCACAAGCCTTTTGTCCCCTTGTAGGTTTTATTTGCAACTGTGACATCATCATTGGCAATATCAACTTCCTTATTTCCAATAAAAAATTTATTTGCTTCTCGTCTAATACCATATGTTGTGTCTGTCATACTACTTTTACTGAGGTAATTTCCTAAATAGTCTGATGCTAAAAGACCAAAATCTAATTTCTGTGGAGTGGATTGCTGTAATGGTTGTAATGGTTGTAATCTTGGTATCATTGATATTCTAGATGGAGTCATTGGGAGTATCTCCATTTGAGGCCTCTCTGTTTTGCCAATAGCTGTGATTTTTTTTAATTCTTGTAATGGCTCTATTAAAGGTTGGAATGTTTGGAACCTCTCTTCAGCCTCTAGAAACTTGCCACGTTTTAAAGCTCTATATTTCTCTCGTATTTGATTTGCAGAGTCAACCAATTCTTGTTGAATGTTTTTAATCTTTTATTTACATTTTATTTATCTCATTTGACAAAGGATTGTACTCAAACACTTTATCATGTATTATCAAACAATATGCAGATGTATTTGCTGGCACATTGTCTGCAGTTTCAATCTCTAATTTAATATCAACAATTCCTTCCTTCACTGTTTCATTCTGTCTAGAACAGTCTATTATAATTAGTGGATATTTCTTCATAAACTCAGCCCTACTAATCATAGGATCTGGGATAGTATTATAGTAAGTCTCTCTAAACCTCATAAACATCTCATAAGCTTTAGAGACATCTCCATTTTCAAAGTCAAGATTTAAATCACTATAAGGATAATATTCAGAGTTTAGAAATACTTTGAGATTTTTTAATTTACAGTGATCAAATTCGTCAGTTCTTTTTCGTGCACTATTATCCCTAGCTGTTTGGAAACCAAATATAATATACCTAGGCTTCTCCAAACTTGAAGATGTCTTTACTGACCATGTATGTCTTGTGGTATTGGGATATGATGGAAGTTCATGCAACTCTAAACTTCTAAATGCAATTTGCAAATTTTTATTTTGCAATAACATCTTTTGTAATTGTAACTTCTCCCCATCTGATGGTATCACATGTGGCATGACCCATTGAATAGAGTTAAGTGTAATTTTGGGAATTGTATCAGCAGTGCCACTGGCTGGAGCACTAGTGGTTGTTAATATACAATTCAAATCATTTTTGGATCTTTCAACACCAATTCTTGTTTGACATTTACTAAAACCTTATTAAAATCCTCGAATACACCCATTAACAACTCTAATGGCAAACAAGTACTGAACTTGCCACCTTTATGGAACTCTTTTAAATTCGTGTCAGAATCAAATGCTCCATTTGACAATTTAGTAGTTTTATTGTAAGAGCTCAATATTTTCATAAGACTAGAAATTCCTGGGTTTCTTACAATGTCTATTTCTTTACCTGCAACTTCGTATCTAATTTCATCAAATAAGAACGCAAATGCATTATTTATAAAATGACCTTTATCATGATTTTCAATTTCTCCCTTAATATACAGATAACTCCTACATGGGAGAGTTAGCAAATCTTGATTATCAATACATATTCGAATTTCATCAGAATTATTTATTGCCAAAGTGTTGTGGGGAACATAGGAGTGATTTGTAATTTTAACCACACTATCGTCGAATTGGGATTTCCCTGTAACGTCTAGAAAATCTTCCATTTTTATTAATAGAAAATTTTAACTTTAGTCCTATTGACTTTAGGAACCTAGCATTTTGTACACTTATAGATAAATTCTTATAAATTCTCATATCTTTTTTATATGACAAGTAATTGTACTTTCTTCTCCGTTAAAGTCAATTGCCTTGTCGTGTTGATCGGCAAATGTAATACTGACAACATCTAAACTTCTCTTATTTACAGGAAAATATATAATATTTCTTGGAACTTCAATAATTTTGTAGCCAGGAGGAGCTTCTGGATAAAAGCTATGTATGGTGTGTGATTTGTTGCCGTTTAAATAGGACCCGTTTGCAATATTACATTTTACTCTAATCACATTTACATTATTAATGTTTATTTTATTTGTAGATTCAAACTGAACACCAGGAGTAGAAATACCTTTAAATCCCAATAAAACAGACCCTAAACATGGTTTTGTAAAATCAAACACATGGCTAGAAAGTAATGTCGCTTTCATAGTTTTATTATTAGCTGTAAAGAAAAAGTCTGGGATTTGCTTTTGAATTTCCTTTGCAAGCTCAACCACCTCATATGTTCCTTCAGAAATTTCTATTGTAACTGGAGCATTGTGATCATAATAGAAAACATCATCACCTTCTCAAATGGTTAATTTGTTGCCTTTAAGTTGATTTAATTTTGGAATAAGCCCTTTGAATAAAAGTTTGGATTTAGTATTAATTAATGCTTCTCCATTTTTATCTATTATAACTTTAAGTTTACCATTTAATAACTGGTTTAAATCATCAACTGAGATCTCTCCCTTTGGTAATGTTTTTTTCTCTACTTTGTAATATGTTAAAGTATTTAGAGGTTTTTTAACATTAAATATAGAATTATAACTTTGAAAATCTACTAATCCAATTACATAATCATCATTTAATTCTATGGGAGGAAAGAACACTTACTTTAGCTCTGGCTCTGTACCCGAAAATGTTATAGTAAATGAATCCATTTTTATAAAGAAATATTTTTTATGAATGATAAACATAAAATTCCACAAATTGAACTATTTAAATCTTGTATTTGATCGGTTGTATAGTAGATTTTATATCCCTCAAAATATTTAATTACTTCTTTTGGAGGTTGGATTCCAAATGGGTCAAAATAAATTACAATATCTTTATTTTTACGATATGCTGTCCAATGTGTGCCAGATGAGCTATCTAAATTAACTATTCCGCACTCTTTTACTCTTGGTGTTAGATTTTTTAGCTCGCTTTTTAGGTACACTCCCCTGAAGTGAGGCACGTCTTTTGCGGCCTCTAACAGCTGGTAGTTGTCCATCTTTTTTATTAAATTTTAATCCCATTCCCATTTTTGCTTTTGCCTTCATCAAATTTGTCACGGCATAAGCAGCTGCTCTTTCAGCAAGATTTGCGTCCTTGGCCGTTACTCTAGTCCAAGCTAAGTCTGCTAATCTCATGTCTGCTTTGTTCCGAGCAGCGGTATCGGGATTATTCATGTAGAATATGTCATGCTCTTTACAATAAGAGTCTAGTTTATTTTTTGGAGGTACATTTTTAGCTAGATTTTCACGTATATTCGTTCCAGGTCCACAGTACCGATATGATGGTATGTGAAGTGGGAATGGAAGGTTATTTATAAGAGTATTCAATAACCCTCGACCCCTGTAAGGCTTTAGGAATAAACCTTTGCCCTTTTTACATGTTTTCTTATTAACATTTTTTACCATTTTTATTATATAAAAAATGTCTTTTATTCAACAAAAACACAAATTTAAAATAGTACATACTAAGGAAAATATACCAAAGAAGTTGGGTCTATTTCCTACCAATATTCGATGTGTCATTTGTGGTCCAAGTGGAAGTGGGAAGACGGTTGTAATTTATAACTTAATTGTAAGAAAGGAAGGATTAAAATTTACAAACTTATATTTAATATCTAAATCTTTAGAACAAGAAAAATATAAAAAAATAATTGAAATATTTAGTTTGTGTGATGAAGTGAAATTACACACGTTTACTGACTGTGAAATCACACCAAATGATGTAAAATCACAGTCAGTTGTTGTATTTGATGACATAAATAGTCCAAATATTACACAATTTTTCTCAATGGGTCGACATAAAAATATTAACTGTTTTTACTTGTGTCAATCTTACAGCAAAATACACAAACATTTACGTGATAATGTAAATTTCCTAATATTATTCAAACAAGATGATTTAAATTTAAAACATGTATATCACAATCATGTTGGTAATGACTTTTCATTTGACCAATTTAAAAATCTCTGTCATCAATGTTGGGATAAAACTAAATATGGCTTTTTCGTAATAGACAAAGAAAGGTCAAAGAATAATGGCAAATATAGATTTATGTTTGACCAATTCTATCAAGAGGATGGTAAGGGTAAATAAATAAAAGACTGGAGTTTTTTAACATTTGTATTTATTATATATCTACACATACAATTCATGTTTGATCAATTTTATAATGACCAAGCGCAAGAGTATTAATGCCATCTTCAAGAATAAACCTCTTGTCATCGTCAAAGGATAGTACTTTCTTGTTCATGGTCAAGGTTTGAAGATGATGATTTGTAGATTTAATTCTTGTCACATTCTCATAGTAATCTTGCCCAGTTGCAAGACAGTTCAAATAATGTTGATGTCTAAGGAGATGTTTAACTGTAGCACCATCAGCTCCTTTAGCTTTCTTCACCTCTAAAGCTTGCTTGTCTTCTTCATATAACCATTTTAGAGGAATATAAGAATATAACTTTGGTCTTAAACCACAATATTCATACATAATATGACCATCTAATTCGTCTTTAAACTTGCCAGTGACTTTTTTATTTTTATCAGAGTATAAGAAATGGTCTTTACTATATCCAGAGGTATCAAAAAAGTGCAAGTCCCATTCTATTTCCTTGTAAAAGTCCTGTGTAACTATAGAATACATTAAAGAATCTGTATCTGTCATAAGAAATCTTTTGTTCTTAAATTTTGACATATAATTATAGTGGAAATCATACATTATTACTTTACTTATATCCAAAATTGTCATTCCTAAATATATAGGTTTATTAAACTTTACAACTAATTTATTTAAATGTATAGCATGTAAATTGTTATCGAACTTTTTGCTACAGTCAAACCTTGGATTAGTGACATATTTTGTTAATAGTGACTCATCCTTGAGATAAATGTCACGAAACTTTCGTTGATTCATAATTGTTCGACCAAAGAGACTATTATTTAACAATTTGTAAAAGTCTTTTTCGAAATCATTTTTAGCCCATTTTCGTTTTTCAATATTAAAATTAATATAGGGCGCAAGCCATTTAGACTGTCTAAATTTTAAAATTCTGTGGTATTTTGTAACAATCAAACCCAATTCCTCATATTTTTGTAATGCTTTGTAATGTAAAATATATTTAGTTTTGTCATTTAAATTAGGTATTAATTTGCCATTCATTTTCTCTGGTGCTAATGGATAGTCATTATGTAAATCATGTAAGCTTTTATCATATTTTAAATCAACTTCTAAAATGTATCCAAACTCATCATTTTGATTATATTTGTAGTCTATCTCATTAGTCCAACGAAATCCATCCACAGGCAGTGGCTCGCACATTGCTGTAGAGTATAGTGAGTTACAGTCTAAATATATTAAATAGACACTCTCTTGATTGGGGTCATAGTGTTCACCCATATATCTATTATTGGCTTTAGCGTAACGTGTGGAAATCATACTGACTCCTCCTCTAATCGCACTTTCTATGAACAAATGCATGTCAATATCTTGAAATAGTTGTAATTTTATACCAGTCATTCTAAGACAGGCCTCCCATGTTAATCCAGGAAGTGAATACATATGTACGGGGTCCAGTTTATAATCTTTTAAACACAGGTCTCTAAATGTCTCAAACACATCAGCCAGTAGCAATACATCTGTTTTAAGATATAAATCATGATATTCTTGTAAATTATTTATATTAAAATGGGTCCAGACATTTTTAGCATGTTCGTATTCGTTGGAAGAGATATGTTCTTTAGTTAGAGTGCTATAGAATGATTCAATTGGGGGTAGAGACTCTGCAAACTTATCTGGTCCCGTCATGTATTCATAGGGAAATACGCCTTTACGTTGTAGTAGTGGATTGTCTATGAATCTAAATGTATTTAAATTGGAAGCTAATTTGTATAATGGAAGGGACAGAAAGTTATAGGAATCTAAAAATACTAAATCATCAACTGAGAATGAAATGTACTTTTCCATATCCTTGGCAATGCAATTTAATTTACGATTAAACTTTCTCAAGTGTTGCATTATTAAATGACCATCATAATTTTTTAAGTTATGGAAAAATACTGGGATTTTCTTTGTTACTTTATAGTTTAAATTACAATCATTGTGGGCAGCTCCACGGTATTGACCAGATGAATGACAATGATCTCTCACCCTATCAAAATATAAGGGCTTTTCACAAATGTGACAATGCATTGAGTTTTGGAAAGATACCTCTTGCTCAGGAGTCATTATTAGGGGAATACATATCGCTATTTGACGTTTAATGAAGTCATAAGTCTCAAATAATCTTTTGAAAAACACATCCATAACATTTTCACCACTATATAACTCTTCATAAATAATTGTAGAATATTTTACTACAACAAATGCAAATCCAGATGGAGTATGGCTGTTAGAGTTTATAAAGCATTCAAAATCTGCATAAATCACAAATGGGGCTTTAAGTTGATATTTATAATTTTTAAATTCTAATGTATCTTGTTTAGACATTTCCACTCGTTGGGCATCAAAGTTTTTACAATATGTTATATGACGTTCTAATTTATCACTAGTGTAAAAATGTTGCAAACACAACTTGCAAAAATGCTGCTTATGGCCATGTTTTGTAGAGTGGAACATTAACCTATCAAAATCACGAATTAAACAATAATGTGATTTACGACCTTCTTGTAATAATAATAAATCTACATGAGTATTACTATTCAGTTTAGTTGTTCTTAATGGATATATTAATTTCTGGTCTTCAACTCCAAAAACATTAACACTTATATTATTTTGTCTTTCAAATTTATCTATATCAGATATTTTTACGGGATATTTTATATTTGTCATATTTAACTGTGTTTCATAGGGTGTATAGTTAGATAATCTATTAGCACTTTCATTGATACAATTCCTTGGATATAAAGCTGCTAAAATTGACCAAAGGAAGCATTTATTATCTGAATTTTTTATATTTAAAACTGCATGTTTTGATTGAATACTTTTTGGTGTGGGGATATATGACTTTGGAGTTAGGGGCTTATACTTGTAAACATGCAGCTGCCAATACTTAGTATGGTCATATATCCAACCACTGCCTTGGGCCTGATATTTGTGAATGGATGCATCAATCTTTAAAAGTGCATTTTTAATTTGAGGCTTTAAATCTCGCTTCTCAATAGTTAAGGTAGTAAGACTTCTAAAATCCGCTATACATTCTTTTTCATTAACTAATTTTCCATTTTTATCCATTGAATATTTTATAAATTTAATTCTCCTAACTAAAGTCCATTTTATTGGCATAGGACAAGACTTAAGAGTATTTTCAAGTTCAGCTTTTATCGATTCACCAACAAATTTAATCATTGTGTATGGACATTTGTTACAGGAATTGACATGTCTTCTAAAATGTCCAACAACATTAATTTTACATAAATTACAAGTCTTGTGACTTTGTAATATATGTGATTTTAGAGCCACGTTATTATCACAGATTAAATTGACAGTTTCACCTTCATTTGATGAATTACCTTGTAGTGGCGAATCAGGTTACTTTTGGTGGAGAGCGACACGGAGCAGTGTTGACAGGTCGGCATCACGCACGAGAATGAGGTCTTGGGCCGATGCCACCTCTATTTATAGACTTTTTGAAATTTTCAAAATTTTTTACCAGAAATTGTGAAATTTTCTAAATTTTTTACTAGAAATTATAAAATTTCAAACAATTTAACTAA
This sequence comes from Macrosteles quadrilineatus, assembly GCF_028750875.1. Taxonomy (NCBI): domain Eukaryota; kingdom Metazoa; phylum Arthropoda; class Insecta; order Hemiptera; family Cicadellidae; genus Macrosteles; species Macrosteles quadrilineatus. The sequence goes on along the minus strand of NW_026542600.1, from coordinate 4,562,692 downwards.
AAATTACTTCAACATGAGGTCTCCCAACTAGGACTAGACCACTAGAGACAAGAAGTGAGAGCAGGACCATGGGTCGGGAGCGCGCACACGCCATGAGCCGAGTTCGCGTACAAACCTCGCACTGTCAAGTTGATGATTTTGTGAATATACATGCGAATGGATATGGATTTGAAATTGTAATGGAGTTGTACAATGGTATTGAACATTTATATAGGCTTGTATAGACCGAGAGCTGGATTTTTAAAAAAGTGGTCAAAAAAAGCTCACCATGTTATTCTTATGGGGAAAACGTGCCTAAAGTGATGTTAAACCGGCATATTGCCTCTACTCTACATTTACACTTGTAAGGGTCAATAAATATAAGAAATAGCTTTTTTAGCTTAATATCGAATATATTTATGGGGAATAAGTAAGAAATAAGGTTTGACAATTATATAGGAATATTTAGACAAAGATCAGGATTTTGGGTTTTGGTGGCCAAAAAATGATCCCATGTTATTCTTATGGGAAAAAACGCCCCAAGTGCCGTCTCTTTGCCAGTTCACCACTACTCAGCTGCTATTGCCATTAATTAGTGTCAACGATTTAACTGACAGTTCTCGAGAAAAACTGTCCTCTTCCATCCACTGTGTGTAGTCATTAGACTAATTAGTTTCCCTGGAAGCAATGTACGGTTTACGAACTATACATTGTTCGATGTAATTATCCAAATAATGGTATTTGCTTTTCAGGTTGAAGTTGACATTCTCCTGTATGATGGATCTATCAAAATTTCCACTGGACAACCAAATATGTACAATGGAAGTAGCTTCTTGTAAGTATAAAATCACCTTCGGTTAGTATATTTAGATACGTTTTTACTAAGCTGGTTTATTCTTTCTTATTAGATTTTGAAATGTTTTCAAAGAGTCACTCTGTGTGAAATTGTTGTTTGAGAATAACACGTATTGAAATTTAAATGGAATGTTTTTGTTTCTACAAGTTGTCTACATTGAAGTAATTATTCTTAACCAAGCACTCTAAATTTAACTGAAACCTCAGGATAAACAATGAGAATTTTAAGAGAGTCTCACTCTTCTTTACTCTGTTCTGAAAAACGTAACAGTTTTGAGACGAAATAGATCATTCTACAGAATGTACGGGAATCGCACTAAACTAGAAGGAAACCCAAGTAGACAGATATATCATAGTATTCCTTCAGAGTATTAATTTAGGATAAGTGTGGGTGGCAACACCGTCTTACACCATGCATCAAGAGCTCACTTATCCAGCAATGTCCTTGGTTCCAGTTTCGAAGACGATAGAAGAGTTGCGACTTGAATGGAAGACTATGAACCCAGTAATCATGGGCAAAGGCCTGAAGATGCCTCAGTTTGAGATAGTGGAGATAATCGCATCGGACTGTCAAGAATCATTCCAGATTGGTAACTTTTAATTACTTTTTCCGCTTTTAGACTTAAGTTTAGGCTTTTCATAATTGCAAAATTTTTTTTATTTACATTCCAAGTCTCTCAAAACATTTACAAAATAAAATATTTAGGCAATATGATCGAATATGAATTTTTAAAATAAAAAAAAATTTGTTTTTATACCTAGTTTGTATCAAACCATATTTCATTTGAATTAGTAGAGTATGTAAATTTTGTGCTTAACTATACAGGGTGAATAAAAAGTCAAGACCCCCCCCATCTAATATTTTTCCAAGTAAATATACAGAGATATCCTTTTAGGGGTCGGGCAATCTTAGCAGGAAGTTTCATTTTATGATTTTGAAATTTTTGAGTCTTCCCCAAAAAGAGGGGATTTGGGGGTAACTCAAATATTTTAAATCTAAACCCCCTTCAAGTGACACCTCATTTTAAAGTGTTTACAAAAACTTAAGGAATGGTGAAAACTAGAGGTCGCTATCTCTTCTCTGTCCAAAATGGTAGCCCGTCAAAGGTTGTGGAAAATCAATGGTAAAATTGGTTCGTAATTGTAATATTGGCTACCATTTTGGATAGAGAAGAGATAGTGAACTCTTGATTTTCACCATTCTTTAAGTTTTTTTTTAAACACTTCAAAATGAGGTGTCACTTGATGGGGTTTTACATTAAAAAGTTTTTAGTTGCCCACCCAATCCCCCCTTTTGGGGGGACACTCAAAGATTTTATACGTTAACCCCCATTTAGTGACACCTCATTTTGAAGTGTTTACAAAAACTTAAAGAATGGTGAAAACCAGAGTTCACTATCTCTTCTCTATCCAAAATGGTAGCCAATATTACAATTACGAACCAATTTTACCATTGATTTTCCACAACATTTGACGGGCTACCATTTTGGTCAGAGAAGAGATAGCGACCTCTAATTTTCACCATTCTTTAAGTTTTTGTAAACACTTTAAAATGAGGTGTCACTTGAAGGGGGTTTACATTTAAAATATTTGAGTTACCCCCCAAATCTCCCCTTTTGGGGGGACACTCAAAAATTTCAAAATCATAAAAAGAAACTTCCTGCTAAGATTGCACGACCCCCAAAAGCATATCTCTGTATATTTACTTGGAAAAATATTAGATGGGGGGGTCTTGACTTTTTATTCACCCTGTATGATGGTATTCTGATTTAGCTTTTTCATGTGAAAATATTAACATAGAAAAAACACCATTTACTAACGTACAGAACATGAAGCTGAAGGTCTACTATCTGTATTAAATTGTATGAATTTAATGGAACGAACAGGCCTCTTCTGCCGTTTTCACATTGTTCAACAACATTATGTCATTCTGACAAAATGAACAGTGTTGGAAGGATAATTAAACAACTCTCTCTAAATTATATAATTACTAGTAAGTGAAAATTCCACACTAAATGTTGTATTACTTTTTTCTATAATTTCCTTACACGACGACACAATACACTAAGTCGTTTTGGCATCAGTGTGTGTGCGTGTGTTACTCTGGCACTAACATGACATGTTCGTATAATTTAGGCAACTACAGTTGTCTAGTAGCGGAGTTTTACCTGAGTCGGTCAGTTGGCTTCCATCTAGTGCAGAGTTATCTGCCGACCATCCTCATCGTGGTTATCTCCTGGGTCAGCTTCTGGATGGACGTCGACTCTGTGCCTGGTAGGACCACCCTGGGAGTCACTACACTGCTGGCTGTATCATCACAGAGTTCAGGTGCTATTTACCCGCATCCAATCGTTACATTTAGAATTTTGCCTTTTTATACTAGATTTTTAGTGTTGTAAGACTTTCTGTATTTACAAACTAATTACTCGAAGAATTTTTGTAATATATATTTGTTTTACATCGAGAGTGTTGTTTTTCTTTTTCTTTTGAGGGAGGGGGTATGCGTTTACGCACACAGATGGCTAGCCTGTCGTGTGGGACTCCAACAGGTTAAATACCAAAAGACTACCCACTACAAACCTCATTTACTTTTCGGACACTAGCCTGGGAACACATGTTGCACCTTATCAGAACTAGGCCAAGTTCGCCTACGCCCGAAGGGCTTAACTCCGCGTCTATAGCCGTAAATCTTTTACACAAGATCTAGACTGCAATCCAATCCAGATCGTTCTTTTTTTATTTGAAGAATATTCCGGGCAAAGTGCAACTAGCCCATCACAGTCAGCACCCCTATAAGTTGAGTGGCCTCACGGTGGACCCCGTAGTTTGTTACACTGGCAGGGGTGTTTTACACATGTGTTTGTTGTGATGTGAACCCTATACACGCAAGTGTTTAAACATATATCTGATACAATCTTGTTTATAGGAATTCAGAGTGGTCTGCCACAAGTGAGCTACGTCAAAGCAATTGATGTTTGGATGGGAACTTGCACAGGTACAACGAGTAATACTAAATTAAAATGTAGCTAGTATTATTACGTTACGTCTACAATTTAATACGATATTTAACTCATGTTCATGAGGCATATCAAGTTTAAATATTTTTAGCAGATGGTTTAGGTTGGCAAAGAAATACAAAGAAATATCTTCCATTGAGGATAAATTGAGAAATAGAATCACTTAAATACCTGCAGAATTGCCATCCATCTCGCAAGCATTTTTTTAATAAGTCTTGGGCACGGTTCATAATAATACAAAATTATTGAGACACATTTCTGACTGGTGATTCTTAATATGTAGTCAAATATCATACTTATGGGATACAAGCTGGAAAATTCTTGAGACTTTTTCACAAGTGAACAACTCATCTTCAGAACAGACTAGTTGGGAAATGGGTGGGAATGAAGATCCATTCAAGTTAACGATTATCATATAGTATAAGTAAGTCTAAACGAAAATTGAATTGGTTACTTGAAAATATTCGTTTCCGATTGTTTGTTTGTTTTGCTTGTAAGGTAATTAAATTTCACAGATGATGTAGGTGTCAGGAGTTAATACTTGTTGTACGTTGAAGCGTTCGTGTTTTGTGCGCTCCTGGAGTTCACCTTTGTCAACTACATGTGGCGCAAGTTGGTTCCTGAGGTTCTGAAGCGCACCACTACTCTACCAGAATCTGTTAGTGGCAGAGGGCTGGACAGTGAGACGAACACTCAGACCGTAGCAGTCACTGTGGTATGTACAGAGATTATTGTCATTTAAACTATTTGGTATTCATTCTTTTTTCATGTTTAATTTTTGCTGATAGTAAGTTTAGTGGTTGGTGGTATTTATGGTGATGTTTGTATATTATGGAGGTCATTTAAGGAATAATTGCGAAAAGTTTCCATCATGATTACTAAAAAACAGTTCCACTCAATGTGGGCGTTTTGAAATCTCATCTCATTCTCGGGTAAGAATCAAACTACAAAACAACAAGAACGTCATTAAACCTTTATTTATAGTTTGTGAACACCGCAGACACCCCTTAAATAAAATAGCTTTACATTTCAATTATCTTATTGATCCGACTAATCAAACATTGAAATAACTTTACCAATTAAAAAAAAATCTTTGGATCAATTATTTTGAATTATGTAAACCATAGAATCCATATGGCTCAACTATACAACTTATTTAATATTTTAATTGGGGCATTCAAATCTCCGGTGTATTTTTTTTCAAGCAACAACAAATAAAAGATTGCTGTTTCTGCTAGATGTTAATACGCTTTTAATGTGTTTAAAGCCTGTAATTTCAAAATAGCCATCCCTCAAAATGGCTCATGGTGGCTGAGTGGAAGGTAGTCGGTTCAGTAGCTTTTTGTTGTTGGTTCGAAACTGGACCCAGCGCTCCCGATCATTGGACTTAAATTGTCTTGACTGATGAAATCTTGAGCTACACCGATCATCTCACCATGATTCATTCATCCTTCACTCATATTGTGGTCCCGATCGCTACAAATTGATAATTGATAAAACGCACTGTTTCAGGTGAGGAAAGTTGTAGTGACTGAGAATGCGAGCGGGCTTTGTTCCAACAACAACATGGTGATGGCACGCAGAATCGATGAATATTCCAGACTGTTCTTTCCTTTAGCGTTTGCTGTCTTCAATGTCCTGTACTGGACATACTACTTAGGCTGAAGGAGAAGATTCGGATCAAAATGTAGATGTGGGTACGGGATATATTATCCTCCTCGTGGCGAACAACGATGCGGATGGGAAACGTTCCTTCTTATGTAAAAAGAACTACCGTAACTACGCTTGTGTCATACCCTGTGTTATATGTTTGAAAGATCTGTTATTGAAGTGAAGTTGTTTCTTATTGGTTTACTGATTAAGAAGTAAATATGCGACTTTCCGATTATGTATTCCAATAGCTACCTAAGAATAGTTTATCTCATTACTAGGACCGAAAGTGGCATTTTCCGGTGCGCGCTCGAGTTTCATTATGCGAGGTAAAGCCAAGTATGTGAGAAGTATTTTCACGTACGAGGCGAAGCCGAGGGTGGAAATAATGGAGCAAGTGCCGGAAAATCACTTTCGGATCGAGTTTTGAACGATACTTTTCATCATGACGAAAAAATACATACAAAGAGATACAAACCCAATTAACATTAAAACTACCTATCATATTTTTCAATTAACATTTCATAAATATCTATATAAAAGAAAATTTTCTAGAGAAAACTTACATAATAATTCGGCACGGAGTGATGAAAAGATATTTATTTAATGGTAGAGCAGTTTTTTCATAGTTTTATGCAATGCAAATATTGTCGTGTATTCCTTTGAACTTTTAAATGGTGCTAACCCTAAAACCAATGTGCGGGATCATTACCGGTAGGATATTTAATTAACTGTTGTCATAGGTTTTACTGACATTACAATTTTTATTTTATTTTATGATAAATGGGGTGTCCCATATTCCATAAAAAGGTTGCTTCTTCTCAATTACACCAGACAGTTATAACGTATGGCGTGCTACAAGCTTGAACTACACAAACACCCCAGAGTCCGAACAATTAGAACAAAACAAGCAAAATAAGTTTGGTTAAAGTAATTTGATTTAAAATACGATTTTTCATCGGTTATTGGATTCTTGTACAATGTTGCTTAAGTATATAAAATTAAAATATCAAAACATATAGTGTAGTGGTAAATTAAAAAATTTAATTAGTTTGATTCGCAACTCTTCAGCTGAACTAATGTATACCTATGCACTTTTTTAAACTGTGGTAGAAAAAGTTGTTCTGAAAATATTTTGTCCCGCCATTTTACCTTATTAATCAGAACCAAACGACACTCACGAGTATTTTCCATAAGTACTTATTACAACAATGGGGTATACAGTTTGCCGGGTTTTCGATACGTTTATTAATTCAAAAACAGCAACCTCTTCGTGGGACACCCTATAAATAGGACCAATTATATATTTGATTACATAACATTTAATTTATATTGTAACTAAGCTGTAAGATGTAACTGAAGATGATAAATAAATTATTTAAAAGTACAATGCAGTGTGTTTCCTACCTTATCAATGTTTTATTTGAGTCAATATAATTTAAAAAAAAAATCCGGTTACAACAGCTTATGTGATAACATTCGTTCTCCTAATGTAAATGTTAGTAAATACAATTTTATGATTTGCTGAGGAACCTAAATCACAATTGATATTTATTAAAAAGGCCGTTGATTTCAGCCTTTTAACCAAGAGTAATTATATTTGAATTCGAAAAATGAGTCTCAAAATCTAGTTTATGCGGTACAAATCCCTCTTCTACCTCATTTGTGACATATACATATGTGGTTAACAAGTTTATTCATACTAATGGGGATTGTGAAGAATACGGTAAATGCTACGAACCAAACTTGTCATGTTTGTACATCTCCGTAAATTAACTTAAAGAAAAATAGTTCTGGCTCCCTTGAGTAAAGTTCATTATTATTCTCGAGAATTGCACAGACCATCTGGGACTTAAATAATTCACATGACCAACTGAGCAGAATAATAATTGGTCTGTGGACATCAGTTCTGCGTCTAGGGATTAGATTTCGTCATCATGTAACAGTCACACTTAGTGATAACATAAAGTTATTCATACTACATAATAATTCTAAGTTAGGTTCGATTCAAGTCCGAAAATAAGACTAAGGAATCAAATGCTGCGTAATTATAATAATTGATTCTACTGCTCTCCGGATATCTCCTTAAGATAGCCAATATGAAGTCAATTTACAGACAATGAGCATGGATTTATTTTGTCATCTGATGAAATATTCTATATTTTATTATGAGATTATAACAAAAAGTTCTGAATCATCGCCATATTTTCTTCGATGTTAAAATACGCACCTAAGTGGCGTTCCCACCTCAAATAATTGATAATTGATTATTATTGAAATTTCCATATAATTAATCGCCACACTTAATATATTTTGATTCATAATTTTATTATAAGAAAAAATACATTTTTATTGTAATTTTGTTTCTAAGCAGATGTAACAAACAAAGAATTCCACATGAAATAATATTGAAAACACCCAGAAGGCAATTGCTGTGTGCAAAATGTTTTCCAAATGTTTTTATTGTGACAAACATTGTTGTGTAACTGCACACTATTCGTTAAAATGTCTCTATGTGTGTGTGTATATGTATGTGTGTGTGTCCGATAGCGTGACTGGAGTAAACATTTTCCAATTTAGGTGAAATCTTGTCTGAACCTACCAAATAATTTTGTTTTAAAATTATGAAGAAAATTAAAATATCATGTAAAGTTATAACTCCTATATTTACTCTCATGGAGAATTAGTAAACTGTTGTCGTTTAGGTTTTCTTGTTTTTCAAACAAATTGAAAGATAAATTAATTTCATGCTAAACTGATTTACTAAAAGTAAAGTGTTTCAGTTGGGGGAATAATCTCACTTTCACCTAGTCTGCAGGTTTGCTGATGAAGGGGCACTTTCCTAAGCCATTGTGATATCGTTCTTTGTACACATCAAACAGTATTATTATTAACCATTTTCCTTTATGTGAAATTCAGTTTAATTTTGATGACTAAATCCTTTTGAGAGGGATCGCTCAAGAAAGTCAATTTTAAGAGTACACCCAATTAACCTGATTATATACATAGTCTATGCATATATATGCCTGATATATACAAAGCAACGTCTTGACCTATTTAACGCAACACAATAGCTATACAGTGTACATTGATTGACCTTGTCAACATGTAGAACAATACGAAGTTAGAAATTACAATCCTACGTACATGCTATGGTTCGATAGTATATTTTTACATTTCATATTTCAAGATACTTTTCCTCCATACTTAGCTATGGTATAACACTTTACTTTAGTGTAGGATTCAATCCTCACTGTTTGTGATTTTAAAGAATTATTTTATATCTTGGACATTTTTCAAGATAGAAATTTCATAATTGGTATAAATGTGTATTTTATTAGGTAAAAAGAGCTTACAAAGTTTCGTTTCAATATCTCAAACAGTTTCAATATGGCGGCCATTTAAAATCTTAATGCCAAATTTCATGAAACCCGTAAATATTAAGAAAATTGTTTTTCAGATCAAAAAGATGCTCTGTAAAATAGCAAATAATAAACAATTTGGAAGTCATATTGAATTGCGTAACCAAATGTAGAAGAAAACTGATAATTCGGTTGTTTGTCATCCGATATTAACAAACAAGGTCTCATTTGATTTGGAATTAAATTCTCTATCTTTATATTTACGGGTTTCATTAAATAAGTATATGCTAACAATCACTGGGGTAAGAAAAAAACAAGGGGAATGAGTTGGGTCAACGTTTAAAAGCTTGGTTTAAGAAGTCTTGGTGAGGATTTGACAGTAAGACTACTCAAGATGGTTTTACTACCGAGGATGAAACTATTGTGACAGTGACCACATGCTTCTAGCAAGACGTTCTCCCTTCACAATCTTTATTCTACTGTAAGCTTTAAAGAACTTATTTTTTGTTGTTCCATAGAATAAAAACAAAACAATTTCTTGACCAGCATTAAACGTGTTAATAAATTTATGGAAAGTAAATAAAAATACGTCTTATAAAACTTAAAACAAATATTTACACTCGTACTGTTAACTCACAAAACGGTAAATATATGAAGATGATAAGTGGTGATGGTTTTCGATTGGACATATAGAAAAGAAATATGTTATTTATGAAGTAAGTTTTTTTATAAAGTTTATGAACACAAAATTATAAAAATTCTATATTTTATTAGACCGATAAAGTTTTAAATAGTTTTAGGACTACAAATAGCTTAAACTAATGTATTTAACTTAAATTTTGTCTAAATTTAAACGGAAATAATTAGTTAACTGTATTTTTAAATTTCCATGTTAAATGTTATAATCACTGGAAATACCTGTTTTTGATTTGTATTATTTTTTTTATTAAATGAAATCCAAATGATTATTTATTGAGGTAAACTTTACAGTCAGCCTCTATATAATAATAATAATACAAGTCATGCACAGAAGTAAAATACACATTTCGTAACATAAAAGAAAATAAAAAAACTTAACATACTTTTTCCCCCCTAGCATACAGGCACACACACGTACACTCTTTGCTGCACCTAAGCCTATATTTTTATTATATACAATCTTCATTAACACCTAAAAACCCTACAATCAATCACTTGTCAATCTATACGTGTACAGTAGAAGTAATTTGTGAAAACGCGCATCACAGAGTATCATACACAAGTTATGCAAGTAGCAAGTAGGGTGAAATTGAGCTCGTTATCCAACGGTTCAACCACTTCCACTAACTAATGACAATAGCTCGGCATAGACCTCAGCCAAAGCTACTTACTGCCTTCCGTAAGCTTTGCAAGACAGCTTCAAATAAATTACGACTTACTTAGTTACCAATTTCAAACGCTATATCGTAACTAATGAATGAACAGAGTATTCAATGCTGGTGGACAAAACCTTCTTGGAGAGGGTCCGTTCCTTATACCTGTCTTTACAAGAATTACTTTAAAAATCCTTATATTCGTCAGTACATCGTTCCCTTTAAAGCACTGCATAGAAAACTACCAAGAACACGTTTAAAAATGAAAACATTACTATCTACAACCTAGCTAGTAATACTCAAAGTGCTTTCAACTGTAAAAGCCCCCAAATAACCATAGAAAGGGGCAAGAGGAGGAAAGTGATCATACTGTAGTTTATTTCTTACATAAACACTAAAACAGGAAAGAAATCACTTATAAAAAAAAAACAAGTGACTAAAATGTATTTGTTGTCTTAATCGTAACACTATTCCTGTTCTTTTTTACTTTTTGGCTGTTGGATAAAACTGCTTCCTTCCAAATCATGATATTTCATATTAATGATTGCTTTATAATTATTATTATTGTATGATACATGTATTAAAGTTCGGTTACATTTATTTTTTCAATATTTGAAAAAAATATTACCAAGCGTGGTTAGACTTAAAAATGAACATCCAGTCTGACAGGCCATATTTTGGGACAGGGTTCTAACTTCTTTCGTGGGAAAATTTAAAATATTAATAGGTTATAACTCATTTAATAATGTTTATCCCATTTAAATGATGTTAAAAACGTTGTACTGTATTGGTATAGACACGCATTAAACGTGCTCGGGTGTCAAAACTGCCCAACCACTAAGTAGCAGATTGAACAATACAACACGTTCGTACAACATTGCAATGATCAAATATGTAATCATAATCTACCAAAGAATATTCTCGGGGATATTTTTAATTGATTGGCTATTTTAAAAAAACACTTGAATACATGTTATTAGGATTTACAGAAAGTAACATTTTTGTCAATTAAAACATTGTCAATCAAACCATCAAAATAGAGTTATCTCAATATATCTACACATAGTTACATGAAATAGACATCACGACCATACAAATCTCATGTCATGTCTTATAAAAATATTTAAGCAGAACGGGTTATTATAAAGTGTACCCTAAATACAGAAATAAATTAAGTAAAAATATATGCGGATTATACAAGGTCTGGAAGATATTTATAAGGTCCTGGAATTAATATTTATATATATGTGTTTAATAGGTTAAATATGAGTTTGTACTTATTTATCATAGGATTAACATTGTAAGCTCCGAAAGAAAATTTGGTATGTAATCTACTAATGTTTAATATCTCAGAACCTAATTGCGAATGAAATTATATATTTACATAATTTTATCAAATGAAATCAATAAAATAGGGCAGAGTTTTCGAATAATGATTTCAATGATTATTTAAATTAAATTATTTGAATTGACATTAGGATGTTGAAATGAAGACGTTTCATTGAGAACAACTTTCAAATCAACAATACGCTATAATTATTTAAAGGCGAGGATTAATTTATTTAACTATTTAGGTTTATGTTTTGATGAATTCAGAGTTAATTAATAAATTTGAAAATTTGGTTATTGCGTTTGAATTTAAAACACATTTTTAATGCAGTCTCCATTTATAAGCAATTTTAAAATATAAAATTTTGGTTAAAAGGCTTTTAATAACCCTTATATTTATTCCAATGTAATGTTAGTTTTAAAATTGCATATTTCAAGAGTTTGAAGCATAAAATAATCACTTTATCACTTAATTTGTGGCTTAGAAGTTAAACTAAATTGTAGCTAAATTCTACAATTCCCTTAATTATAAATAATATGATTATTTTTATTTTATAAATTAATACGGTAACTGTTTAATTATTCGCACAAATTAATAATTAGTTTTAAGTTGTGCCATAGTATTTTAATAGTAATGTTGATATTTCATAGTTTATTGGCATAACCTCTGTTAAATATCTGAGTCACTAGAGGCCAAAAGATAATGTAATTTTTATTCCAGATGATGCAAATTTAAGTGATGAATATACTTTTATAAATATAATGAAATGTATCATAGACTTTACAGAATATGATACTTGTATGTACATAAACATTTTAAAAACTTAGACTGGGTAATACAGTTTCAAAGGCCAACTATAAGGATTTTTCGGACAAAATATTCCATTGCTTACATGTAGTGCTTTTCAGGAAATGTTATTATTTAAATCAATGTGAAGAGAGTAGTACTGAACCACATTTAAAACAAATACAAATAACACAACTGTGTTAAAAATACTCATATGGAACTCAATTCATCGGGCGTACATAACCTTACACTTTGGGCATTGTTGTTTTGATTCCACTCTCATATGAGTGGTTGTTCTGAATATACATTATTAGTATTCCATTGGAACACCAGTTAAACGTTTGGACAATAAAGACTACAGTTGTGTTCTTGGCGCAGCTGTCCGAAGTTTTGAGAAGTAAGGGAATCGAAATGCAAACTACAGGGGGCTAACTGAGCCTTTGAATAGGATTTAAACTATTAAAATGATTGGAAAATAACAGGTGACATTGTAGCTATCCAACCAAAGTGTAGTACGGTCTTCTGATGGCTAGTTTAATCACACAGTGAAAGATTAGAACTGGTGATGATTGGTTTCATTAATACAAACTTGTTTTATTACACCTGATTAAAACCACAATCGATAAAAGTCTATAATTGGACCTCATTTTATGTTTTATTTTAATTTGGTTTTTGTTTGTAAATAGACGTTATATTACTGTAGTAATCAAGCCTAATGACTTGGGGAAAAAAGCCAAACGCCATAAAATATCTAAAATATTACCTAATGCCAATGATTGTTTTATGCTGGTTATTTATGTGATTGTTGGTTGTTTTATGGAGGTTGTTGTTTTTTGGTTGTTTTATACTACCCTTTATTAATACTGGGAATAAAAAATAAATCGTTTAATTAGTTTCATAGATGTTTTAAGATAATTTATGACATAAAAGATTTGATGAAACGACCATTAATTAACATCTTCTCTAACTGAAACGTGTCTCATAGTCTGTATGTTTTGGATAGTGAGACTTCTGAGTTAAGGCATGGGTTCAATTCCTGTTAGTAACCAATGGTGTAAACAATACCAGCAACTAGTAGTTTGGAAACCACCTAAAGCCTTCGACCCACCTATCAGGTAAATAATAGGACTCGTTTGTGAAGAGGTACTAGAGAACTAAATGCAACTTAAGACCACCCTACAGTAATCATAATCTAAAATATTGGCCACGAACAAATTCATTGATTCGTAATCAATGAATCAATACCGTTTGCGTACACAAGTAGAAAATATCAAAAGGACAATCAGGCTTTTAAACTACAGATTCACCAAGTAAACAACAGAAATATAACATCAAACATTGTTTGTATATGCTTTCCTATGTATTGATTTAACATGTATACAACATATTTTGTGTAACTAAAATCGAATGTACACTTTACCTGGAAAAGCTATTATGGTTTTGCAAGATTATTTCGTTCTCTCCCTCTCAAATAGAAGCTTTGTTTTCCAGCCACGTACACGCTAAGATCTCGTAAAGAGATCCGAGCCTTTTACACGCAAAGCAAAATGTTATATTTATTAAGCTGAGTTTCAGAGCGCTACCAAAACCTTGTATCAACCATAACCTGAAGTTAATTTAGACCAAAAACTGTTAACAATGCAATATATATTTACACAGCTACTATTTATTTGTTTATCAAAGTATTTTCATACTCTTGACTTTTTGTTCCATCGATTGAATGTGACAGTTTCTCATTCGCTACACGGAATAAAATCCATTGATATGATGACGGTATGGATACTAATTCTGCCCCCAGCTGCAACAGCTCACTGATCAGTGTTTCGCTACAGTTTTAGTTTACATAATACTTTCGAATTAAAAATAATTTAACAAGATACAATAAAATCTATCACCTCAGGTATTTAAATAGAAAGTACTTAGTTTGTTTTACCACTTCAGCTTTAATATTAAAATTTTAAATTTAAATTAGGTCGGAGAAAAAATCATAACCAATGTCTAAGTGATTGGTAAATGGAAACAGACATAGCAATGTTTGATCGGACTGCATTATTATCGTGATACTTCAATTTACCGACATGCATTAAAAAAGTCATACATATTGAATTTTTTGTTTAAATTAGTTAATTGATATATCGGTGCCAAGGAAAGATGTTTGTAACAAAAATCCGTACACTTATTTAATCTATCCCTTTTTAATCTGGTAATGCAATAGGTAAAATACAAAAATCCATACACAGTTCATACAGAATCAATTTGAGGACTGTTCATTGTAATTGTGTAGTTGAAAATAAAGTTCAATCTTAGTATACGGTAATGTCAATTTTTATATTAAAAGGCATATTATGATAAAGCAGAAATGTTAGCAAAATCTACCCTCAAATCATGAATCGAGAACAGGTTCGTATTTTAATGGAATTTTCATTTGTGTTTGTTATCCTATGAAGGGGGTTGCCTAGTGCTGGCATCAATCTAATCCTCATCGCCATGGTTATTGTAAAGCTGACTGCTATTGAATTATTGATCAGCATCGTCGCAAACATCACGTCGTTTCATACTTCTATTTTATAATAAAACACTTGGCACACTGATGATTTAACTTTATTTTTAACTCAGCCAGCTCATCAACATATTCCGAACATCTAATTACAGAAAACCATTCCTACACCTCAATAGATGCCAACTTAGAGATCTTACATAAAGCCCCCAAAAGTAACAAGTTAAATACAATAGAACATTTTCATATATATAACGCTACCAAAACAGACCCATCCTTAATCCAGAAACTCCACCGCTAACATCATGTTTGATTCATTAATTGAAATAAGTAATAAATAATACAATACAATATTATCAAACACCTGTTTGCAACAAATACATAACTCTATGGAGTGATAAGACCATGCTGCTAGAAGCGAAAGTCATCACATCCCAACTTCGGAGGTTAGGTTTGATAAAGACGAAGTTCATGGCCATGTATCTATGTTGTTTCCATTTATGTCTTTGTAAATATTTACAAATTATACCAAATCGACTATATCTCAAGCAAGAGATGGCAAACAAGAAGTTTAGCTAACCTAAGAGACAAAGGACTGACGATAACGTTTCGACGTAGAAACCTAGGTCTCCACTATATAAATAAATTGGATCGTAAGGTAAGCCTTAAATTTAATTAATTATGTTCAATAACGATCCAGAGGCTGTATCTAAAAAAAAAGAAAAAAAAATAATAACATTTACTGCCCATGTGCTGTTAGTTACTGTATGATTGTCTCCACGTCTAAAATGTGTTAATAAGCAAGTTAAATTATTTGGATTATAGCGTTTAACGGCAAACAGAAACATACGATACGACTGCAATCCATTCAACGATGTATTCAACGATCAAGTTGTTACGGCCAAGTTTATTTTTTATGATTCAGGAGACTCAAATAATATACGCTGTTCAAAAAGAGAAAATAAAAAATGGATATCCAAATCTTACAGCTACAAAAGTAATCCAACCTATTTTGACAAATGAATCCATACTTTCAAAACTTTGGGACAGGTATTAAGAGAAACTCCACTGAACAACGTGAGAATTATCTGATGCCGGGCATATACTGTGACTGACAGACAACACGTTAAAATACGTTAATCAACTTTCAATGGTGTTGCTGCTTGCTGCTTTAGCCTATTAAAAGCGGATTATGGCTGTGTTTTAACCCAGAGTTTGTGAGTCAAACATTGACCACATGAAATGGTTGATATCACCCCACTTTAGTGGATTCTCTACGGAGAAAATTCGTTGGTTTAGGGGATGTCTCAAATCAATGAAATAAATAAAGAAATTACCCAACTTAAAATACTTAACACAGGTTATCTCAGTAAAGCAACAGTTTTCTTCTGTTCTCAAATATGGAAAAAACTTTGTTGCAACATGTTAACTCGAATTGAAGCAGGGTGTTTAGCATTCATTGGAAGTTATCAGTTAAAACTTAGAGCAGAAATAATGTAGGTGATCCTTGATTACGCAAATAGAGATATTTAAAATTAGTTTCTGACAAGTTTACAAACAAAACTCTAAGATGTAACTAGAATTACTCAAATTTAAGCATAACGTTTTCCTCAACGTTATGTTTCATACTGTGCGAAAATACCTCAGCTGTACTTATTTGTTTGTTATTCTTTCAATTAACATCAGGTGTGATTATTTGTTAGTATTACTGTATTCTGATTTGTTTATTTCAGCTTAACTTAACCTAATAAGGACACGTTCCACTTTACTATATTTTCATGCTAAGAACTTTGTGTTCCAACTTTACATTATTACTATAAAGGAAATTCGCTTGGTTTGTCTGGTTTGTCAAACAAATATTTATTTTAAGCTTCAATAGCCATGAGAAAGGTGGAAGGTGATGGGGATCATAGTTGGGGGTGGGTGGGTACCTAGAAGGCGGGGCTTCGCCTTCGTGGATGGAATGAGACTCCTGACGCAGGTAGAGCTGAGGGTTATAAGAGATAATCTGGGACCGTGGGCGAACTGAGACTAATTAGGCTACAGGCGAAATGAAACTCGGGCGGAATAGAACATAACCGTCCGCCATGGCCTGAGGACGCGGTCATCTGACCTGAGTCAGGTAGTCGGGTATTCCTGAATTGCGCCAACTACTCCAGAGAGCCACCCAATACATTAATTAACTGCACCAAGTGGCGGCCCTGTTTGACTGTATAATTGAATAAGTTAGGTTAGGTTGCGTTTGGTTAGGTAAGGTTAAATTAAGTTAGGTTAGCTAAGATTTAATTAGGTTAGGATAATATGTAAACAAGGACATGTCAGGACAGGCAAAGAAAGAAAGAAGAACCGAAAGAAGGACAGGTCCTTCTGCTGGCAACTCACCCCTACCTGGCTTGGACTTGGGCGCAACTAAGGAACATTTTTTTGAGACCCTTTGAGGGCTTAGCGCAATTAAGAAACTCTTGGGCGCAATTAATGCACGACCGCCATCGCAGCTCGTGAAGAGAAATATTGTGGAATTTAATCACTGAGGAATCTTGATGTTGAGGTTCGACACCGTACAAAAGTCTGATGGTTACGAGCGCTCTAAAAACAGTCTATGCATTTAACGCGGTTGCCCGGCTAAGTCGACGCACAGACACTCAGAAAGAGGGATTAATACAAAGTTAAGAATAGATTGGTTGATTCACACTGTAAAAGAGAGGTTCATAAAGGCCAGATCAATTAAAAGAGTTACACTGGGGTGAGAGAAATAGCTCGCGATGGAACGCAAGGGTTCTTCTTCACTGAGGCAAAATCGGTCTCGTCTCTATTGCGAGGAAACACCATGAAAACGGAAAAATTCTTTCTCGACCGATATCGGAGAGCGGGTTGCGTTTTGAAGGTGTTGAACCCCTCGAACTTAGCGGTGAATTTGAAATCACAAAACATATTTATAGCTTAAAACTAAATACTTAACGGTAGATTGTAACAGATCGACTTGCTGGCACGTTTACTCAGCAAACTAAACCTTATTATTTTTATGTCCGCATGAAATGCATTAAATGTTATGTTACATTTCTCAAGATAGCGATCTTACAGGAATGAACATATCATAGGATGAATTCATTTCCTATTTTAGTAATACTGTATCTGATTTTGGTTCACATTTCCTCTATATTGTAATCCCGATTACAACTTGACTTACAACGGCATTGGTTATGACAAAAGGATGGTGTGTGTACTTTGTTTAATTGATATCTCAATATAACAAACAATATAAGTTTTAAATAGCATTATGAGGTGTTTTTTGTGTGTCTCACTCAACACGCCTCTATCAGGGCCCAGCTCTCAACTTGTCCATTTGAAAGTTTCAACCGACCAAGCAGAACTCTGTCTTTGACGGACATTTTGACAATCAAATAACTATAATATCTAACTCATGAAAGAAATTTTTCTTTAAGTACTGTATTCAATCATTGTTATTTCTTCTAGTTTACGAATAATGCGAAGAGTAATAAGAAAATGAGTTCTTTATAAAGTTCTTAAACATTTTAAAATTATATATTTAAGGAGTTTCGTTGCAATATTAGTGCTTATATTGAGTACCTGGGGACCGAGCATTGCTCGGGTAAAATAATTACCGGTAGTATATCTGGGAGCAGTCTTTACTCAAGGTAATTTATCCAAATCTTTTTTAGTGTATTTTTTATCTGTTAAAATTGCCAAATGTAGTTGATACTTGATAAGCACAGTAATTAATTTAACAGACCATAATTAATTTAATATAATTAATAATTAAGTAATTAATTTAATATAGGCTACCATTATTAAACGTATTTTTAAAACAAATGTGTTTTTTAAAACAAAGGTAAGGTTGCCTTGTTTAAAAAGAGTATTATAGTGTTTTAGCTATGAAGTATGTTTAAAGCAAGGAATGTTTCGTTAAGAGGTGTAATACTCCAATAAAATCACGTAGCTAAGTACTTCTGGCAGGTGATTTCCAACAAATCATTGGGAATGATCACAGTAACTCCATAATTATGTACTGTACGTATTTTATGCCATTGGCAGTTTATACTGGCATTGTAAATATCAATAATAATCCTACAATTTTGACACCATGAATTTATGTAGCAATTGCAATAAGTTGTTTCATATTACAGTAAAACCTCGCTTACCCGACACCCGGTAACTCTACAGTCTACAGTCAACAGCTGACAGCGTACACGTAGAAAGAATTGCAACACAAATGTCTAATTGGTTAGTCATGGTTGTCAAAGTGCACACGATAGTTATTAATCTTAAATCTGTTGGTGTTTAGGTCAGCTGTTGTTAAATGTACAGAAATATAGTAATAGCCTAAACCATACTGAACAAGATATATATTATAGACACAAAACATTATTTATTGGTTTAAAATTGCAAATAAATCAAGCTCTTTGTGATTTCCTTTTAGCAAATTTCCCATAATACTTTACTTTTCAATGAAATGGCGACCATACAAAGCAGGTATTTTAAGCAAAGTATGAATGGAGATGAATGTAGGATGAGTGGTGCGATCTTTTAGTCTTGTTAATAACTAAGGCCGACATATTCCTTAGACACAGCTGTTAATTGATAGCCCATGGCAACGAAGGGACCTACAATTTATATTGGAATCCGAACCACATTTTTGCTTTGGTATTAACGAATTTGTCTAATTATTACAGGATTACTACTAGAGTATCCGGTATTTTTTTATAGTCATTGAACATATTTGTAGAACTCGCTACGAACAGACATCGTGATACAGTAGTTCACACAGTAAAATAAACGTTAAAACATAATTAACATATTAAATACGTTTGTAAATTATGTTTCTTGGAAGTATAAATAATTTGGTTACAAATCATTCTCCCTTGTAGACATTGTAAAAGCTAAAACACGATAGGATACGTGTCCCATAATATTACCCCCAGAAATGTCACTCCCACCCTCCAAAACGAAAATCCCCATGTAATATTAAAGCATTACTATTTTATTTGTATTCTAATTTATGTTAGAAATAAACTCATTTCGATTTGATTTTAAGCTAAAGGTTTGGCACTAGATTTTCAACCGGAATTGTGGTTTAGATTTATATTTCAATGATTTAAGCAATTTAGATTCTCATAAGACTAATCCAAAAATAACAACTGACCTTTATTTATTATCTACTTTGATTGTTTCTATTGTTTGATATGATTACATACAGTATTTAAACCTGTAGCAAAGGAAAATTTGCCAGAATAATGATCAAACCACAATTTGTTTAAATAAATATTTTACAAAGTCGTTAATATACAAGTACAAAAGTATTCAACCGATCCAATCAAAAAATTTAAAACGAACATATCCTTAAATTCTAAGTTTAAATTAAGCATGTGGAACAGTTCTATGGTTAACAATATGTTTAAATAGATGACACTGAATTATAACTGATAAGTTTGCTTAAATATACGGCAACACATTGTAATATAACTTTGATGAATCTTTTGTAAAACCTAAATCATCATGGTCTTTAAACTTATGAAATAATCCGTGTTCAATTATTTTACAATAATTTATTTACAGCCCCAAGCTTTTTATAACCTTCATTTAAAACCCAAATGTTTAGTTATGTTGGTACCTCAAGGTTAGAAATCTCTTAAATTTGAAGGACAATTATATCCATTCAGCTGATACTAATACTAAGCTAGTTTTGGTCCACCCTGGGAGTACAGGGTGGCTGCAAAGTTCCTTATCCCTATTTATTGATATAAAAATGCATATTCAAGTGATTTTCAACCATGGAATTCATTGAACGTGTACATATTCTAATTTGTTGTAGCCATTTAAAGTTGTATGAGGTCTAAGATACAGAAGTCAACTACAAAACTTCTTGTTGGAGGATAATAAAATTACAGGTCTAATAACACTCCCTTTCCACCCTGAAACACTATGCAGTCTAAACTCCAAAGGGCTGTACCCATTTAAAGATGTTCCATTTAGGAAATAAAGTCAACTTAAACATTTTAATGAGAAGCTAAGTAATGCGACATAACAAATATCACCCACCTTCCTCATGATTCAAAATGATTCTATCGCTTTCAAGATACGGGTAGGTTTAAATCTACGAGTCAACAGCTGATTAAGTGACCTTTCAAATAAATATTCCCATTCTGTTAGCAAACAAAATCCAGACTAACACGACCATTAAAGATTCCTCAGTAAAAATGGACATATTGCTTGGATTGAAGATCATAAATAGTTTTCACAGAAAAAACACTCATGTGTCAGTATTGTCAAACTGTATTTTAAATCATGAGTTTATTTCTTTGAACTCCTTCAAACCTTTTATGGTTCGATGGCCCCAATGTTTACAGAGGTGAAGGAGAGTATCGTTTGACTTGACGCGTCGACTTGGCTTCTCATTAGATTGCTTTACAGTAGTTGAATCTTACATCTTAGCATTATAGATATCCTAAAAACGTTACGGTACAACCCTGTTGAATTTAGATTGCACCACTGTCATCAGAGAAAAATTAGACAGTTTGTAAGCTTATTTTCTCATAAGGAATTTTGAAGATGTGTCATTCATCTAAGACCTCAGGTAATTTCCTAATATTTTAAATTACTATACAAGTTATAGAGTTCGACGTTATTTATACAATGGAAACTGAATAATGTATCGATTGAAAAAAAAACATAGGAGAAGTGACTTTATAACCACCCTGTATGTTCCCAGTACCCGCCATGTGACGGGTCTTCCCCTATCCGCCACCTGGGGAGGCGCCCGATGGGAGACTAGCAACTCCGCACGGGAAAAATATGGTAGAGGCGGGCGGAGTCACAGCTACAATTTAAATAAATTATCAGTTTAAGTATAAATTAAGTAACAAAACCCAAAATGAATTTCGTAACTTCTCCAAAATGATACCCACTTTGTAAGGTGTTATTAGATCTTTAAAGATAGCATAGTTTAATAAAAACTGGGATAGCTTAAAATAATTGAAATTTACTACTAATCCCGGTTACAATTTTGCTACTGCTTGCCGAGAGATTCGTCAAGAGCTACTTCCATTAATAAAATTACTCCCGAAATATATTACATTTTGTGTTTTTACTCTTTTAATAACATTTCCGAAGCAATTGTCGTAAAACAATGTCAACGAAGTAGAAAACGCAATAGATTAGAAACTTCCCACCTGTGATACCTGATATCTTATAACTCCGGCCACCTCCAGTACTTAGCCTAATCTACACTAACCTAACTAACTTATAAAGGTGCTGCCATTGAGATGAATTATTGCAACTTATAAATAGTTTTTAACTGGTTTAACTGGGGAAATTAAAACTAAAAATAATTCAACTACCAGGAAATTGTCTGTTATTTTCGGACGAACAACAATTGAATTGCATTTTACAGTACGGAAATATCTTATGTCCTTGCGTATTTTTTATGAGAGACAAACATTGAAAACCTTGTAATACGAAAAGTTGGGAAAACCACAGTATTATGTTAGTTATTCATGTTACCCATATATATCGAAATTCGTTGAAATTAAACTGTCAACTCGTTTATTACTGATCAAAATATTGTTTTCCCTTCAAGATCGTTTACTCTGCAACGCAATTATTCCCACGAATACAACAGTTAGTTCAATCTCTATAGGCGCACCTCTCAATAAAGTGTTGACTAAACTATCAAGCGAAGGCCCAGTTTTAAGAAAATGCAACCAAGTCACATGCTGTAAAATGTTATAAGTCCTAAAATCTTTAAAAATAGTTTAAAGCAATCTAAAAAAGTTAGAAATTTGGTTCAGTGAAAACCCAAAACTAATTTATCTTGGCCTTAAAATGAAATGCAAAGTAATGAAATGTAACATGAATTAATAACTAAACTACAGAAGCACTACTGGGCCTATCAAAGATTTGATTAATCAAATTAATAATAGAAATAACAATTCATACTAAGGCCATGTTCCAGCCTGTACAAATAACTAGTTAAATACTAATCAAAATTAAAAAGAAACTGTGTTAACTAAACCTACCATTGCTTGTAACGATGCAGAAGTCACTGTAGGTTTCATACTTCAATATCAACTTTGCAACATTGAACTCTTTCACTTCATTAATCATGGTTTTAAAGTTGACACAATTATAACATTACAATATCTGCACAACATATATTGATTTAAATTTCATTCCAAATTAATTTTAATCTCTTATCATTAAGTATTCATACCAATTTTATTAGTAAACATAACTCATAAAATATATGTTGGCAGATATATTTCCTTGTATCCAGGCTAAATTAAAACACACAAATCTAAGATAAACGAATTTGAGTCCTCCTACCTTTGGTTGGCTTCAGCTGAAACTCCGCTATGGTGTGAACAAATTATTTTCAAATATGAATCTAAAGATTTTATCCAAAAATCAATTTTTCAAAACACTGAGACTTTTACATTTGCAAGAGTTAAACTTTTACATTGACCGATAAAGATGAACATTGTCTTTTTGGTTACTCTAATATATTTATTATTCTCAAAAAATAAATTTGTGCTATAAAAGAGTCAATTAACTTTAGGATATGACTAATCAGAAATTACCCCTAATGGGGCTTGATGGTTGTTGTTCACATCATATTGGATTTTTAACAAACAAGACATGATATTCAAACAAAACAATGACATATAACACATTATTTCATAATACAAGTAAACATGACAAATGCTCATACATCACAAGATAATATAACATTGCTTAAAAATACGTAGACACAAGAGATGTAAAATTCGACGACTTGATTTATTAAAACTCAACTGTTACGTCGTCAGTATTTATCTAAACATTATATGCCTATCGACGGTTCAAACCCCCCGACGTGTTATTGGTGGTTGTTGATAGTCTTCTGTCTGATCTGGCCAACAACGGCAACTGGCCAACACTTGTACCCTTCACGTGGTGCTGTATATCGACAGAAAACAAACCTACCCGCAGCCTGGATACAAGGAATGTGTTAACAACTAAAACATCATGCACTAAAAATCAAAGCATGCATCTTGAGGTTAGAAGATCCGAAGTCTTGATGTTGTAACAGGCCTGACTAGCACTAATCTATAAAGTGATTCCTGACTTCCTACTAAATAGTTTTAATATTATGTCGTGAAAAGTTGAAAGTCCTATGAATGGTTTGACAAAAAAACTTCATTTACACTAGTTTTAGCTAGATATTTAGTTTTTTTTTAACGATAAACCCTAATCTATATAACATTATTTTAAAAATATACTGGTCTAAATAAATATATTAAAGAATATAATAAATTTTCTATAATAGTGTAAAGGATATGCATGTAAAAAGGTTGTTGATTTAAAAACTCAAAGTAAAGTAAAATAGATTTGCATCTTTAGTTAATATTAAGAAACAAGACACCATTTTACAGCAGACCTAGGCTAGAAGTTGAATAATGGAATAGTTATGTTTTTTACCTAGCAAAAACAAAGATTTAAAAGTAAGATAAATTTTCCTGATATAACTAAATATAGCATCTGTTATGATAACTTCAATATTTTTTTATTAGACTATTTCGAATGCACAAAAAAGAACATCACACAAATATTTACAGGTTCCTATTTACAAATAATTGTTGGGAAGAGTTTAAGATTTCGTGACAAAATATATATAGTGTACTGTCAAAGTTTAAAAAAGGAAAATATTACTAAAATGTAAAAATTTTGAAAGTTTCGGGTCTGACGTAACAATCAGCTGTGACAGTCCGGCCGCAACTATCCCAGCCTTTTGCTTCGTCAGTCGAGATGAGTGTTCGAACAAGAGCACGACAAAGTTAGTCTGTTATAGTAGGTACCTATATGTGTAAAGTGAAAAGCAAGGATTTGTCATAGTTCTGATAGAAGCATAGCTGCTAATTTGTTATATAACATTTACTCACTTGATGTCAATCAAGTAAATACACTGGTAAAACTCCGATGGCAAAATTATTTGAGATAAAAACTACGAAAAATTACAATTTCAGCTAAAAAGTACAAGGATTATGTTGTCTAACCTAATGTATCGCCAAATATTATTCCCAGGTCTGCTGAAAATAGGTTCCTTAGTTTGGGGGATTTTAAATATTAGTTAATCTACAAATAAACAGTTTCCTTAGTATTTAACTTTAAATTCCCCGATTGTTTGTACCTATACGTTATACCTATACCTATACCTATATGTTGTACCTATATATTACAATATCCTACGAGAAAATAATCATAATGAATAAAATGCTAGGAAATAAAAATTTAAATATCGTACTGTTATTTCACGTTGTTATAGTAAATGCTGATGTCTAAAAAATAATAATTTTTCTACAATTTCTAACTATAACCTACCAATTAGCTGTAGTTTACGCCCTAACCTCCTTCTTTCCAAGTCCAACGATGCGACGATCCAAATCTACAAGGCATGCACACATACAAAGCCTTACCTTTGGTACGACTGCAACCACTAACCTGCAAATAAAATAGTTTTTATCATTCAAGAATTAATTGGACATTAAATAATAATAAATTACAGAAGACCTCTTCAAATCTATATTAATAGGTGGTCGATACAGCATTTAGTATAGACTAAGGTATTTTGTATTCCAAATAGTTAATTAAATTTAGATTTTATTTTAAAATATCGAAATTATAAAGAAAATAATAATTCTGTATCAAATTCGAATGATATTTGAACCGCAAAAGCTATTGGCTGGCTATAATTGATTTATCTTTGGATTTGTATGAAGATTAAATAACTATCACAGATTTAATCTAAATTTACCTAATAGGGCTGCACAAACACAATCATCACATTTTTAGGGATATAAAAAGAGGCTATAAAATGTTATTATATTCATGGTTTTATTAGTACCTTAATCTTCCATTTTAGTAGCTTCAATTGATTTATATTCATCAATAAAGTTCCATAAACTATACGGTTATTAAGGCTAAATTACAATTAAAACAAAGCTTTCAGAGTATTTTTTTATTTGTAGTTTTAATCTTTCTATGTGTTTAATATTCGGCATATAATCTTACTCAATCCGAAATTCCATTAATCCTACGTTTAAGCTTGGTTACTTCAAAGCCTAAACCCAATTCAAATTCAACAGTTTGCAAATACTTTTCTTTATTTGTTTACAAATAATAACCGTAATACCATTATTGAGTCATTAATCATGAAACGACAACAAATCTTCAGTTTGTGATAGCCCAACAATTATTTATGAGGCAAAATATGCTAGGAATTATAGAACGGCATAGTTTGGTAATTATAGAGTAGACTAAACTAGGATATTAACAATTAGAGTATTGCACAATCAACTTTTGCTTCTTCAAATACGTATACTTGATAAATAGAACAAAATAATTGAAAATACTAACCAACTAGTATTATTACTGTAGATGATTAATGTAGACAGGAAAATCAGCCCAAATAGGTCACTTGACACTAACTATTTCAAGTAAATGTCCACTAAAACACACTCGCGTACACTCATGAACACTCACGACATAGAAGCACACGACTACACGTAATAACATGAAAATACAGCTTACAGTTCAATGTCACGTACAGGACAACAATGAACCAATCAGAAACTGACACATCATGCGTGTAGATGACTCGCTAATCAGCTGTTCGAGAAGAAGATTTTTGGTTAGTTACTAGCCAACATTTGAATACGCTAAAACATACTGTATACAATTGATTGTTATATTATGTACTGTATATCAATAAATATAATATGATAATAAGTAAATAATTCATAAGGAATAGTAGTTTACGCAACGATTGCGTTAAGTGAGTCTTTACGACACGAGTAGAAAATTTAAGGCACGAGCCTTGGCGAGTGCCTTAAAAACTTCTACGAGTGTCGTAAAGACTATTAACGCGAGTTGCGTACACTACTTTACCTACGACCGTTTTTTAATTACTATCAATCTGGATTTAATTACTAACAATCACTACTGATAACTTTTTAGAGAGGTTATGTTTTCATGTATTGTCATTGCCACTGAAAGTGATGCAACGACTTGTTGTATAATCAGCTGATTTCCTATAATTACGTGTTTGTTAAACTTCGTTAAATATTACATTGCTAGCAGCATTCTTAGCATAAATAATATTGTATCAGGTACAATTCGGCAAATATTTTATTTATTTTTGGACTTCCACCAACTTAATTAAGAATACGCGAGTATCAACATGAACAAGTCGGATCAACAATTAAATTGGTCAACTGATCAGCTGATCAGCTGATTAGTTGACGTTCGAAGCATTACAATTTTAACTCTTTTCTCTCAATACTTGAACCTCATTGGTCCGTTACCTGTGTGGATATGAGAAAAACTATGATGATATGAAATGAAACTATGCTGATATGAAAGTAAACAGCTGTAAAGTGAAACTTTTCAATTCTAAGAACTGGACTGAAATGGCTACTTTAAAAAACGGTCGTAGGTAATAGTATATTACGTTACTAGTCCTGAAAATAAGTGTTTACCGGACGAGTGTGGTCGTTCCCGTGCGAGACGAAGTCGAGTACGGGATTACCATACGAGTCCGGTACACACATTTTGGACGAGTTACGTACGATAGTTTACGCCATACTACTAAATCCGTACAAATCCTTATATATTTCCACCAACTAAAGGACTAAAAATCACTAGTCATAACCTCTAAGAGAGGTTATGTTTTTGTTTATAACCACTCACTGCCACCTAAATACAGTATAATCAGCTGATTGGTGTCCGGCAAAACTCATTGCAGCACAGTATTACGCAATGAAACCCCATTTGAATAAGCTGGCGGCAAACAGCTGTTTTCTGGACTAAATCCTTGCATGGGAAGTTTGTCAAAATAATGTAGTGTGGCGTAAAAACATTTTTCTGTATTATGCATTAATTACGAAAATAATTAACAGGGGCCTTACAAGTTATAACTTGTAACTTTTAATTTCCATTATGCATTGGGCGATCAGCTGATTTACAAATAACATTGTTTGCAGTTTATTATGAAACAGTCCCCAGGACTATTAAGTATTATTTCCACTTACATTAACTTTATTCAATGTATAATTTCACTCAGTTTATAATTTTGTGGTTACTATTTTAGCATTTTGATTATTGTATTACTGTACTCGTACTGACTGTCATTCAAATAAATGTTACTTTTGAATATATTATTATAGGTTTAAGTATATGAAAAGTTATATAAATTAAAATGATTTTTATAGTTATACCATAGATTAAAGAAAATACCTACTCTTTAATCTACGGTTATACTAAGAACACGGGAATGAGCTGATTTTAACATGATTAATTCACTTTCTAGGATATAATTAATGTTCTCTTGAATGTTTTTATGCGTTTTATCTATTATGGACTTGCAACGAAGTCATAGCCAATTTTAAATCAATCAAAACCGTTGACAAGCAATTTCAGCGGCCTTTTTTGGAACAGTTGATTAAAGTAGTGAGGGGAAAGGTGTCAATAAGAGTGTTGTTACGAAAGTACTTAACAAATGTCAGTAGGATGTATAACGTATACAAGACAATATAAATTTGTAAAAATATAACCAATGCTTACGAACCTTAAAAGTAGAAAAAAATATATAAAGAAAAGTACTGTATTATATCAAAAATGTATATGTATCAAAAATAATTAACCATTGTGAACTATCTAATAGTAAACAAGTGACTTATACGGAAAATTTTGTCTATGATTAATAGAGTCGTTATGAAATTAGTAAAGGCATTATGTCTGGAGCATGAAATGTGCCCAAGACATTAAAAAAAAACCATAGTAGATGATTGTTAAGTACAGAGGTGGACGGGAAGGGTTGATGGGTGCACCATGAAGAGAGTGATGATGGAATTAGCAAAGGCATTTTGTCTGGAGCCTAAAATGTGTCCAGGACATTAAAATAAACCATAGTAGATGATTGTTAAGTACAGAGGTGGTCAGGAAGGGTTGATGGGTGCACCATTAAGAGAGTCATGATGGAATTAGTAAAGGCATTATGTCTGGAGCATGTAATGTGTCCAGGGCATTAAAATAAACCATAGTAGATGATTGTTAAGTACAGAGGTGGACGGGAAGGGTTGATGGGTGCACCATAAAGAGAGTCATGATGGAATTAGCAAAGGCATTATGTCTGGAGCATGTAATGTGCCTAGGGCATTAAAATAAACCATAGTAGATGATTGTTAAGTACAGAGGTGGACGGGAAGGGTTGATGGGTGCACCATGAAGAGAGTCATGATGGAATTAGCAAAGGCATCATGTCTGGAGCATGGATTGTGTCCAGGACATTAAAATAAACCATAGTGGATGATTGTTAAATACAAAGGTGGTCAGGAAGGGTTGATGGGTGCACCATGAAGAGAGCCATGATGGAATTAGTAAAGGCATTATGTCTGGAGCATGTAATGTGTCCAGGACATTAAAATAAACCATAGTAGATGATTGTTAAGTACAGAGGTGGTCAGGAAGGGTTGATGGGTGCACCATGAAGAGCGTCATGATGGAATTAGTAAAGGCATTATGTCTGGAGCATTTAATGTGTCCAGGGCATTAAAATAAATCATAGTAGATGATTGTTAAGTACATAGGTGGTCAGGAAGGGTTGATGGGTGCACCATGAAGAGAGTCATGATGGAATTAGTAAATGCACTTTGTCTGGAGCATGGATTGTGTCCTGGACATTAAAATAAACCATAGTAGATGATTGTTAAGTACATAGGTGGTCAGGAAAGGTTGATGGGTGCACCATGAAGAGAGTCATGATGGAATTAGTAAATGCACTTTGTCTGGAGCATGGATTGTGTCCAGGACATTAAAATAAACCATAGTGGATGATTGTTAAATACAGAGGTGGTCAGGAAGGGTTGATGGGTGCACCATTAAGAGAGTCATGATGGAATTAGTAAAGGCATTATGTCTGGAGCATGTAATGTGTCCAGGACATTAAAATAAACCATAGTAGATGATTGTTAAGTACAGAGGTGGTCAGGAAGGGTTGATGGGTGCACCATGAAGAGAGTCATGATGGAATTAGTAAAGGCATTATGTCTGGAGCATTTAATGTGTCCAGGGCATTAAAATAAATCATAGTAGATGATTGCTAAGTACATAGGTGGTCAGGAAGGGTTGATGGGTGCACCATGAAGAGAGTCATGATGGAATTAGTAAAGGCATTATGTCTGGAGCATGTAATGTGTCCAGGGCATTAAAATAAACCATAGTAGATGATTGTTAAGTACAGAGGTGGACGGGAAGGGTTGATGGATGCACCATAAAGAGAGTCATGATGGAATTAGCAAAGGCATTATGTCTGGAGCATGTAATGTGCCTAGGGCATTAAAATAAACCATAGTAGATGATTGTTAAGTACAGAGGTGGACGGGAAGGGTTGATGGGTGCACCATGAAGAGAGTCATGATGGAATTAGCAAAGGCATCATGTCTGGAGCATGGATTGTGTCCAGGACATTAAAATAAACCATAGTGGATGATTGTTAAATACAAAGGTGGTCAGGAAGGGTTGATGGGTGCACCATGAAGAGAGCCATGATGGAATTAGTAAAGGCATTATGTCTGGAGCATGTAATGTGCCTAGGGCATTAAAATAAACCATAGTAGATGATTGTTAAGTACAGAGGTGGTCAGGAAGGGTTGATGGGTGCACCATGAAGAGCGTCATGATGGAATTAGTAAAGGCATTATGTCTGGAGCATTTAATGTGTCCTGGGCATTAAAATAAATCATAGTAGATGATTGTTAAGTACATAGGTGGTCAGGAAGGGTTGATGGGTGCACCATGAAGAGAGTCATGATGGAATTAGTAAAGGCATTATGTCTGGAGCATGTAATGTGTCCAGGGCATTAAAATAAACCATAGTAGATGATTGTTAAGTACAGAGGTGGACGGGAAGGGTTGATGGGTGCACCATAAAGAGAGTCATGATGGAATTAGCAAAGGCATTATGTCTGGAGCATGTAATGTGCCTAGGGCATTAAAATAAACCATAGTAGATGATTGTTAAGTACAGAGGTGGACGGGAAGGGTTGATGGGTGCACCATGAAGAGAGTCATGATGGAATTAGCAAAGGCATCATGTCTGGAGCATGGATTGTGTCCAGGACATTAAAATAAACCATAGTGGATGATTGTTAAATACAAAGGTGGTCAGGAAGGGTTGATGGGTGCACCATGAAGAGAGCCATGATGGAATTAGTAAAGGCATTATGTCTGGAGCATGTAATGTGTCCAGGACATTAAAATAAACCATAGTAGATGATTGTTAAGTACAGAGGTGGTCAGGAAGGGTTGATGGGTGCACCATGAAGAGCGTCATGATGGAATTAGTAAAGGCATTATGTCTGGAGCATTTAATGTGTCCAGGGCATTAAAATAAATCATAGTAGATGATTGTTAAGTACATAGGTGGTCAGGAAGGGTTGATGGGTGCACCATGAAGAGAGTCATGATGGAATTAGTAAGTGCACTTTGTCTGGAGCATGGATTGTGTCCTGGACATTAAAATAAACCATAGTAGATGATTGTTAAGTACATAGGTGGTCAGGAAAGGTTGATGGGTGCACCATGAAGAGAGTCATGATGGAATTAGTAAATGCACTTTGTCTGGAGCATGGATTGTGTCCAGGACATTAAAATAAACCATAGTGGATGATTGTTAAATACAGAGGTGGTCAGGAAGGGTTGATGGGTGCACCATTAAGAGAGTCATGATGGAATTAGCAAAGGCATTATGTCTGGAGCATAAAATGTGCCCAAGACATTAAAATAAACCATAGTAGATGATTGTTAAGTACATAGGTGGTCAGGAAGGGTTGATGGGTGCACCATGAAGAGAGTCATTAGGAATTAGTAAAGGCATTATGTCTGGAGCTTGTAATGTTTCCTATTTATGGAAATATTTTAGTAAAAATGTAGATCACAAGTAGAAATTAACTTAGTGTGCAGGTTTGCTACGGCGGGGGTATTGTAAATTTATCGTGTGGTGTTTTGGCAGACAGTTTTATCGTTTAGTCGTTTAAAAGATCGATAGATTTAAATTCAAGCTGTTGTGACGTTGTTATACATATAGTTAATTTAAATCAATGATTTTATATTATATTTTTATTGGTGGTTATTAGTTTCTAACATATAAGTGGTATACAGTCTCAACAGCTATGAGATGGATGCATTTGCTAATGTCTATAATACTTTATGTATATAATGAAACGTATAACAGTATCTTCAACTTCCACCTTCACCAAATGCTTTGATTTTATGGATAAATTGAGCGGTTCTTTGTTTATTTGTTTTCGGATGAGACGGGCTGATAGTGTTTGGGTGAGAGTGGTTCGCACATTTACTTCCCTACTATACCTGTCCAAAACAACTAGGAAAAGGCAACACCTTCCCAGTAAAAGCAGTTCTCTATCAACTTTATCACTGTGCACTTTAACAAAAGAGGCATTTACAAATTTTCTTTTTTATGTTTGGAAACATATTTTAACCTTTTTTATTATTAAAATCAGTTTCCAAATGTAACTTTAGTAAACAAACATTATATTTTATATTATTTGGCATTTTCGTGACCGTATATTCAACACAATTAATTGACTGATTTTAGCTAATACAATTATAAAAAACAAACTATTACTGAATTTGTAAGGTTTGATAATAGTATTTGTAGTATTACGTACCAGCCTTGTGCAGCATATTTTAAGCGTACTTCAGATTTTAACAAAGGTTTATGAGTCATTCTATGAAGGGTATAGTGAATGGAAATGGTAATTTATTGTTTTGAGCATGTTATGTGAATATTTATGTATATCAAGTGTTCTCTACGTGACAACAGGCTGCTATTGACGAAGCTTCAAAATACTTTGTCCCTGTAAGTAACATTTACCGTCCTGCAATCCCTCGCATATGAAACATTTAGTGTTTCTGACCGAACTGAAAACTATATATTTTTTCACTTAAATAAGTGATTCAACACTTAAAACAGTTTTGTTAATTTTTCATTTGGTTGTTTGTTAGCTTACTGGTAAGTCTGTTATTAATTCGTTGATTCATATTGACATTATTTTGTTCATTTGTACATCAATTCAAATTTATTTTTTAAATTGACATCTTACCACAGATTGTAGTTGTTTCTCCTGGATGCACTGGAACTGTGCAGCATTGGAGACGTTGCTTGCTTCCCCTGCACTGGAATTGCGCTCCTTTGCCGTTTTGAGAAATCTCATGGGTGATTAAACAGAGGGAGAAATAGATAACAACTTACGTCATTCTGTTCAATTTACTTTATTAATTTACGACTTAAACCGGCTTACGATGCTAGTTTCAATTGGTACAAGTATTATATATATTTCAGTCAGATTACATTAATGCATAAAAAACGTAGTGATTGCAAAATTCAACACCCCTTGAATCAAAATACTTATAATACTTATATTTAACATTGAGTGCAAAAAGGGGGAAAGTAAAAGTCATAAAGAATTAATAAAATGCAACCGGTCAACGGATAAGTCATCATGGTAACTCATTATTTTGTGTAGGTTGAAAAATCTACTTATTTTAGGCCAGTCAGCCACTTAATTTATGTTTGAAGGTACCCTCTTCTCAATTTAACAAGAAGGTCATACAATAGCCAATATGTTATTAAAAAGTATATTCTAACACCGTTCCTAGTCCTTTATCGACTTGAGCGGTTGTCTTTTGTTTAAGGAAATAATTATTGACATCCAATCGATTCCAAAGTAGCAAGGTTACAATTGCCTTTGCCGTAAATGATAGCACCAAAACTAAAACTATGGTAGAAGGTTTCATGAGATCTTGTTTTTTGGCTTAGGTAAAAGAGTGCTGAGGAGCTTTTAAAAGAGATTAAACCCTTGAGCTGTTTACCCATCGATATTTGCATGCCATTAATCAGGATAAAGGTAAAAGTCGAGTCAGTTCATTAAAACTTTACCACTAAACGTGTTTATCTAAGGATGCATTGTTTTACTTTTTCAAAATATTTTTTCACTTAATTAGTTAAGATTGATATAATGATTAAATCCTAATTAATATAAATACAACTCACTGAGATAATAAGTCAGTAATATTTCAGTGCTATTCATATTAAGACCTTGGTTTAAGACCAGCATTCTTCTTTGTTTCATGATATACATAAACCAAAAGCATCAACTAAAGAAAATGGCACCAGCTCAAATCAGGTAAAAATTAAGAAAATAGTTTAGCATGCCGTATAATAACAACCGAGTTGTAATGTTTTTAAATGCAGCTTCCCTGTTATCCTGTTAGAGAATAAACTAAATAATATAGAAGTATTTCAAACCTATGTAATGTGTTTTTCAGTTATAAACTTTAATAAAATTTGGGGAATTGCTGTATTTGATGCTCCAATTCAACAAATTCAACAAACAAAAGCATTTTAATAGTCTTTGAGAACATGGTTAATTATCATTATTTATCATGAGACCTGGGTCTTATCAGAAGTGGCCTTTCTTGTAAGTATGTAAGATGGACTCTTTATAAAAGGAAGTGGATATTCCCTCAGTATTGTCCTTAAGTAACTGCTGATAAAGGGTTTTCAGACTTTAAAATTCTGACATACAATCGTAATACTTCAGAAATATACAAAAAGGGCCAAACGATACAAGGCTTGGTCATAAACGAGACCCTAACATGTCTATCAGATTTACACACTCTTTTTCGCCTTAAAACTCTATAAACTAAGTTTTCTTATCCGGTGTTGCTACTCCTACACCACTAAAGAGATGTAATGGGGATGAACTCTTGTTTTAGGGCAGCTTTTAGCTTAGCATTCATATATTAAATAATAACTTTACCTAACCAGGGAATATATTTTCCACCCAAATAATAATTATAAAGGTTGGCTGACATTTGGTAACACGGGAGGGTATGGCTCATCGACTGTAGACTGGAACGGCTTGTTGAAGTATGCAAGGGTCAGCATTCCCATGCTGCTGAGTGGCGGATAATTCATTTGATAATTGCTTTCGTCAACCAACTCTGGCACATAAGGGAAATATCATTCTAGATAATTTTATTTGCATTCACGTATGTTGAGATATTTGTATACTGTATATATTTTGTATGTTATTCTTTATAAATTATTGTCAAACAATTATAATGATACTAGCAGAGTACCCGTCCACCGTCCGGGTTTAATGTATGTTTAAATGGTGCTTTTTGAAATCTGAAATGAAAAACCGTTTAAATAAGATTTTATTTCAATAAATGTACCCATCAAAAACGTTTAACTTACAAATTACACAAAATAACATTTTCAAACAATAAAACAAATAAAAAACTTAAAGCTTAGCTTTAACTTACTTTTAAATGATAAAATCAAACATAGACAAACAATAATTTACAACATCTGGTTAATATTATGGTTTGAATTAAATTAAACAAGTGATCTTGCTTCTAAAAAGCATTGCTCACTTAGCATTGATTATAAAAATATCTCATTATATACTAGAATTAGAAAATTTAATTTAGAATTATATTTAGAATTAGGAAATTTAACGTCATTCAAAAAATGTTTATGTCAAGGGTAGGTTAAATTAAGAGGAACTTGGTTGAAAATGTACATGTAATGACCATGAACGCTCGTAAAAAATTATTCATTATTAGAATAGAAGGTGAAATCTACAGGAAGTGTCAAAATTTATAATATAGATAAGTAGTAGCTACCTCTGGATTAGAAGAAAACGTCATAACTAATCTATGGGTAGTAATATGAAATTATGATCCAAACATTTGTGAAAAGGCAAATGGTGTGAACAATATTTCTCTCAAAATGGCAAAAATATATAACTAATTATCGCTTTGAGAAAAAACTTCAATTTTTCAAACACATGCTAAGTGTTCAAAAATGTCAAAATGATTCAAGTACATGTGGACTTTGTAATTTCACTATTTTTTACACCAAAATCTTTCAATACAATCATTCACATTAGCGAAATTTTAAATAATTAATTTGGGTTAGATACAGCAACAGATATACAATATCACTTATTTCATAAAAACAATAATCAATAAACCATCAAATATAAGAACAAATAAACATGTCACTTGATTGTAGAGAATATTATATGCCTATTTATAAACCAGCTGTGGAATTGTGAATTAATGTGGTTTGACAGTTCAGCTTGTTTACATTTGGGTGGCATAGCAAATTGCAAACATTGTATGTGTTCTCATGGCAGCCATGGAGACCAATCAATATTTACTTTTAAAATCCTCACCTCAGAAATTTTAAAGCCAAAGGGGCAAAGCCCACGGTCAGTATCGAAGTGTGTATAGTCCTATAATTGTCCTTGGTATGGTAGCTATATTTTTGTAAAATTTAAGCCCAGTCTAGTTTATGCGCCTATTAGCAACACACATATAGACAGACACCACTAGATTTTTATATAATAGTATAGATTCTCAATCAAGATCCATTAATAACAGTTGCACAAAACTGACGGTTTGAAAACTTTGTTATATCAATTCACTTCTTGGTAACACCAAGTAAAAGTTTTAGTCGTAGAACTAGAACACAGATAAGATAAATTGAGTTTGACACTTTTCACTTGACTCTAACAATGATATTAAAACTCCTGTACCGATTAAAACTTGAGTTTTAAAAGTTTAAAGTTTTTGGTGCTTTCAAAAGATTTTGAATACGTTTTTATCTGCAAATTTAGAGTGGTTAGAGTCCTTAGTTTCAAAAGTGGACGATAATGGTAACAATAGATTTTGTAATCAGTTTACAATTCATCGTTTGCTAACCTTTGATTGATTTAAACAACAAATTCGCAGTAGGAAGTTTGATCTCATTATGAAACAATTAAAGCAAAGTGTCAATGTAATGAAACAGTTGTAAGTAAACTGGTCGAAGTTTAATCCACTGATGCAATCCTTCTTCAATTATACTTCTCTTTCTATTTGTATATAAAAACTGCTTGCATTTTAATATTATATTTGTTGTGTGCATAAATAATTGTTATTTTAAAATAAAATCCTATAAATCCTATATAAACATATGATAAAAATTTAAGTACGTCTTCTGTTCTAAGTCGCAAGGGACTGTGAGCAGAGTCAGCAAAAATTTGACAAGTTTGCTTTTACGGTCTTCGAAGGATCCGTCGCTTTTGACAAAACGGTCCGACTTTTACGAGGAGGCGTGTTTATTTGGACATAAGGTCAGTTTTATGTACCTAACAGCTTATTTCCATAGAGGTTTTATAGTTGTCAATAATATATAGGTAAAATATGTTATGAAATTAATACATTAGGTAGAAAATGTTATTATTTCTGTTCAAGTTAGTGCTGCTTCCTTGATCTAAACCCATTAAACCCATTGATTAAACAACTATTAGACTTATTAAAGTAAATCAGAACAAGTAAACTATCGTTTAAATCTCTTCTATTATTTTGACATTACATTTAATGATTGGTTTAAATTTGGTAGAGTTGATGACGCAAGGAAATGTTGGTACACAAAATTTAATATTTCAGTAAATTATTTTATTTTGGAAAAGTCAGCCTGGTACTAATGAGCTAAAGTTACATAAAAAGAAGACACGGCCAGATAGAACAGCTAAACCAAGATTGAAGAGACGGTTTAAATGGGATAAAAGCCACTTACACAATAATTGAAACTAGTTGTGCTTATTGTATAACAACCTTTACGCATTAAATTGTATAATAATAATATATTATTATTTATACAGGGTGAATAAAAAGTCAAGACCCCCCCTCTAATATTTTTCCAAGTAAATATACAGAGATATCCTTTTGGTGGTCGAGCAACCTTAGCAGGAAGTTTCATTTTATCATCTTGAAATTTTTGAGTGTCCCCCCAAAAGGGGGGATTTGGGGGGCAACTCAAATATTTTAAAAGTAAACCCCCTTCAAGTGACACCTCATTTTAAAGTGTTTACAAAAACTTAAAGAATGGTGAAAATTAGAGGTCGCTATCTCTTCTCTATCCAAAATGGTAGCCCGTCAAATGTTGTGGAAAATCAATGGTAAAATTGTTAATATTGGCTGCCATTTTGGATAGAGAAGAGATAGCGAGCTCTGGTTTTCACCATTCTTGAAGTTTTTGTAAACACTTCAAAATTAGGTGTCACTTGAAGGGGGTTTACGTTTAAAATTTTTGAGTGTCCCCCCAAACGGGGGGATTCGGGGGACAACTAAAAATGTTTCAATAGAAACCCCTATCAAGTGACACCTCATTTTGAAGTGTTTACAAAAACTTAAAGAATGGTGAAAAACAGAGCTCGCTATCTCTTCTCTATCCAAAATGGCAGCCAATATTAACAATTTTACCATTGATTTTGCACAACATTTGACGGGCTACCATTTTGGATAGAGTAGAGATAGCGACCTCTAGTTTTCACCATTCTTTAAGGTTTTGTAAACACTTCAAAATGAGGTGTCACTTAAAGGGGCACATTTAAAATATTTGAGTTGCCCCCCAAATCCCCCCTTTTGGGGGGGACACTCAAAAACTTCAAAATGATAAAATGAAACTTCCTGCTAAGATTGCTCGACCACCAAAAGGATATCTCTGTAAATTTACTTGGAAAAATATTAGAGGGGGGGGGGTCTTGACTTTTTATTCACTCTGTATAATAAGTAAAGTAAGCTAGAATGTATTCGTAGCTCGAACTTAGCCTAGATTCTTCAACCGATTGAGCTATCGATAAATACAGTTTGGGGTAATATTGTTCCTTTAAAAATTATTATAATGTATATACCAATTAGCAATTTGAAATATCTGTGAATTTTTAATTATCTTATGAAAAAAAAAAACATGTGGTGTTTCATCAATGTATAAAGCTAAGAAGGCTTTCAACTTTTGACAAAACCGTAGCCATTACGCAAAAAAGAAACTATATACCGAAAAAACAAACATTCCCGAAAAAAACGGTTTTTCAATTAACTCTCTCTTAAGGGCAATAATCTCAATTAAAGTAGTGAATTTAAATCACATTTAAATTATTGGATATACATCAGCTGTTAGATATGTTTTTGTTTTAGTTTGTTCGTTTACTTTTACTTGAATTAGCCTTTTGATTCTACCATTACAATAGACGAAAATATTTTGTACATTATAAGTGATACCAAGAACTAATCTTTGGACGGAGCCTTATGTGCTCTAACTTGAAAAAAACACATCCGTAGAGTATTTTTTCTTGTGACATGAACATTGTTGAAATTAGTTTACATCAAGAACATGAGCTTCGTCCAGCAGTTTGCATTGGGCAAGGCGGTGAAGAATCGCCATCTTTTCTGCGTTCTCTCTGTGGTAAGGCACGGTCAGAACAACTAGTTAAAATAATAGTTGGTATAAATATAATCTACTAATCAACAATAATAATTGTTTGCGTTATAAGCTATAACTTACTTGATGTAACTTAGTTTTGTGTCGGTTCACTTAATGTAATTCGATCCGTCAATCGATTGTATAGTTTTATTATCTTAGTCTGTTTCCAGTATATCGGAACAATGATATTTTTTCACTATGGAAACTTTAAGCATTTTTTAAAACTAATTTTAAGGTTGTCACACCCTTGTGTCAGCATTTGGAAGATATATAAACGGTCCGTAAACGATAAAAAGAGAGAATATATATTAGTGAAAATTTTAGAATATTTACAGAAATTTGTATATTTTCATTTATGAAATCCTATCCTGGAATCCTGAAAATGGTTTCGACTCCTGTAAAGCAGGCTGGTTCAATCTTAATAAAGAGATGTCGTTGTCACTGGGAAAGTTTTTACAACCATTCAACCATTACAACCATTTTACATACAGTCGTTTCATTCATGTTGTCGTTTTCAGTACAATAAACTTGTGTGGTATTTAACGGAAATTACGTACGTATATTAAGTATCCATTAAATTAATCTAAGTTGGTAATTCTTTATGAAGATTAGTAAACTCATCTTCACGTGTATTTATAAAGAAATAATGCAGAACTTGTGTTTTGTATTAGAAGTTTACGCAACGACCGCGTAAAGACTATTTACGCGAGTTACGTACACTGCTTTACCTACGACAGTTTTTTTAATTACTAACAATCACTGCTTATAACTTCCAAGAGAGGACATGTTTTCGTTTATGACCTCTCATTTCCACTGATTGTGATGCAACGACTCATTGTACCACTCATTGTTTAATCTATTAAATTGGTCTTAACTGCATGCTGAACAGTGTCGGTTCAAAGCTTTACAATTTTACTTCTTTTGCTTAATCCTTGATCCTCATTGTTCTGATACTCGTGCTGTAAAAAAAAACAATGCGGTAAAGAAAGTAAACGATGCGATAAGTGAATCCTTTCAATTCTAAGTAATTAACGTTGTAAATAAAAATATCTAAGAGTATGAAACAAACAACAAAAAAAGTTCAACATTGAAGGCAATTTCTCGTTTTAGGACTTATTTAATTTTATAAATATCTTGAATTAGGTACTTTGAATCGAACATATCGTTGCAACATAAATTAAGAAATTGGAAACAAAATCTTTCTGGAAATCTAAAGTCATGTGCAATATCGATGATTTGAAGGAAAGATAATTAAATATTTGAAAACAAGTATTGTGTTTGTATGTATTACTTGTATTTTTGTTCTGTTGTATGGATAAACAGGAAAAATTCTCACATGGTATAAAGATATTACTTTTTTTGTTCTAAGACGCTAGGCACGAGCCCGGAATTGTTTTCACATCACTTCAGGCTAGACCTAGTTACGGTATTATCACTTAGATAAAATCCATTGGTGATTTGGCGGGCTTTGAACCCGGGACCCAAGGAATCGGAGGAACATACAAACATTATTAGGTATTACAAACATATTACCACTTCTATCTTTCAGCTTACTACAAACAATGTTTCGTCATGTTTCTTATTGAAACTGCAATATTATTGTACTTGAAAACCAATTAAGTTACAAATGGCACAAACGCCTAAGCGTTAAGCTTACACGTTGAAAAGGCTCTTTTCGTCAATGAATGGACACGGTAAAGCTGTTAACAGAATGGACTCCTTTAAATTACTTAGCTAAGTGACGTCCCTGTATCTGGAACTCATTCAGAATTCACTAATGTCTGTCCTAACAATACCTTTATTGTGTAATGTTGAGCTAAGAACGATATTTATTTTTACTTTACATCTGTAGTTGACAATGAGGTCGATCGAGGTTGTATATTACTAATGATGACTTGTCCTTTACACATTTGTGCACAATGATTTGAAAAATAGCTCCAACATTTTCTTGTAAATTGTTAGAAATATTTTCTTCAATTTAGGAAGAAGAATAACATTTAAAAAATATAATTATTCGAGTACTTTAAAAGCGAGTTTCCACAAAAGCTTGTTTGTATGAAAGTAAAAAAAAAAAAAAACTTAAAAGGTAAGATTGTGTCACTTATGTACTAAGAACTTTGATTATTATTCGAGACTATTTTTCAGCTAAAGTGGTCGATAAGAAATCCTAAATTCCCCATTTTAAGATTTCAAACTTAAATTAAATACACGGACAATAACACAATCTTGCAATCCTTGTCACAAACATATTAAATGTATTAATATTTTATTGGTTAGCTGGTATTGGCTGTTCAACCTCTGGCGCTGTAGACATGGCCTCAGCTACTGTACATGGAAACACCCATCAAAGTTTATATCTTATAAGTCTTATACAGTGTCTTATTCTAATATACTGTCAGAATTAACCACAATCGTTTGTAAGGTATTTATTAAAATTATATTTAACTACGCATACACCTATGCCACACCTTATTCGTCAAACATATGTTATACAAAGTGATCATAGTTTTATTTCGGTCAAGTCATCGGAGTTTGAATATATTCTATGGTATGGAATTCTTATTGAATTCTAATTCAAACTTAATCGGTTGAAAACAATAAAAAAGTTTAAAATAATAAAAAAAAAAACTTAAGTATAGGTTGTAATTTTCCACAACTTTTATTTCAATAAAATACAACATATATTATTAACATATTCTGATGACAACATGCGGTTAGATTTTACAAACATTTATCCGCGAATGGATGTGTTTTTGTCAGTCTCGTGGATAGAATCGTTTATTTACTAAAATCTGTTGAAGCAAACTACGTTTTACCTGCAGCTGACGTATTATAATGAAGCCACAACATATTATGCTTTGATGGTTTAGCTTTTATAAAAACACAATGAATTTGCTTTTCTTATTAAAATCTGTTGAAAAGTGTGTTTCTGACACAATTTTATGTTTTTACAATTGAGTAGGAGACGGTTACAAAGTTAATGAAATGTATTGCTATTGATGTAGTAAGTGTTTTCCATTCAAAGCATTAACAATCTAAATCCACATTAAGGTCAGATTAATTAAATAGTAATGCATTTCTATGTCACGTAGATTTTTCGAGAAAATAATATCGCGGTTTTGTTATAAAGGCGAGATATTTTTGTTTTATTGGTAGTTCCTTTTGCATTCGAGCTCCAGTGAAATTATTTTACCCCAGTGGGATCTGTGTTCGGTTCAATTAACATTGCAAAGGGTTGCACAGATATTATAGAACACATGATATAACGTATTACGTTCAGAAGAAGGACCATGAGTTCAAGTTTCGTTCAAGTTTTACCATAACTTTTTGTACGTTTGTGAATAAAAAAAAGGTTTTTTAAGTCCTAATACCTCGGAAGGGTGTTAGCCCTAATGTATGATTACATAAGGATCCATACGTGATGGGCTGAAAATAATTAAGCACTGTGCATGCCATTTTCATATCTCACATGCCAATTTTTTTCTTTTTTCCAAAATGTATGCCTTAAATAAAACCGTTATTATACTCGTAATTATGATATTAAGTGGTATATTACTCGATAATACAGAAATACAAGTATTAGGAGATACACATCTTTACACATTTTATAAAATGAAAGTTACTTTGACAAATCATAATGAACTACATTAACTAAATATCATATGGTAACTCTTAAAAGCTAATGAAGTCACACCTTGTTCAGTTCATATACAATGTATAACAGTAATTTTTACTAAAGTTTCATTACTCAAGTGCTAAAACTGCCACCCCACATCGCAATTCTAACATTGGCATTAATGATTCTCCTCTCCCATCACCAACCGATTATACAATCGTGTGAAATATTCGCATTGCTTACGATTCTATTTACTGACAATAGGATAATAATGCCTTATGCAAGTTTAAAAGTAGTACAGATTTTCCTTTTGTACCTCTAAACTTTAGTTAACTTTTCATTTACCCCTTAAATCAATCTAAACGTATATAGGTAGTCAGTCACCTGTACGAAGATATAATAGGGACTTTGGACCTCTCAGGAATATTTTAAATACGGAAAGTAAATCAAAGAAGCGTCTTATAATACTTAAAACATATATATACGCTAATATTATTGCTCACAAGACGGTAAATATACATAAAAGATAAATTGTAAGATAAATGGAGATCGATTTCGATTGGACACTCATCTTGTGAGTAACAGTATAAACGTAAATATATGTTTTAAGTGTTTATAAGACGTTTCTTTTATTTACTTTCCGTAAATTTAGTAGCACGTAGCCTACAGTGCTGATCAAGAAGTGATTTAAACATGAAGAATGAATATGGTTTATGCTTCATTTATGTTTATGGTATTTCGTGAAAATGTGAAGTATTTCCGGTTGGTTAGGTCTTCTGAAGTAGTTAACGTCCTGATTTTTTTTTACCACTCCTACAACAAAATCATTATGATTAAAACATTTAATGTCGGCACTATAATATCGTATATAATTTGGTTCGACATTGTATACTTCTTAAATAAAAAGTGATACTTCAACCACATAAAATGCAGCTTTATTAATACGCATACATTTGTATCTTCTTGTCTGATTGTGTGTCAAAGATGCATCTCAACCAATAATTGGGAGCGCAATAATCGTTGCTTTTTAGATATGAACGATTATATCCTTTATATTGGTACGTATAAACTGTATTTAACAAAAGTACAATATGTCTTTTGGAGAATTTAAAATTTAAAGCGGTTTCCACAAACATTTTGTTGGAATTTGCCTTTAATTTTAAAATAAATAAATATGAAAATTATTTTTAATAAAACTTAATAAATACGTAATACAATTTTTTCAAACTTAAATAAATAC
Organism: Macrosteles quadrilineatus; assembly: GCF_028750875.1. Classification (NCBI taxonomy): domain Eukaryota; kingdom Metazoa; phylum Arthropoda; class Insecta; order Hemiptera; family Cicadellidae; genus Macrosteles; species Macrosteles quadrilineatus. The sequence continues at coordinate 4,518,614 of NW_026542600.1, read as the reverse complement.
TTTTAAAAAATTCACCCAAACCAATTTTAAAATTAAATTACGGATACACGTTTTTATCCGATTCTTAACCTTCTAGTGGGAATTTGCCTGTAAACATGTTATAAACAAAACAAGTTTCTTTCCATGGGGATTGGGATGGTGTGTGTGTCTCGCCTGTGTACGATCATTAATGTCTGAAATACAACGCTATAAATAGCTTCTCTACAGGACGTATGTAGGAGGTGGGTGACATGCGCTACCCCCGGTACAATAGTAGTGCGGTACGATGTAGCGTTAAACAGTGAACAATCAAATATTTAGATAAATTAATCTGTTGATACTGAAAGGTGTATTATCGTCTACGCTTATTTGTTGCAGTATATAGAAACGGATAACAGTTTAGAAATTCGACAACAACGGTTTCATTCATGTTCTAGCTGAATACACAGTAAAACTAGTTATTGTTTTATCTAATCACGTCGCAGCAAACCTGCCAAGAGAATTTCCATCCATTTTCATTTAAACATGTCAGATTATTATTACCTATTTAAATAGCATTAGGTTTATCACTTAGGTCTACTGCTACAGGGAAGGTAAAGTGTGGACTTTGTGAAATGTAAATAGCTTGGGGTAAAATGAAGCAATTTGCCGAATCCAATCAAAATATGTCTTTAAACAATCAAACAAGCAAAATGTCGTCAAGTTGTACACTTCTGTATAACCTGTAGACTCGGTTTGTAATTGTGGCTATGATGATACGTAGGTTTGTAAGCTATATCAGCCATAGCTATGTTTAATAGTTCAATACTCTGCATTCATGCAGTGAAATTTTAACAAATTAATTACCATTGCTGTGATGCGTAGGGTTTCAAGATTCCATAAATAACAATTACAAAGATCACAGCTCTCGAAATATAATAGCATTATTTCTTGGAAGATCAAGAATCCAAATTACGCTGTGGTTGATGTGGATATGTAAATCTTTGTTTACTCACAAGTTAAATGTATGTGCATTTACTAAGTTATTTTACTAGATTTTCACTTTATTAACTTTTTATGTATCGCACATGTCTAAAAACTTTACATCAGTAAAATTCATGTAATGTCACTAATGAATAAAGATGTGGCATTAGCTCAGTCTTTTGATTGTAAGCGAGTACCCCTTTTCTGATGCTGGGTTCCCTTTAAGAAGGGAAATGTTCGCTGTTGTAAAGAAGATTGGGCCAAATAGTTGCACACAAACATTTGCCATACTTTTTTCCGGTTTGCGATCCAGCTCAGTAGTACAACACATTTTTCCAAGGTAATATTTCAAAATCTGACCACGGGAAGAAGATCTTAGAGAGCTTACACCCAAACAGAATATTTTGCTAGTTAAATTTTCTAAAAAGTAAACCAATTTAGATCGAACAAACACACTTTACAAAGATTCAAAACGTATGTGTTATATGCAATACGTAATTTCCCAGTTTACTGTTTAAGAGAACAAGTTGATTCCTGTTAATCGCGTGCTTGTATTTCATTTTGACCCGTTAAAATGTTATCAAGCTAATGCCATCATATTGTACTCATGGCAACCAATGTTTGTGGTAATTTCGCCAGTGTCAATCAAGTTTTACTAGTTGTGGATATACATATTACATTACTTTTACTGAGTTACAAAAACCGTTACGGATCAAGATAAATACATTCGTCCGTAGGTTTGTTATGACAAAAACTGTATAAAATGTAATACTATCAGTGTGATCATTGTTGTAAAAGAAGGCTACTTTGCAGATGCCACTGGTATCCCGACTCGTGATGGTTATCCATCAGCAGTTTTAATATCTCAACAATCCAGCAGTTCTGATGTATACCACGGTAACGGTAGACGTTAACGTTTTAATTTATCTGTGTGCTTGTTCGATTGTTGTAATTCACTTTCCAATCAATATATGCATTTTGTTTCAATCTTTAGTTCTTGATTTTCTCATTTCGTATATGGTTAAATGTTGCCTTCAAATAACGAAACCATATTTTCATTGAAGTGAGAGTTTTATTCACAATACAATCCACCATAGAACTCTTTAAGACTCAAATAGTCAATAGACTCAAAATTTTGTGATTAAAAAATGTTTATCAACCTCTCAATAGGTTAAACGTATAAATGTCCATTAATACGCTAGTAATATCCATCCAGCACAAACGCACGGAATAATTCAAATATTTTCCAATGTTTATAAATGTTTAGTAGTCACAATGATTGTTTATACAACAAGATTGTTCTAGCTAATGCAGGCGAATGTTTACAACAGGTTATGTGTCCAGTGATGCAGTAAAAGTTATACTCCATATTCAGGGCCTGCCTGTATGCCTTTTACAACTACTATACATAATTTGAATAATCAAACCAGTCTCAACCATAAAATACAATAAATACAAGATATATTGTTATTGATAATTTATTGATAATAAGACTAAACTTGGGGGTTCGCTTTCGAAATGTATTACCCCAGCGGAAATGGCGTACTTTTTGCTCTTAATACACATTAAAGTATTGTTCTATAATAGCCCACATACTCGTTTAATTGGGGAAGTCTTATTGGCAATAAATTCACAATGTCACTAAACCTCATAGAGAACTATGCTACAATGTATATCAGCTGATTTGCAAAGATGTAAATAACACAGGGATACCAACACATCAGCTTAAGTCTCAATAGAATTTCGCGTAAAACAAATAATTTGAAGCATTATTTTTCAGGTGTGATTTTGATTTATATCTTAGAACCAATTTATATACAGTATAATACAGTATATTGAGTAAAACAAGGGGAATATGTTATATTTTAGGTGTTACAGAGGTATTTAATTTTTAAATAATATTTTTGCCGTAAGTGCGTAAAAATTCAAATCTTTTTGTTAGTATAAATGACGTATTTTGTAGCTCGGGTGCCAAAACAAGATAACAATTACATAAGGAACAAAAAAGTGATGAATGTAAAAGTGTAAGTGAGGAGATATACCCGTGATACTGTTTGAACTTATCACCAATCTTGACGTCACGATATCCTCTTTTCAAAAACCCAATAACTCTCCATCAGTAGCTTCATAGATCTCCCTCCTTTCTCGCTTTGCGAACGTCACATGATAGCTTTTATTATTAAAATATATATACTTTTTTACTTAAGCTTTATAAGTCATTACTTTCAAGGAATACATATAATTTGAATATTTGTAAAATGTCTAAATATTAGCAGAGATTTTTTTTTTTTAGATAAAAGACAGATTTAACTGTGTTCGTACAGTAGCGTGATCTCATAAAATGCTAATATCAGTAATATATTTATTGAACGTTTGTTACCTTATAGCCTTTGTTCTTGCAGAAAGATGTTAAAATCCTCCAATATATTTCGCCACAGTGTGTGGCATCCTCAGGGAAACGAGAAGAACTAGAATTTGAACATTTTACACATGTTACACAGAACTATTTACACATGTTATATACAGTATATACACACATGCATATACTGTGTGTATATACTGTATATAACATGTGTTAATAGTTCTTCTCGTCTCCCTGATGATGCCACACACTGTGGCGAAATATATTGGAGGATTTTGACATCTTTCTGCAAAAACAAAGGCTATAAGGTAACAAACGTTCAATAATTAATTATTCTAGTTCTTGCCACTGGGAAATACATCAATAAATAATCTATTGAATTTCTGTTACAATATTTTACAAATATCGTTATCAAACTACACTTTTATATAATATATCATGCCGTATTAGTTTTGAATACCTCTCTGAATATAACAGCACCCAAAGAAAGGTGTGATGTAATTTTTATGGACCTCTTGTTACTAAACTTAGCTAGGAACACAGCTGACTTTGTCAGAAACAAGTTGAAGACTAATGTTTTTCCGTTCACCTTGTTGATTTATCATTACTTAACTGTTTTGCTCTCTCATGGAAGTATTGTTTTGCTGAAATGTCAATTAATCAAACATTTATCCCTGGATTTACCATCGACCCGAGGTAGATGTGTTTATCAACTAGGACTATATCTCAGAGATGTTTCACATATTTTTCATATATTTGTGAGCAATGGTATTAACCCCGTACCCACGGTACTCACGCCGACACTCTACATTAACTGGTCCACTAAGTAAGTGTGGTAGTGTGAGTGTTTCAAAGGACCTTTAAAACAGTATGTAAAATTAAACTAAATTTATTTAAAGATGTAAAAGTCAAGTTATTTTTTAATTGACTCGTTCTATAATTGATCTACTTAGTAGGCCTAAGTATAACAGAAAATAAGTATATATAATAAGTATATAACATAAGTATAACAGAATGCCTAAATTATCGAATTAGGCATTCGATTTAGCATAACCTAGTAACTTTCCTTAACTACGGTTGATAATTTTTTTCAAAGTTCATATTTAGTGTTGCCACCCTTTGAATAAAATTTTAATTTTTAAAAAATGTTTATTTGTTTTATTACACGTTTTGTCAAACCTGTTGCAGTTTTAAGTCTCTTAAACCAGTTCACCTCTCCATAACAGCCAAGCTAGAGTAACTATATTTTAAGAGAGGCATAAGGCGCGCAATCTAAAGATATATGTACTTCGTCTAACTGACCGAGCCTGACATATACCAATGTCTTTGTCTGAATGAAGTGGGAGAATGACGACCGTATATTCTCCCCAAACATATCAACTTCCCATAGGAACTATTCTATACTTACGTTGTTCGGCTAAAGAACCATTGTCGGTGCCGATCGAAGCTGTCAGTAAAATAATATTGTCTTGTGGCGTAGCATAAGAAAAAGTATATTTGTAGTCCATGTAGTACTTGTAGACATCATGAAAGTATCATAATTTAGTGAGTCGGTGGCTCAGGTAGCGTCGCGGACTTCGGGCCCAAGGCAGCGATGTCGTGGGTTCGGATCCTGGTCACTGCCACTACAATTTATCAGTACAGTTCACCTTTCTGCTGTACCGGCTCACTCCTTGCTTTGCTGTAAACGTTCCACGCACGGGCGCTTAGTCTATGAGGACGGGCAAATGCAAGGTTAAAAGAGGCCGCCAACCTCTAAAAAAAAAATAAATAAATAAAATAAGGATCTTTTGGTTGTTCATTTAAAGAGTAAATAAATATAACTAATTTCAAAAAACTAATCACATCCAAACACAAAGGTTGATAAATCAGTTTCACTAATAACTAGTTAAATAAACAAATATTAACATTCAAAAAACTGCATAGAGAGTGTTTTAGTTATCATATATACATATACATATATTCATATATACATACATATATTTATACAGTATAAACTTCTCCATACATTTTTAATGGGGTGGGTCCAAGATCAGTGTAATACGTCAAATACATAAAATGCTTTCTAGCATAAGGGTTAAACTATTTTAATTTACAGTAAAAATTAACATAAAAAGAAACTGGCTCACTTTACCTTGCTTAAGCAATGGCTAAGTGTTTATATTTTTTACATTATTAGAGAATACCGAGTCATGGTTTTGCATAAAACAGTTTGGTTATTTATAATTTTAAAATATCAATTATATTCAAAAATAAACTTTAAATTTCTGATCTTATGACCTGGAACTATGTCCGATGGAAATGTTAGAATCGTACGCAATGGAAATATATTGTACTTCAAATAGTTCATTAAAATATATAAATATGCAATTTCTAAAAGTTGATATTTGTAAAATTGTTTTCTGTGTATGAGTATAAATACAATAATTAGAATACGGAATAAAAAAAAAACATTATATTTTATGTGTTAAAAGTATTTTTTGATGTGTAAAAGGTTTGTTTGAAATAACTATGAAAACTTCTGGTGCGACCATAAAACAAATGAATAGTTAGATGCATGTTACCGTTATTTGCTAGTCCTTAGTTGATTGATTTATAAATGCTGAAATTAAATAAATACTTCTTAAAGTGATACGAAACGTAATGATTTAAGTAAAAACAATCGTAATGGAAATAAGTAATGACGGAAGCAAATAAATGCGCAAACAGTTTGAAAATAATTGCATTAATGATATCAAAAAATACTCTACAACTTTGATGCGAGATGCTTTATCACAGTTTCCAGCTCAATACATCTTCAAGTTATCGGTATTTTGATGTTTAAAGACAACTGAACTTGATTTATGATAATTAAAACATTGAAAATGGACAGTACTTTATACTAAATTGTGGTTCACACTACCTAATACTAACCCAAAACTACTTAAAAATGATGTTTTGTGTTTAATTGAGTTTCATTGTTAGTGAAACATGAGGTTTAACACAACATGTGAATGATATACAGGGTGTTTCGAAACTCTCTCCCGAAACTCCTTGGGAATGTTCTATAAGTCAAATAACAAAAAATATCGTATAAACATATTCTCTATGCCGATTCATTTTCCGCTCGTCAGCGTGTATGTATTTTTACATCACTTCCCATCACTTTGGAACCATTTGAGGTACCAACTTTGAACTTGGTACGTGTATGATGGATAATAGGAACTATTTTTGCAAAGCATCAAGATTCTACTTTGTATGATTTCAAATGGCGGCAATTTTTATTTTTTAAGCCGAAAACTATAGGATTTATAAAAATGATTCAGATGACACAAAGGATGGAAATCTAATTAACTTTACAGAAAATAACAATTTGTATAAGGTCATAACACAAATAAACAGAGAAAACAAGTTTTTTCTGAAGTTAACTTCAGGCAAAAAGGTAATATCTGCTAATTTATTGAATTTACCAAAATTTGTTGTAGTTTTAAAACTGTTGGGTAAAACTACAACAAATTTGAGTAAATTCGATAAATTAGCAGAGATTACCTTTATAAAAATGAATATTTCTCCGTTATTTATGTTATGGCCTTATAAGAATTGAACATTTCCTTTAAGTGAATTAAATTCCATCCTTTTTGTCATTTGTAACCTTTTTATAAATCCTATAGTTTTTTTAATACCAATCTTTTAAAAAAAAAGATAACCACCATTTTGAAATTATACAAATTAGAAACTTGATGTTTTAAAAAAAAAGTTCTTATTAGTCATCATACACGTACCAAGTTTGAAGTTGGTTCCTCAAGTGGTTCCAAAGTTGTGGGAAGTTATGTAAAAATACACACACACTGCCAGACGGACAACGAAGCGAGTTAGGGCATATGTTTATATGATTTTTGTTGTTTTGGCTTAAGAAACATTCACATGGAGTTTAAGGGGAGTTTCGAAAAACCCACATTGTACATTATGACGTTGTAATTATCGGAGATAACATAATCTCAAATAAATGAAAATATAACTGTCTTAGGTTGTGCAAAAGACAGGTACAATTATAAGTATGGCGTAGTTGGTTAAATTCATATTATGCTTAACTTGCTTGTACTCTTATTTAAAATTTAACTTTAGGCTATGAGTAAAATTTCACAACTTTATATACATCGCGAATTACGTTTTGGGGAATATCACAAACACAGGTAAAAGTACAGTGAGAGTTCCAAGTAGACATGTTCTTGCCAAAATTGGTTTCTGAATGTGAACACTCTTTTACAGATTCTCTCGAAAATCTTTCTTGTGTAAATCGGACAGAGAAAAAGAAAGAGTTTGTATTTGTAAATGTCCTATAAATTGAGAAATTAGTAAGTCACTTAGAACGGTTGTTTGTTCCTATATGTTATAAGCCTTGTATATTTAGATCATACCCGGTGAATTATGGTAGTCTACCAGGCACAACTACAGTTGTTGGTAAAATGAAAGATAATACGCATGTTTATTTTTTAGGGCGGCAATCTTTAAAATAGCCTATGTGCTTTAGGTTCTCTATATTTCTACGTAATTTCTTTACTTAACACACCGGAGGTAAAAGATATATCAGTGGTTGCCCCCTACTAATAACAAACGAGATAACTCAAATTCATAAACTATAGTAACGATTAGTATTTGCAGAGTATTCCATATTGGTGACGACAATCTTAGTAAGCCCGATAAGTAGTCCCACGACCTCACCCAATGTGGTAAAAGGTAAAATGTTAGCAGTTGAATCAGGCAATTACCGTAATATGCTTAAAAGAATGTTGATTTTTACAGGCATAACCCCTATTGTAACACTTCCTGAATTACGGACACTTTAAAGAGGAAATTACTATTACAAATAAAAATTTCAAAAAGATGTAAAAGAGCCTTAGATAAAATAGATTAGCGCACATACAAGGCAACACCAAATTACAGTAAACAGGCCGTACCGTAATGCTCCTCTGGCATGACGTCATCGTAGGCGACGGCAATGACGTAATGACTGTCGTTTGTGATCAGCTGCTTGTTTTAATATTTTCTTGGAAAAAAATATAGCTAAAAAAATAACATTACGTCATTGCCGTCACCTATGATGACGTCATGTCAGATGAGCATTACGGCCTGTTAATTAGTGTTGCCTTGATACATATCATATTTTATCAAAATCGGTAAAATCCTATTTTTAGGTTCAGGATGAAACAAAATGGATATATCCACCCAAAACCCAAATTCTAAAGTTTTTACGTAAACAATACGTTCTCCATATACTATTTATAGGGGGGTAAATCGAAATGTCTGTACGGAACGTCAAGTTACCTAGTATAATTGCTTTGTCGAGTTCAATATAGTTCAACGATTGCTAATTACTCATTATTCTCAACTAACTGTAAATCAGAGTTAACAGAGTCAATCACACACGACAGTTAAATTAAAGTCTTATTGGCTGTCTTTGTTGTTAATTCATTACATTCACAGTTGTAACATCTCGATTTTTTATTATTACTTTAGAAATTAAGACCAGAATGATGTATCATGGCTAAAGTGAGAATATGTTAAAGTTAGATATTATTATTTTTGTATTCATTTAATTTTCTTTTTTTACCATCTTAAAATTACAAATCATATATAAAATATGGTTTAGAATTTAATATATCATACGTTTAAAAAGTCTTATTTTATGAACATCCTAATTTATTTTTTATTTTTTTTAATTATTAACGGTCCTTCCGATTAAGTACATCTAGAGATATATATTAGCCTAATGATGTATGTTTTGTATTATTATTAAAAACACTGAGCATTATTGATGTCACTAAAATATTCAACTAAACCTTCTGAATAATTAAGTGTAACTTATGCAAAGGATTGATCGAAAACAACCATGTTACAATGCTATTTCACTGCAATAACCTAATACAATATGTTTTAATTGTATCTGTTCTCTAAGTACCTATATGAGTACTGCAACTATATGTTTCTGTAAGATATAACATTCGAAATAACCATACTATAAAGTTTATTGAGTTTTACAAATCCGATGTTTTTTAATATTTAGAACTTAGTATTCGTAGTAGTTTTGTTACAAGTGTTATGAAATTTAATGAACTCATTGTTTTACTCTGCCAGGGAAAATACTATTTAAATAAACTTGCAAACCGATTGACTGTGCAATATAGGACAGCTAATTATTATGACAATATTCATTATTTTATTTTTTTAAATTAAAATACAGTTTTTATTATTTTTATCACTAAAAGATATACCTGGTTAATATTACTCTCTCTTTTTCGCTAATTTCGAGAGATGGATTCTTTTATGTCAGCATTTAACAATATTACAAAATTGTGACATGAATTGACACTTGTAAAACGAGGATGTCAGATGTACAAGATGAATATCTTATACGCGTCATATTAAGTGATGAAGCGTTGTAATACATGGATATTCTTGTATATGTGAATGTAACGATAATATACTTAGATAATCTGCGTAGATTAATAAATCCTGTACATACATTGTATATTTCAGTAAAACCCCTTTCTATGCCTAGAGAATGTTAGTGCTGCTTTTGATCCACCCAAAAATAATCACGACTGGGAAATGTCCCATGGATACCACGTAGCATTTAAAGTTTTGCCACAAATCAAAGATAAGTCTATGATGAGCTGATCGACATAAACATGGACGTACGAATATGTTATTTATTAATAAAGTAAATACTAAGAGATGCACATCTATATCATCAAAATCAATACATGGAATAGTCACAGCATAATTAAAATACAGCTCGAACAAAGTTATTTCATTGTCATTAGATCAGCTGTGTTCTGTGTTCGATATTCGTTGCAGGACATGGAGAGATGGTTTTGTAGCGTAGATCTGAAGCCCTTATGGATATGATTATGACTAGACAGATGCAGAAACCTAGGCCATCCAGAACTCTCTCGGAAAATCTGCTACCTATAACATACTATCACGCATTCTACAACAGAGGAAAATAATTATGACTATTGAAAATTAAGTCCCCCACCACAGCAAACCTGCAGACTAAGCGAATTTATATTTGACTGATTGGATTTTTACTAAAATATTTCCATAAAGAAGACATATTTATTTCCCCTTTTAATAACATAAAATTTAACGAGGTTTTAGAATTGCTGCTTACGGGGAAGATAAAAAGTTTTTTGACAATTTTTAATAGTATGGGGTGAATAAATACATTTGCCAAACCTGATCAACATATATCCATAAACAAGTAAACTACAACAGTTTCCTTTTTCTACAGGGTGTTTCCAAATATCTGGTCATATTTTGCAGACTTGTTCCTTGGACTTATACAAACATAAAATGCCATATAAGTATAGGTATAAAATGCATAGATTACTGTTTGTCGGTCTGTTTGTGATTTTTAAAAATTATTTTATATCTTAGGCATTTTCAAGGTAGAAATTTCAATTACCAAATACGAATACAACCTTTTATGCGACCAGCCATAAAATAATATAACTAGAATTCGGAGTAATTAATTAGTTTACCTTATTATATGATATAAACATTTAAAAGTTTGTATAACGTGTTACGGTAAACCTACACACTGACAGTCGATGTTAAGCGGATCCTCATTGTGAAAATCCCGTTTGTATCATGAGTTTGGCTAACACTACAGTTGTCACCTTTAAATTAAAAACATAAATATAAGTCCATGGATGAAGCTAGTTTTTGTATGAGCTCAGGAAATGACGGAAATTACGTGACATCACCTTAGTTAAAGATATTTTGTACCTTAACTAATCTTGTCTTTGACTTGCTAAAGTAACTATTCTAAACTCGAAGTGTTCTGCCAACTCATACCACACATACTTCGAACTGATCTAAGCTGCTTAACTATTACCATAACAATGTAGCCAATACTATTGCGGTGTAGCATAAGTAAATATATTAATCTGTAGAAATTTGACACAATGTGAATATTTTGTTGAACCATACTTTAATTTTCAATTTTGAATTCCGGATGATTCAGAATAATAATTAGGGAAAATAATAAAAAGGCAAAAATGAAAACACGAAATACAAGTTTACAATAATTAATCTTTTAACGTAATTTACGATTAATACATTACTATAATTAATCCCTACTTCATTTTGAATAAATTAAGATTGACTTATTAAATTTAGCTTACACTTTAAATGTCTGATTCCCCATTTTTATTTGTAAGTTTCTTTAATTCATTTTGTAAAGTTGGTTTAGGATTTAGGATTGCCTTAGTATGTGTTCTAATTCATGAAATATTTTCTTTCGCCCTTTAACAAATCACTTCACAGCTATTGTTATGTCTGTAATGTTATAGGCCTAGTAGTTTACGCAACGATCACGTAAAGACTATTTACGCGAGTTGCGTACACTACTTTACCTACGATAGTTTTTAATTACTAACAATTACTACTCATTAATTCTTAGAGAGGTTATGCTTTCGTTTATGAATTTATTAATTTATTGGAATCATTCTTTATATTTACTCTATAAACTCTATTTTTATAATTTCTATTTTTATAAACTCTCTTTATACGTTTTGCATTTTTTATATTTTGGAGGAAATTAACCAGTTCAAGGATAAGTTGATGATAAACTGAGGTTTTGCTAACTGTAAGCTTACCAATTGAGTGTTTGCTACCAAAACACGAAATAGTTTTCAAAATTTCCTTATGTGACATGATTGAATTGAAATGTTACAAAGGGTTGTCTGACACTTTCAAGGGGCTCAGTGACATGAGTTTTGCTATTCATTTCAGGACCTTACATATATAATCCTACCATATTTTAGTAACTACTCTGGGATCAGAAATTAATTTATCATCAATTTATATTTTGTTTTTGCGTTCTAAACGATTAAATTAATATTACTGTTTTTAATGCTTCTACTATAATTTTCCTCCCTTCACTTGTATTAATTAAAATATTAGTTAAAAATACCTACATACAATAACATATCATCCAAGTTGTTTGGTATTATTTACATACTTGATTATGAGTTGTTTCTACGAAGGGAGATAAAAAGATTATAAAAGATTATAAGCCATTCGCTAAATTGTAGTTAGTATAAAGTATAAACGGCTAATACCTTGTATTACAGTATCAGATGACTACGAAATAATATCTGAATTTAAAAGCTTTTGTTAAAAGATAAACAGTATTGCCAATTACCCATCAACACAGTCCACACTCTACCCATTACGATTTGCAAACAAAGCACAACAAAGGGACCAAACTGCTATTATTTAATAGTTTTATTTGATTTGTAAAATTTTATGTGGTCCCCACGGGTATTCTTTAGTGTTACATTTCTTCACAATATATAACTATGCATGACATGTCTATGTACTGTTTTATTTCAATATTTGACGTTTAGTTAAATATTTTGATACTTGGTATAGTATTTTCCAGAGTAAAAATATTAACTAAGTTAAAAAAGCTATTTTCATTTATTTTTTCATTTCAACTTTATTGTAACTGTTGCATTTATTAAGAGACATAGCGTTAAACACATGTTTAGGTTTGATCGTTAATGAACCTGAAAGTAGTTTGTTAGGCATATTAGCAGCAATAATTCAATAAAAATTTATATTTCACTTTTTATCAGCTAGTTTGTTTTATATTCATCGTTACTCCCTCAAAAATGCATTATGTGATCACAACATGTAGTGATCACAGCTGACTTTCGTCCCTTGGGATGTAAAAACCTGCTCGGCCCTCAAATGACGACGACAGCTGGTATGGATAGCAATACGTAGCTTTCGGCCTCCAATTAACGTTTGTTAACGGTTTGTTGTTAAGTTTAAAACATCGTAGTGTGGTGAAAAAGATATAAACACACATTCTTTAACCTTTGTTAGCTATGTATAATATGTACTATAACGTTCTGGTGGAAGATCGAGACAATCATATGTTCAAATCCAGCCAAAGATTAAATTAATAGAGCAATGACACTTGGTGTCTAGTTCAGACTTGATCTACTTCCAGAGCTTAACCAGACAGTTTAGTTAGACAATTATTGTATTATTGATGAATAACACCGTTAGTCAACTTTCAAAAGTATCGTAACCATTTACACTCGATATAATTCATTTGGTAATAAAACTGTGAAATAAATAAAAAGATTGTTCACTAAAATGATGAATTTTATAGACTCGAAAAGTTAAAGCTTGAAATAGTATAATTTATACGTAGTAAATTAAGTTTTCTATTTGGTTAAAAACTTATTTTTTGTGTGATAAAGCTGGTTTATAACAAAGTTTAATGTAACAAGTAAATACGCAACATCGCTATCGTGGCTTTCAGCTCAATACAGCCTGAGTTATGTATCCTGTTGCTCCGAAAAAGCGTCAACTAAATGTTGCTCTTGCACCACATAATGTTTGCAAAGTGTTGATTTTAAATCTGAAATATATTTAATATAGTAATATTTAAGTATATATAGTAAATTTTAATCTACTATAATTATATGTTAATATGAGTTGTTGGCTATTGATTGTGTTATTGATTTGTGTTAAAATTAATGTATTGATTATTCAGTGTAATTTTGATTTTTTACCTATTTAAAACTATTTTATTCAATTAAAAAAGTACAAAACATTGTTTCTTAGCTTATAAACCACTCGAATAAATGTTTAGAAGCCTGCAAAAAATATTTTAAAGTTATGATTTAACGTTTTGTAAAATGTGAAAAACCTTTATTTTGGAAAAAAATTATTCTGGTGAGTCCTGGCAGACAAACCCAGAACTTGACTCACCATTTTTTTTTTGCAACAAATATCTTTAAACAAACAAATAGCCTGTATTCGAGTGGTTTAGAAGCTAAGAAACAATGTTTTGTACTTTTTTAATTGAATAAAATAGTTTTAAATGGGTAAAAAATCAAAATAACACTGAATAATCAACACATTAATTTGTATTCATAACACGCTGGAGGTCAACTTGAGTCTAGTTGACGATTGTTTTTGTTCCAAACTGATTTCATTGATGTTTGTAATATCTCAATTTCGTATATCACATTCAAGGTAAGGGGGTACGATTTGGACTCACAGTGCAGTTCAATGTCGATGGGTAAGTATTAAGAATCCATCAATGATGTTACGATTTTTTGCCATGGTTTCATGCAACATTTGATATTTCCTACACATAATTTGACAGATATGATTAGGAAAGTATTTTTACGTGGGCCTAAGTTAATATTAATTATTTGTCAGTTATCAATCGAACTTTCATTATTCTACAGAAAGAAATATTTTACCATCATGTTGTGTATTAGTATTCAATAGCTGTCCGTGTTAAACGTTTCAAATATAAAAGAATTACCGAAGCATGCCTTCTCCACCGTCTAACTCTGAAGTTATGTTCATCGCTTCGTATGAATACTAGTTGTTCATATAGAACATTTAAAAACAAATCGCGGATTTTAATTATATTTTAGTAAAATTCCTCAATGATTTGTTTTAAGGAAACAATTTGTTCAAAGTGTTTCTGTTTGATATTTGTTTCTTTCAGTTCAGAAATAACAATTTAGTGTTAAACCCTTCAAAATATAAAACTTGTTTGTAAACATAGCCTTACTTTATTATATTCACGACTCTCCAAAACTATTTTAAATTACGCAGTTAATGTTATGAGACTTTTGTTATGGAGATTTAACATGGGACAACATTTAAAGCTTACGACAGCTAGCCTGACCATACTACTGGACCGAATTACACGCGGTTGGTACCAAATGTAATTGTCTCTATATTTTTCCATTTGCTTCGATTTGAGATATTACTTGACTAAGTGCTATAAAAACAGAAATTAAAAAATCTATTGACAATTTAACATGGGGTAAAATTTTAAGTCTAATAGGAGTGAGATCTGGAGATCTATTGGACAGATTTACATGCAGGTTGTGTTAAATGAAATGTTTCCCATGTGCCTGAAAAGTTTACTGTTCCTTTAGTGAATCTTATATTAAAAAGCTTTTGGGAAACTTATGACAATTAGCCTGACCATAATACTGGGCCGAAGTTTTTGGTGCGAATGAAGAAAAAAGTTTTATCTTATTATTAAAAGTTTTATCTTTTTTTCAATCGTCCGATTTTGATTACATGTTTAGCAGAATGACACCGTCTACTTTATAGAAACACTTGTAATTCAGGACTGTTACAATCTTAATTGCCTTACACTCCACGATGTTTTCTCTACAAGGAGTTTTGATGTAGTACAACGCTGTACTACATTCATTGTTGATATTAAGTTTACAAAGATTCTTCACAAGCGCAAGTAGTTTTTTTCAAAATATGTTTTTATACGGATTATATTTGAAAGTTAAGGGAGCTTATTCGTTAAAACATTCAAATCAAGAAAGAGAAAGATCTATCGCAGAGGGGAACTAACAATTGTAACGCTTTTGAGATAACTTCCCAACGAAACATCACTCAGCTCATCACTTGAGCCCAACAACGTATGTGGTCTAGTTAATTCCTCACTTTACCATTTCGTGGACTAGTTATTTCATGTAAACAATCAAAGTAGCTACCAGTGCGTTCAGATGAAATATTGTTAACGAACCTTGTACGCTGTGTCTACATAATTTATTGAACTTTTTGCCATTCTGAAACATCGGTACATAAATTATTTATCGTTGGATTTGCCGCACAACTGTGACACTCACTAAGCACCAACTGTGTCTGTATTTGATCATTTTATTTTGATCTACAGGGTTTTTTTTAACGCAACCCAAATTACACGTACCATAAGACACTTGTTAAGGTTAAAACCAACAGACAACTAAAAAATACCTAGAGGCCTAAATGTTTGTTCGCGAAAAACCATATTGAGCCTTATTTACATTTAATTCTCGATAACACTAAATCTCATAGATATCCATTCAAAAATGAATAGCACATCGGCAAAGAAGTAAACAAAACAGGGATACCAACATATTATAAGCTGATTTTGTCGTTTAAAGTTTATTGTTTTGGTAGTTATAATATTATTTGGGTTGCGTAAACCCTATAAAACATTTTCTAATATGTATGACTGGAAAATGTGTTTCTTACTTATTTTTAATCCATAGAAATGCTGAAAACAGTCACATAGTGGGTAGTAACATAGTAATAGTAACATTTTAACGTACGTAGGTGGTTCCCTACCTAACGTATCATAGAAACCTACAGAGAAATTTTATTGTGTTTCCAAAAAATATGTGTGTACGGTAGTTATGCTCGTTAAAACCACTAAGCTATAAGCCAGAGAGTATACGAGGGTTGATAAAGTAAATCACATGCAAAAGTTTAACTCTGGTTGATTACTTTTGTCTATTAACATTTTATATTGACAATGTCCTATAAGAGTTTATAATGTCATGATTCTTCGATAAAATGGTAGTATATAAGTGTAGGAGGACAATACGGTTGCTTATATTTCGATATTACATCCAATCATTAGTGTTACATTTTACCAGGATAACACAAATAAATACTAAAACATCAAACCAATTTCTGTTCACTGTAATTTTTCGCATGCAAATGTAATCAAGACGCATTTTCCACTTCTTAAGTTTATCTGGTTTGTTAACGACCTGAGGGTTCCCAAATTGTTCTATTAAATTTTCAAAGCACAAAATAGGATTTGAATAGTAACCAAAATCAATATTAAGTAAAAGCACAGAAAACGTACTAGTACGTTTTCTGTGGTAAAAGCTATATCCATTTATTATTAATAATGTTTTTGGACACTTCATATTCAATTTATTTTTAAAATGTTTTTAGGGACACACCTAATTGATATATTTTATATAAGATAATTAAATTTTATAACGTTCCCGCTAAATTGATTTGTTATATCTTGTTGTTGTAATAATATTTTTTATGTATTAAAAGCCTTCTTAAATTTAAAAATGTCATGAAAATTGCATTTTGATTTGTGTAAGATAATCAGTGTGAAGAAATGTTGTTAAAATGAGGAATAGATTTTTAGTTAGGAAACACTCACTAATTAATGTATAGTTTCGTTATACAAATAACCCTCTTGCAACATCCTTGTAAACGATATTTATCGTATTTCTTTCATGACAACACCAGTATTTTGTTAGCGTAAAGCATTACTCATCTTAAACAAGTACAAATAAATCCTTTGAATGCAATCAGGCCAGCAATGATTAATCGCATCTTTGACAAATATTGCAACGCTCTTGATATAATTTCTTATACCTGGCAATCATATACCTACCTAGGTCATAGCTTGAACCCGAGCCAGGGGGATAGATCTTCTACACCAACCATGGTCCAAACACAATCTCTCGTCTCTAGTATGAAAACATGAAATAAATAATGATTAATAGAAGTCTTAAAGTCATGCTAACATCAACCAAATAGTCTACATAATTATGTTAAGAGACATTTCAACTAACACGGAGTCCCAATAGTCCATGTCCATTGTCCAGTCCACTGACCCACAGTTAACATGTACATTAATAGACCAATTTGACCCGAGACAAGAGACTAACTGAATGTACATCTCTGTAGTACGTGGTCGGTTAAATTCCCCTTCATGACATCAAATACACCCCAACCTTCATCAAACCTTCGGACTAAGTGAACTCCCATTTGTCTGATTGTTTTTTTTTTACCAAAACGTTTACTTACAGATCTACCAGTTTGCATAAAATTAGATTTAACGAGTAATTAGGTTTGTTGCTAAAGGGTGTTTTTTTTCATGGAGGCTTAATAATATGGAAAATATTAATTTGATCAAAATACATCCATATACAAACTACAACAGCTTATGATTCTCTGTAAGAATAATATGGACATTGAATGAATGAAACGGTTTAAGTATTTTGAATTTACTCCGTAACCTGTAATCCTACAACAAAGCTTAAATTTATTTATTTTTCGTTTCTATACGCTGGTTTTAATGGAAATTGAGCGTTTTTATGTGTAAGGTGAAAACTATTCATAGCATCCTATTCTCATGGCCCGATCTCACCGGTTCGCGAACACATTCAAGTGGATCCAGTCTTACACTCGTTCATGTTACATTAACCAAAATCGGCCCAAAAAACCATGTTTAAAAGACGTAAAGGATAGTGAGATTTCACCAAGTTTACAACTACTGTTCATTGGTATTTATGGTCTTCTAGCATTCCAGGAAAACAGGAGATGTTCTACATATTTTCAATCCGCTTAATTAATGTTGAGCATCAGGAATTTAATGATGCAAGGCCTATAGTTGTATAACGGTATTAGAAGTGTAAGCTTCATATAATCGTTATGAGGTAAAACTCTAAGGAACTTTGGATCAAAGGTGAATTTTGTCGGAAACCTCGGCCACCAAGCTTAGCATCGTCTTGGTAATGTGAGGAAATGTTCATTACCGTGAGGATTGAGGATACCCGCCTGTAGTAATGTAGTTAAAGCATCGTCAACGAGAACGCTAACCAAAGGCAAGAGTAGAGGTATCCGAAGCTAACATGTTTTGATAAATCAACAATAAACGAAAATATACAGAGTGGCTGGTCATCAGTGTTTAAAATACATAAAAAATACATCGCGAAGAAGTATTGTGATTTACTTTTACGGTTTACTAAATATATTTAATCAAAATTTAACCCTTTATTGATAAACTTTGACAATTAATATTATTGAAAAAAAAGGTCAATCACAACAACTGGGTATAAAATAATAACTTGCTAAACACGACATAAATCAGAACCGTTTTAGACCGGACTCGAAGCGCTCATAGATAGACTACACAACTGACGATGTAATGAGTTTACAACAAAAGCAATCAAGCAGACTCAAGTTGAACTCTCGTATGTGATTGACTCTGTCAACTCTGATTTACGGCTCTTGATAGCAGAATGTAAAAAACAGACAATTATTGGCTATTTATGTATCCCTCAAACTTACATTTTCAGATTTAAATTAAAAAAATTTAAATAAGTTAAATCTTTTCATTACAGCCTATAGATTTAGTGTTTCCTTATTCCATGTGCTATGGCGTGACTGCATAACTCTGAAACATAAATATTTTGAGACAAATTAAAGTTTTGAACTTGTGTACTAATGACAACTAATTATGCTCAATTCTAAGTAGGTTGAATCTTACATGAAACGATGATGCATCAACATTGGCAGATTAAAGAAAGTAACCAAATGAGATCTGGGGGTAAAATAATCGATGATACATTATTTTTAGGAATAATTCGTAAAGTATTGTCATTAATAAATATAAAGTTGGCAAAAAATAGGTGTATAATTTGATGAAGTGTGAAATTTCGTGTTAAAAACTATTTTTAACAAATTATATAAACAAAAGCTGAAGTTTTTGGAAGTGTTAAATGATTACTATGGTCAAAAGTTATTTAGTAAAGTTTAAATATTATTGTGGAATAATATTTTACTTTGACCTTAGTCTGGTCAACATGTTTTTAATTAATGGCCACTAACCTTGGATACGACTTTAGCTTTGAGTTACACTGGCAATAAAACAAACGCTTCAGTGATATTAGACTGGTCAGATATTGATGGGTCTATAAATCAGGGTTGATCCAAGTTTGTTTTTGTTTTCTCTAAAACTCATCCGTTGGTTTTAACAAGTGCAGTGCAATGTATTACAAAAGTACTAAGTGTACGTTATGTTCTATTGTACATTAAAACGGTTAATTCTGCAAAGTAATCTTCCATTATTGAATTCCCTTCACATAAATAATAAGCTACCTCTTAATTACGGTAATATTAAATACCGGGACAAAATTAAATATTTAAGAGTCTCGGGAATGCGAAAGAATCTTCATATTTTTAAGGAAAGCTTATAAATCGAATGAAAAACACTCATAATAACGATTTATTTACTCACGTTTGGAATTATAAAGTACCTATAATTAATTTAGAGTCTTTCACAACTATAATTATTGGAAATATTGAAACTCTTAACGTTAATTTACATCATCCATTGCGGTATAAATTTAAAAGCACCTTTGTTAAAATAACAGCTTAAAAATAATGTTGTATACTCATTGTTGTCAATGAATATGGTTTTTATGGATGCATTGCACATACACTCAAAGATGTATTAATTTTGCCTTGCTATTATACTCCTCAGGGGGGCGCCTGCTAGAAGACGATGAAAATTATAAACGTATGCATAGGTCTATATGCACATAAAATAAAAAATCTTTATTAGCAGAATACAATACTGCAAAAGTATTACTGAGTATTGGGAATAAGTATTTGGCTGCAAGATTTTTGATGTCCTTAAATGCTGTACTTAATGTAAACTTTGAACAATATGTAATCCTCATTAACAGCAATAAAATGGTTTACAACTTAACTTAACACATAGTTACACACGCACATTAGAATATTTAGCTCTCAGAAACATATGGAATATATTCAACACGGAAAAATGTGACATATGACATGTGAATGTGTTTTGTAAGTGTGATAAAACACATGGATACTGCATGTTCTATTATTGTTTTTAAAACCGAAACCTTTACTTTACGCTTAGAATTAATCTGAATTATATCAAATTACAGAAATAATTGCTGTTCCGGACGAAGCAGGAAATCCCGTTTCTCAACTTGTATATAACTCCACATGCACTGAAATGTAAATTAATTCGTGGAAAACTCATTTTGTAATCGTTTAATTAATAAAAAGTTGATTTTCTTGTACAAATTATGCATGCAGAAGATATGAAAATCCAAAATGGAGAACTCTTTATTTTTTTACGTACGTTTGAAATCATAGTAGCAGTATCTAGTGTTACCAACCTATTTCCAAGTGCACACGGATTACGTGCATAATAAAACCACGCTGTTTTGTGTTGTTTGGTTGGAATACTGGTGTGAGCCAATGTATAAACCGTGCGACAAAGTATAAACGGTGCGACAAAGTAAGTAAATTCAGCAATTAGAAGCTTTCTGTACTATAATCAGTGCAAGGAAGCACACTTTGTCGGGAGACTGTAGAAAAAATAACTATACGGGCAATTAATTTAGCGCAATAGGATTTTATATGTTATCCTATTGAAATTTATCTTCTAAGCACCTTAAATAGTTTACATGCTGCACACGATGATTATCAAACGCTAGATATACAAATCTCATTGATACATGTAGAGTAAGACATAAAGCCAGATTTGCTCGGCAGTAATTTATGCAAATAAATAAATGATACATGTATTTTATTTTTCCTCCCTTGTAAACATATTTAGTGTTGCGTAGGCCATCCTTTCGCCCCTCCTCACCCATTAATCTCACAATGGATTTGCTAAAGTACTTTCTTCATTTTATTGGACTTTTTACATTATCTTTTGTACTAAGAGACTTTTGTACATTTATCGCTACGTACATTATATACATTATATATACTAAACTTAAGCAATATAAGTGCTAACCGGAAATTTGGCAACTTCAAAACAAACTATTTATCATGAAAAGTACAAAAGGTATAAATCAAGTTTTTTGCGATAGTTCATTGTGGTAAAACGCACGTTTCTCTGTTGATTGCAGGTGCCTGTAAGATATTGTATTACATTTTTTTATAAATATGAAAATTTATGAATTATTTAAGAAGTTAACCAAACCTTATGAATAGTTGAAACCATATCGAGGGAAAAATATGAGTAAATTATTAAATTATTACAGATATAGACAGACGCTTAAAAAGTACATAAACCCTGGTACAATAAAATTGTGATAAACTATTCAACTATGTTTATAACATTTGACTAGCTTTTTATTTGAATCAAATTTGAAACAGTAAATGTAAATATTGCCAAATCGGAACTTTAACTCCTTTGAACTCAAGCGACTCTTATAAAGAGTGCAACTAAATCGAACATTTAGCTCATTTGTTTGACATTCATTTTTTTCGGAGACCAATGAATTGAGCATTATAGAAAGATTGTAATGAATACTAAATTTTTGATTACCAAACTGAATTGTGTACCGAGACATGAAAAGCTTTTTGTAGAATTTTTACACCAGATAAATGTTTACCTCTATACAGGGTGTCCCGGAACTCTCTACCAATATTTTAGGGTATTGCTCCTGAGTAAGAAACATGCCTAAATATCATATTTAAATTGTCCGGAAGTGCTTAGTTACTCAAACAGCCGCCATTTTGTTTTTTTCAGCTATTAATTTTTTTCTAAAGAATGGTTGAACATACGAAATGGAAACTTTGCACAAACATTTATGACAACTAGATAAAACTACAAAAAAATTATGACGATTCTTCAAATTCATATAACAACATGGCGGCCATTTAAAATTTTTATAAAATCAATGGTTTTTGAGCTATTTAAGAAACAAAATTTTAAATGGCCACCATTTTGTTTTATGAATTTGAAGAATCGTCATAATTCTTTTGTAGCTTTGTCTAGTTGTCATAAATGTTTGTGCAAAGTTTCCATTTCGTATGTTGAACCATTCTTTATAAAAAAATGAATAGCTGAAAAAAACAAAATGGCGGCTGTGTGAGTAACTAAGGACTTCCGGACAATTTAAATATGATATTTAGGTATGTTTCGTACCCAGGAGCAATGCCTTAAAATATTGGTAGAGAGTTCCGGGACACCCTGTATATTTTCTGCGCATTTCACGTATTCGCGTTCAAAAGGGTTACACAGTTAAGACCTCTTAAGATGGTTTCACTCTAAAGGTAATGTAAAGTAATGGCATTGTGGCTTTACGGATGTCATTGTAAGTAAGGCCAGCGAGAAACAGACAGCACTTGCTTTATACCAACTTGACTTAAAACGTGTTTACTAAAAATGGATATTGGTTGAAACTTGTGTTTGGTTTAGGTTAGATGAAAGTATAATAATTAATTTTTATTTTACTTGTATCGTTCAGTAGTACTATATTTTAAAAGTGTTCACGTTTTTCGGGAAAAATGAAAGGGGTCTAAATTCTTGGTTGATTCGAATTCTCTTTAAATTACTGTAAAATAAATTAGTTTATAATGCCGTTGTAAAAATTTCTATTTTAGAGATTGCCAATAATAATTATAGTTTACACAGACTTAGGGAGGTTGTAATAGTATAATAAGGAGCAGAGGGATAATTATATAATTTACATACCGTTATTCCATTATAGATGGCCATTTCCAGTTCATCTAAGTATCTCGTACTCACAGTAATCGTTTACAATTGTTACCAAAATAAAATTATATTTAAAATAGTTTACAATACCTGCATATAGTAATCCTTTGTAACTAAGGATTACTATATGCAGGTATTGTAAACCGTTTTAAGTACAATACAGTAATCTGGAGGCTAAAAAACTATTTTAAAAATAAAATTATATTTCATAACTAATAAAGCTACGAAGCGATAATATAATGGACACAGCTGTAACAATAATATTTGTCATCGAAAGACTGAATTTAGGCGTATTTATGGTTTATGTAACGTTTTTCCTTCATACTTAGCTCAAATCGGAAAAATACGAAAATTATTTCCTTATTTTCTCACTTTCTATGCCCAGATAGTCCAATTATATTGTAATCCAATTAAATTATCATAACTTACTGCTGATATATTTTAGATTTTATTAATATCATTATTTTAGTCCGCATTAGTTTCCATATATCGGACATAATGCAATGAAAATTCATTGTACCTCTTTCTGGCAAGTAAAAAACATAATCAATTGATTAACTTCAGTAAAACCTATTAACAAAGAAACTAAATTGAATCATATTGTGTCAATGCACAATGTTTACCCTAGTAGATAGTTTATACTCTTCAGCAATATCTTTCTGCATTAAGAAAATACCACAGATTTTGGAATATTCTACGACATTCCTCATGATAAATGAAATTGTACATTCTCAAAAGGTTAAAGTACATTAGAAAAGCCTAATTGTCATTTTCAGACAGAAATTGTTCCGGAAAAGTACATGTTCCCACTCGAACAGTAGAAGAGAGTATGAATATGAAAGGAAGGAATCATTGGAGCGACTGGTGTAACTAACTTCTTTAAAACAACGGTGCTGTTTTCTTTGTATATTCTAAGCCCTTATCTTTGTTCCTTATGAAGCAGAAATTTCGATTGTTTTTTTTTTTATGGTTCAATTAACATTCAATTTTTTTAAGGACACATTTCTATAAGGTATTAAATTACTGAACATCTGATAAGTACATGTAAAGTTTAATTAAAAATATCATTCAAAAAGAAATAATTAAAAGCACTACCTTTTATCATTCTGTAAATACATATTAATTACATAAACTATTAGTTTCCATTGACAAATAGTTTTAGTAATGATAAGTTTTCCATATCCTCTAGAATATAGATTCCTTTAGAATGTATTTGATAAAACATTCCAATAAAACATTCACATTTAGTTGATTTTGAAAGATTACCAATTTTATTAAAAATTATATCACATAGATCATTTGCGAAATCTGTGTTATATTGTTAACAACCAGATTGAAACATTCGATAACGCAAAACGTTGTGAATTTGCCGCAGACGAACATTCGGCTTACTGATAATCCTATGTTAATTAATATAGTTTTGTGTTCAAACCAATACTTATACATATGGGATGTTTCTGATTACATAGGCTATGTGTGTTACGGCAGTTAATGGGAATCGATTAGGATTAAGCTAGAAAATTATTTCACCCGATACAGGACTATCTATTTGTTTCACCTGCTATAGGAAAGGTATTAGCGCTGGTTTTATACGTACTGTAACGATATTGACGGAATCATTATTTTTATTGAACCAAAAATGATACAGTAATTTTATATTACTTAAATAGAGATGTCACGTTGAATAACAGTAATATTCCACGGATCAATTTAACTATACAACTGCTCTTTCGTGTAGCAGTTCGAGTAGAAAATATAGAAACTAAATTAATGCTAAAATACATTGTAATCCGGATAAGTTATGCTATCAAATAACCTGTATGGACTATTTAGTGACTATTCACGTAGAGTCATATTATTTATGATCAAAAAGATAAATATTTCAAATTCTACACAAACTAGTTTTATTTTGTTGAAAAATCATGCATTTTGATTAGTGATAGAACAACTTACGTATCCTCACTTATGATATTCGTGGAAAGGATTTAATTGTTTGAATATTCTCATTTAAATATACAACTTATGAAATCCCACGAACATTTGCGCCCCTCTGATCTGTGAATGTTCTTTCACTCCCTTCACAGTTAGTAGTTGATACAATGTGTTCCCTTTACAATTAATGTTTCTAAATCATATAGCAAACGAGCTACATGCTTTACGCTATCCACCCCCTACCCATTTAGTGCCAAATCTAGTCCAAATCGGACCAAAATTACTCGATATCATGTTCAAGAACTCATATACACACACATATGCTATAATGTTAGTAACAAACAATAATATATACCTATATTAAAAATTAATAAACAGGTATGTAAATGTTGTTATAATAAAGAGCTTTAAAATATTTGGCACATTTAAACTATTCGTTGTTACTGTAGTACATACCGAGGTTATTAATGAGAATGCAATTAATGCAATTATTGTAATGCTGAATGTCTATTAATACTAATTATTGTTATTAATACGCCAGAACCATGATTGATATACCGAAGCTATATAAGCAGTCCAATAACCCAAAATGGAACATACATTTCCCTGAGCATATAACCAATGTAGACTAATGTTTCACGTTGTGACAAAGAGTAAATGGAAAGTTCGTGAAACTCTGACAAACAGTTAACAACTCAGGAACTTACCCGACTTTTAGCGAATTTCACTTATAGGGAATCTATAAGCTATTACTATAGTACTCATGGTGAGACCTGGACCCGGGAACCGATTTACTTTTTCGTTTCAAGGTCCCTAGGGGCCAAAAACTCAATCCGTTCAAATTCATATACAGGCTGAAAACACATATTTACTGGCTGGTCATCAGTTTTTTGGTGTAAGTATTAAGTAAATGAAGTGTGATTATGTATATAAGAACTGCTAAGTCTAAAAATTTGCTTGCTAAAGAATAGGAATTTTATTTTTATTAATATAATAGGAAGGATTTATATTTTTCCTAAAATAACTATGTTTTTAAACACAATACAACAGTTTCTCGTTTACCTGCAAACGCATTTGAGTAGATGATGTTATTTTCATGTTTTACATTAAGTTTTGAATAAGATTAAAATAAAATGATGTAGGATCAATAATAAAACTTCCATTGTAAATATATCTAAACATAAGGTCAAAGAGATGATGATAAAAAAAACATTGGTCTATTGCATTTTTCTACACCCTGTGTACAAGAAGCAAAATATATATGTTTTGGGGCAAAATATATTGAAAACTGTGCCATTTTATAAGCTTCTATTTTCCACACTATTGAGGTTTATATATGCTTTTGTTTGTTTTAGTACTTTGAATACTAGTAAACAAAGGGTAAATTCTACTGTTTTTAGGTTTGTCGAGCTAAAAAAAAAAACAAATTTAGTACATTAAAGCGTTGTTACAAACTTAATAGTTACGGAGAATTTTCCAAAAATTTTAAATTTAAAATTCCTATGCTGTTTTTATGGATAATAAGTAATCTGTTGTAGTTTGCTTGTTTATGAACATATTTTGATTAAATCTGAAACATGCATTTATTTCATACTAAACTATTAACATAAAAAAATACTTTTTTACCTTCCCCGTTGCAGCAAACCTAAGTACTTGTTAAACTAATGCTATCTAGATAATGAATAAATGTGATGTTTTTAGGAGATATTTTATTGTAAATCTAATCAGTCAAACGAAAATTCGCTTAGTCTGCAGGCTTGCTGCGGTGGGGTATTTATAATTTTAGAAAGGTGATATAATAAGTAAGTCTACCCTCGAACTATGGGGTTGATCAAGTGTGTTTTTGTTAGTTATATTCGGAAAAGCCTAAATAAAACCTAACAAAACAATAAAGATGAATGTTTGACTTAGGTTATCTTCATGAATATCTTGTTTATTCACCAGAAGTATTAGGAAATTATTTAAATATTTTTTTTATTAAAAAAACTTTTGGTTAAAACAACAAACGGTTAAAAAAATTAAATGTATTTATTTTCTTACTAAAATATATTTTTTAAATCTTCAAAGTCTTGATTGACAAGTCTCATTAAATACTATATTATCCCTCTAGCTTAAGGCAAGAACATTGTAACAAGGATTAGTAACAGTCTTTGTTTCTTTTTCTGCGTCTTTTAATCATGTGCAACTCTTTGGAACTTCTCATCAAAGCTTGGAAGTCTGAAGCCGGCCAGTATTTGTATGTTTATAAAATAGATACAAAATTAAAAGAATCTTGAACAAGACCATCAAGATCATTAGGAAACAGACTACAAAGGTAAATGACCTACA
Organism: Macrosteles quadrilineatus; assembly: GCF_028750875.1. Lineage (NCBI taxonomy): Eukaryota > Metazoa > Arthropoda > Insecta > Hemiptera > Cicadellidae > Macrosteles > Macrosteles quadrilineatus. The sequence goes on along the minus strand of NW_026542600.1, from coordinate 4,490,922 downwards.
AAGTCGGGTACAAAGGTAAATGATGACTCAAAGAAATATTCATATTAAATTTAATTAACTACCAAATTATAGATGACGATGGAATGAAAATATTAAAATATTAATATTATTATATTAATGAAAATATTATTAATAATACCATTATCATACATTAAAAAACAATGAAAATTTTACGTTGTGAACATTTATTTGATAGCGTAGGCAGTGAGTAAGATCATAATATTATGTCAATTATAAATAATTTAATAAGCTATAGGCATTTGCTTAGGACAAGGAAGCTAAACAAAAAGAAAGTGATTACTCTCTTTGCTTTGAAAAGAAAGTTTAAACAACTTTTAATAACACCTTTCCTGCTTTACCGGTGTTATTATAAGCTTTAATTATTCCACAATCCCTAAAAGACTTTGATGATTTTTCTTTGAAGATTATCAAAATCTAATGATACAGAAATGAATGATATATTTCAGTTATGATATATAAAATGTTTTAAGCCATGGTGCAATACATTAAACATGTTGACCATTAGACGCATTACAACAACAACAAATATTTTTACCAACCGAACATACTGTTCCAGAATATTTTAAAGTTTCTTTTCATTTAATTGTAGGGATAATATTAAAACTAACGCATTCATACAATGATTTTACCCTCCCCTCTACCACCCACAACAAGGGCTCCTTACTAAACTGTGATTTTTTCGAGTTCCATAACTTTTCTCCTACGATGAAAAGGTAAGCTGTATATAACTATAAATACTTCTCAATACACTTGTCATTATTGATATTGGAATTTCCAATATTTTTTGTGATATTAAACCTATTGAAAATACACATGCTTTAAATGAGTAAAAAATAAAAATTCTCATAAAAAAGTAAATTTTTACGAAATTACTTAAGCCTAGTTGATTATACACACAGCAATGTACAATATCCATATTGTTTGTTGGTGATACTTAGCTGTGGAATGTTAGCTATAGTTTGTCAGATCATTTGGATGATATAGGTAGGATACGAACAGTTGGTACAATTTACATTTGCAATCCTATATTTAATATTAACACAATCTTGAAAAGTACAGATTGTCTAAACATTCTCATTGGCTAAGTCTAAGATGTTTAAGATCCCAAGAGTGCGGCCTAATACCAGCATGTCATCCTTAGGATTGCGATGATTATATATGTAATAATTATATCAAGACCCCCTCATCTAATAGTTCTCCAAGTAAATATACAGAGATATCCTTATGGTGGTCGTACAATCTTAGCAGGAATTTTCATTTTATGATTTTGAAAATCTTGGGTGCAATAATGGGGGATATTGGCGCTAACTTTAAATTTTTAAACGTAAACCCCTTCAAGTGACACCTCATTTTGAAGTGTTTACAAAAACTTAAAGAATGGTGAAAACCAGAGATCGCTATCTCTTACGCTTATCTATCAAAAATGGTAGCCAATATAACCACTACATTGATTTTTCTCTTATCTTTTTAATGTGTAGACTTCAATACATTTGACGGGCTACCATTTTGGATAGAGATGAGCAAACTCTGGTTTACCATACTTTAAGTTTTTGTAAACGCTTGTATTGATATTATAATTGACTAATTAGCATTATTTTAGTGGAAACATTCGTTTTGATTTGACATCACTTGTAAATTTTTAAACACTGTACTACACAATGATTTATTATGTAGATATGTGTTATTAAATATCAGTTATAAATTAGTAATACATAGAAGAAACAGAAGATTATTGTGAAAAAATTCATTGAAAATTAACTACTTCAAAATAATAACTGTAAGGTACTTACTGAATGTTTGTTTAAAATATAACTAACTCTACCATGTGATAAAATAAAATTTTGAAAATAATTTTAATAGTGTGAGCCAATTTCTAGAGAATTATTGTTATAAGTCATAAGTCATTTTTTCAGCCAAATAACCCAATCACAACCATCGTTATCCTTGTCAAAATTAACCAATAATACGCCGTTTTTCAAGAATTACGCATTTAGATTCCTACGAATACTAAAATCAGAAGACTGAAAACTGAAATCATTCGCTATTATGAAACACTTTGATATTTCATTCATTCAATTTGGAGAATAACAAAGGTTTAAAACTGTAACTGGTTTTGGAATGGAAAGGATTACCCAGTCGTTTGATATGCAACATGCATGTTACAAAACGTAAAAGTCATTCTGTCCGTGGATATGCGGGATTATGTGATGGTTTAAAACGCAATTGCTGAAGTTTGCGTCGTATCCCAAGGGTTTGGCACATTTATCCGATCCGTTACATACAAACATGAGCATTTCACAATAAATATATGTTAACTTTTGTGTCTTGAAGGAACGTGAGGTGACTACCCAAAATACCCTTGCTTCTCAACGGGGAGTGGAAATCTACTGTAAGCGATAGTGCCACACAATCTTCGTTGATATTATAGTAATATCTCATCATTCGGTTAACTTTTTTGATTGATAAAGAACAATTCAGTGAAAACGGGGCACTTATTGAAGCAGTTACTAGAAGGGTTAACGGGTTGTGATAGATATCGATTTAGTTTTGTCAGTTGCTCAAAAGACAGGAAAATATACATTTTGACGTTCATTCATATATCATAAGTGACTGAAGTAAGAAGTTCAATCAGGTCTTGGCATACTTTTGATCAAAATAACGCATGTAAACCATATGTCAGTAAACATTTTTTTAATTAAATCTAAGGCTTACCTTACGATCCAATTTATTTATATAGTGGAGACCTAGGTTTCTACGTCGAAACGTTATCGTCAGTCCTTTGTCTCATAAGCCAGCTAAACTTCTTGTTTGCCATCTCTTATATGAGATACTGTCGATACAATATCTCAAGCAAGAGATGGCAAACAAGATGTTTAGCTAGCCTATGAGACAAAGGACTGACGATAACGTTTCGACGTAGAAACCTAGGTCTCCACTGTAATAATAAATTGGATCGTAAGGTAAGCAAACTTGCTGGGTCCATTTTATGCTTAAGATTATTTATGTTAGTTAAATAAAAAAAAATTGAGTTAAAACAAGTAACGAAAATGTAATATTGAATAAAACCTGTTTACGTAACTAACGTTTGCATTATTCTTCTTTGGTTATTGGAAGAACTAGATATTCCATCTCCATGTAAAGCACCTTAGCTTCGTCTAGCAATCTGCATAGTGCTCTGATGTATGTCAATTACGCGAATCTAGTCAAACTGACAATATTAAATCGTAACATCAACAATCTCAGAAGCAAAAACCATATTGCTTTATTTCAGGAGAAAATATTTTTGACTGAAGTGCTTTCTGCGAGTGGTAAATTCAAATGCAATTTGATTGATTAATAGATTAGCACTGAGCTACGGTGTGATACGGACTACGAATATCGGATTCATCGCATTCGAGTACTTTTTCAGCCTATATTTGCCGCCATATTGCACGCACGCACGAGGCCTAAGGCAGGACTACTAGTAGCCGTCAACCTCTTTGAAAAGGAGCTAAAATGGATAATTTGCCACATCGTATCCACATCGCAAACATTTTGGCCATGGCACAGTATTACAGTATGTTAACACGGAACGATTCCACTCATACATAATACATCGCCAGACTACCTCCAGAGCGGATTTTCACTGGAGTGTTATAAGTGTAACAGCTAGTTCTCTTGCCACATCTATATCCAGTATATTATCTCGAAATAAATATTAATTTTATGTTTAATGTATATTCTTAGGTAAATGTATGTATGATGATTACAGATAAAAAGCAGTTAATTTCGTTATAAAAATAACATCAAAACAAGATCATTAATAAGATACACCCTGTTAAAGAACAGTGTTATAAGGGAAGTAATTGAAAAAAATAATGCAACCCACAAGAAATTAATTTATTATAATAAGTAAAAAATATAAATTAAATTTAATTTAGAACAATGTTCAAGCAAATTGCATAAAAAATCACTACGGCAAATAGATCGATTAATGTTCAATTAATTAATCTTCAATAACATTTAAGTAGTATCAGGTGATATAAATTGTTGCAATTACTGCCACGACTTACACCATTCTCACTTCCATGACTGTGACAGATCATTACTCTTCACTTATGACAAGTAAAATCCTTCCAACTTGGACTCCTTATGAAGTTTCATAGCATGGAATCTCTGTGACATTGTAAAACAATCATGTGGACTTATTCGTTGAACAAAACACTGTGGAATAAGTATTGTCAATCGAGTCTCAACTTCGAACTGTTTCTTCAGTCTTTCCACATTCAAACAATAAATCAGTGTCAAAAAAACAGTGTTAAAATAAAATAATGTCTTATTATTTATTTTCAATAATATACAAACAAACTGTATTATTCGTCGACGTGTGTAAATATCCATAAAATTGTAAACTGTCAGCGTAAGACGCCCTGAAGATGCCTGAAGAAAGCTGACGCAATGCGCAAAGGATAGTTGACAAACTACTGTACTACTCAAGAACAAACGCAACAAAATACTCCCGCCACAACAAACCTGCAGATTAAGCGAATTCCCATTTTCCTGATTGGATTCACACTAATATTTATCCTTAAAAATATCACATGTATTCCTTTTTTTTAAGGGAGAGGAGGGAAAATGCTTTTACGCACACAGGTAGCCAGCCTGTAGTGTGAGACTCCTGAATCTATCACAGACTACTCTATAAAACCCCCTCTACTCTGTTGGACACAGATCTGGAATTGTTTGTTACATTACTTCAAGTCAGGCCAACATGTGACCTAAGCCCACAGGGCTCTCACCGTTTTTGGCATTTAGATACTTCATGACCTACACCGCATCCCGGTCAAGGTCGAGCTTCTTGGTGCGGAGAATAACCTGGATGTAATGTGACACACAGGTCCAATTGTCCTCACCCTCCGTCATCATCGGTATGACCGTGTCCACTGACAGCAGTCCTACTAACTGTTGAGCCTCCAGGCGGGGCCTTTCCCAACGCTGGCAGTGGAAAAAGGTGGAAGAAGGATGTATTCCCTATTTAAATAGAATTAGTTTAACGAGTACTTAGTTTTGCTGCAACAGGGAGGCTAAAAAAACAGTTGACTTATTTTCCATAAGTATAACATGGGAATTTGAAAATATACAATTTTTTGAATTTTCTCCGTAACCATTAAGAGCATAACGCTTTTATATACTAAATTATTTGATTTTTTTAAGCTCTACAAAATGGTTTGTAAATAAATTGCTAAATTTTATGTTTTTTGGATCAAAAATAGGAAAAACCAATTTTTACCCCATAAACCCCCCCCCCCAATAACCACCGTTTACATAGTTTGATCTTGCTGGTTCGCGAACTAGTTCTAATAAATGTAGGTTAACACTTTAATACCAAATTTCATCAAAATCAAATCATTTTTGCTAGAGTTATCGTGCCTAAGGACATATATATTTATACATATATATATGTACATATATAATGTACATACATGAATTTGAACAGATGGTGTTTTGACCTCTAGGGACCTCAAAACGAAAAAGCAAATCGGTCCCGAGTCCAGGTGTTACCATGAGTACTACGGTAATAGCTTATTATAATATTATAATAGCTGTATGGGAAATTCGCTAAAAGGTAACAGCCACTTTAGTGTAGGTTTGTTTAATTCTATTGGTTGTTAGGTTTAATTAAGAATCATATCTAAATTGGATTTATTCGAGTCACATTCTCACAGTACATTTTTAAATCATTAGTATAAGTTCTTTTTTGTGTTACAAGAATTGTTCGCCTTCAGAGTAGCTCATCCTTCATTCACATTCCCTTGAGCTTTAGGGTTGATACTAAGGCCTATAACTCCTTCATGATTTCCCTAAAGAATGCAACATTAATTGGATCATATCAGACGAGGGATTTTTTCCATGGCTTCTGTTGACCATCTAAGAACATAATTATGGCAAATAACTATGTGTACAAATTAAGGTTTGGGAAAATATTTTATATTTTACCGTTTAGACCTGTACATGGCGTTGAGATTGGCGGCGAATAAAAGTCTTATCTTCGGTAAAGTCACCACTATGAAAGAAACTACGTTGAGTGTTAAGAACAGTACTTCGTATGTTGGAAAAAATCGAAGTCGACTCGTAGACATGATATTTAGAAGTTAAAAGAAAAATAATTTACGTATTTACATTAAAAGTGATATAACAATATTTGTATGAATTGCGATAGAAAATGTATCATGGAAACAATTATAACATAGCCTAGAATTGCAGTTTATGGATAGTCATTATAAATCACGTGTGTAAATTACACCAATTACTAAACTGTTTTTTAACATTCCCTGACGAGTTATCTTTTATATTTTGAAGTATTCCCGGTTTCATGAAGAATTAATAGGCTAATGTAAGTTTAGCTTCTGGTTGTCAAGGTTCTTGAGGTTAACGCCAAAATTTTAAATTTAGCACAAAGGTTAGAGTATATACCTATACCATTAATCTCATACATAACAATCCTTAAAAAGTTTTAGAAAATAACATGAGGGAAGGGACTTTATAACCGCTCTGTATATAAGATATAATGAAGCTTGTTCTAATATTTATATTACCAAGTAGGATTGAGGGGCAACCTAACGTATTTTAATACAAATATAAATTTAGTGGCTTTGATACTAAGATTAGTTGTTTCTCAGCCAGAACCATTTATTAATACCCTGATGGCAAAGGTCAGCTGGGCTCTGTTTCAAGCCGAAGACCTTTTAACCACTCAGCTATCCAGCTAATTGAACTGTTAATACATGAATATTAAATACTATCAATCTGTCTTTATTGAAGTCTTGTTTTGTACATACATGGTTTGTTTGAGTATTGCTGAGATTTACGTTAACAGCAAAGTATCTTAGATTTTATAGTTTAAGAAGCTGCTTTTTGATAGGTGTTTATTTGCAATAACTTTTTTAATGTGACATAAACCAATATCAATAGCAATGTTCCGACTGTGTCAACTTACGTACAGAGGATGCTGAACTAATCGATATCAAGGAAAGGTCAATATTTACGGTTTGTAGAATTGTATTGATTAGATGGATTCTGTCCAAGTTGTATCAAAGACAGAAGCTAGAGTAGCTTTAGCCAGAGTTGTCATCATTAGTTAGTGTCAAGGAGTATGAGCTAAGTCTCCCCTCCCTCTCCCTCATCTAATCTTATAAGTTTATTTTCAGATTATAGTATCATTAATATTTTCACTTATATATTTATATATTATTTAATACATATTATATATTATATACACTGTACGATGATAAATGATTAAGTCAATTAAAACAAATAAACCTAGCTTTTGAGTAGATTTAACCTTAATAATTTATATTTACAGGGTTTTGGCTCAAAATTATTTAAAAAATGATATTTAATAAGCATTGTATTAAATTTAAAATTAATACTTTTCAAAAGTTTTATGAAAATGACTCTCAATATATTCGGGTACGATTCTTGAAGTAAAAATAATTTCCTGTATACTTTTATATGTCTTAAATGAACATTAAACTCAATATCTTTTAGGCATATTTATTGGAATTTGTCGTAGGAAAAAATAACAACGCTTGTGTTGCCTGTTTGTCGACCACAAGCATAAAACCACATTATTACACATTATTACAAGTGTATCCTACGAATCTTCGTTGTTATAATTGTGTTATTTTTTGACCCTCTGTAATAAATTAATAGATTTTAATTTTATAACAATATTTTGTCGTTTGGCATTTATCATAAAGCATGATACAATTCAATCTAACTTTTAAATGTTTAATTAATTTGTATTCTTGGACACTCGTCCAAACAAAAGTATATGTAGAGTGCTTTTCACACTTTTGTAGTGTTATGATCAAACAATAACATTTAATTGGTCTGATTCCAAAACAGCATGTTCTTCTCTGTAAGTAACCTTTCCTCAAACATGCATAGTTACCTTTGAAGGTAACATTACCATATATTTGCTGAATGTATTTTTATTTCTTTGTAAATACAATCCACAGAAAATACCAAATGTGTTTAAATGACACTATTTTTATGGAAACCTTACTGATAGAGGAATATGAAATTGGTCACTTCTAAGACCATAGAACTCATTTAAGATCTGTCAGTAAATTTATAATTAAGAGTGGCTAACATTTAGGTCGCTCTACCACTTCTAGAAGATAAGGGTAAATGTTATTTCAGGAGAGAGGCAAGCCAACTAACAGGGTAACCAAACAAAATGTATTATAATAAAATAAGTTAAACTCATAAATTATATTTTCGATCAATATGACTAAAGAAGTTGGTCGGACAAAGCGGAATATTTTAGAGATATTTAATAGTACATTAAGAAAATATTAAGAATAATCCATTTAAACAAAACTCTGAGATCGTTTACTATGAATGTAATAACATAATTCTATACAGCAAAACCTGAACAGTTCTAAATTTATTATATCGCTTACATATTTTATTTTATTTTTATCAGCAGATCAGTTGGGATTCATTTTACTTGTTTTATACAATCTACACTTTTTCAAAGTTTTATTTTGATAGCTAATTTGTGAACAGATTTACATGTGTTACGACCTCGAAAAGAGTCGAGAATCTGCTGTAAGATTTATGAAGAAGTAAAGAAAGCCATATCTGTACAAACTGTGTAATGAAATGTCAAGGTGGAGCTCAAATAATCCACATCGTACGCTCTTGCTCTTTGTTGTGTTGTAAATAATATTCCACGTCTAAACCACTCTTTTTACATACATGGATCAGACAAGTCACCCAAACACACGAGCTTTTACAGTGAATGAAAATATTTCTATGTGTTGATTTCAAATTTTCCCTTTATATACTATAGGACTTCTTTCATTTCTGCATAGTGAGGCAATGGCAGAACTCACTGTTAATAAAATACTGTTTTAAATTAAAATATGTTGTCTTCACGCTAATATAACAATGCCTTATTCGGTGAATGACTGTAAAGTGTGGCTAGACTTGGATTCAAATTTATTTAAAAAAATTCTTTTTAGTGAAAGACATAGTCTTTGATCTATTTTTTATACCTGTATAAAAGGAAAAAATATAGACTCGCCTTTCTAGTTTTGAATAAAATTTTGAAATGTATAATGTATAGCTCAGTGTTTTGTTACGAGTTAACACTAATAAAAGTTTTGCTAAAAGGTAAAGGTAAAAGGTAAAGGTTTGAATAGTTACGATTAAAAACATCAAATTTCGTTGATTATTGTAGGACCTTGGATAGAAAGCCATCAACGAATTAGTTGTAAAGGGGATAATGACAGCCTTACGCTTACATACACGGTCGTCAGTCATGTCAGTAAATATCTGTTCTTACATCCTCTTACAATCACAATCATCGAAAAATCAACGCAGTTTTTAATAGCAAATGGACTCTTAAACATAAGTTGCCAGAGTGATTGATTAGTTACCGAACAGTTCATAGTCTGCACCCCTAGATGATTGATTAGTTACCACACAATCCATAGTCTGAACCCCTAGATGATTGATTAGTTACCACACAATCCATAGTCTGAACCCCTAGATGATTGATTAGTTACCGCACAGTCCATAGTCTGAACCCCTAGATGATTGATTAGTTACCACACAGTCCATAGTCTGACCCTCTATATGATTGATTAGTTACCGCACAGTCCATAGTCTGAACCCCTAGATGATTGATTAGTTACCGCACAGTCCATAGTCTGAACCCCTAGATGATTGATTAGTTACCACACAGTCCATAGTCTGAACCTCTATATGATTGATTAGTTACCGCACAATCCATAGTCTGAACCTCTAGATGATTGATTAGTTACCACACAGTCCATAGTCTGAACCTCTATATGATTGATTAGTTACCGCACAATCCATAGTCTGAACCTCTATATGATTGATTAGTTACCGCACAATCCATAGTCTGAACCCCTAGATGATTGATTAGTTACCACACAGTCCATAGTCTGAACCTCTATATGATTGATTAGTTACCGCACAATCCATAGTCTGAACCTCTATATGATTGATTAGTTACCGCACAATCCATAGTCTGAACCCCTAGATGATTGATTAGTTACCACACAGTCCATAGTCTGAACCTCTAGATGATTGATTAGTTACCACACAGTCCATAGTCTGAACCTCTATATGATTGATTAGTTACCGCACAGTCCATAGTCTGAACCCCTAGATGATTGATTAGTTACCGCACGATCCATAGTCTGAACCCCTGGATGATTGATTAGTTACCACACAGTCCATAGTCTGAACCCCTAGATGATTGATTAGTTACCGCACAATCCATAGTCTGAACCCCTGGATGATTAGTTGATATAACTAGATGATAAAGTTACCGCACAGTCCATACATAACAAACCAAGCCCATAATAGATTTTTGAGGAAACAATTGTTTTTATTGAAAGTAACCCTGTCCTAAACCAATACATTTAGTTGACCAAATAAAGTGATTCAAACAGTAATTTTTTATCTTATCCTGGTAGACATTTGTTAAGAAATGAATACAATTTTTTTCTTTCCAAAGTATAGCAGTCTGCACCTTTGTTAAAACCAACGAAGTTTGCCTTTAATTAAGGAACGGGCAGGAGTAATTGATTATTACAACAGACCGAAAATATAACTGCTCTAACGGCAAGGTAAATTGCGAACTTTTATATTGGTAAAAAAGAAATATTTTACGACGTTATTATTACAACCCTCAACTGTCCAATCACTTAATATAAATAAACTAATAATTAAGCTCAAACCAATTTAAATGTTTAAATTTTGTGCAAGAAATTGAACAAATAAAAGAGTATCATAGCTTAAATAGTTGGGAGATGGTATTAATTTGGGAAAACCTAAAAAAATACATAAAGCTCGGTAAAGCTTGGAATGGGTGCAATAATTATCTTTACAATATGAAACTATCTTCTAAAACTACAAGTTTAATATTTTTATACGTCCACGAAGAGGTTTACATTTTTGATTCTTTATTACTGGCCTATTTATGCATCTAAAGCTTTGAATCTTTACACAACTATAAAGTAGTTTTTTTATTGTTTTGTAAGAATTCCAGCTTCCTTCTAATTGTAGAAACAACATGGCGGCATATTAAAGATTGTATTAATTTGGTTATATTGTCTTTACATATTACCTAGTTTGTTTACTGCGTTAAAGTTTTACACTTATTTTTGAAACAGCTATTTGATTGAAGTACATTGCTTAAACCGTAAAATGTTAACTTTAACCAAGTGCAGTTTTGATGAAGCTTGAGTTAAAAGAATTACTTTTAAGCAATTATAAATGTATTACAACACTACCAGTTTCCAGCAAAATATGTCACCTTGGTTATAGGTAGATTATTTAACAACTGTAGATAGAACTAGGTACTAGGTACTGTAGGTAGAACTAGGTAGATTATTATGGTGGTACAACTATTTAAGCAATGGTCTAACTGCTTCTGTGACGTCACCAATAGAGATATTCCCCTCACAACACTTTATTTTTAAAACATTAAACATCCTTCTTCGAACTAAAATTTCACTAAAACTGCACTCATGAGGTTTAGGTTATTTTTTTCTGCCTCAATGAATATTTTTTTATCAAACAGGATTTCGATAATAGAGTGAAAGTAGTTTTGTGTCCGCGCGCGTAATGTTGAGGTAGGCGATTGGCGGCGGCCGTGTGACGGGGCAAGCTAGCGCCCTTTGACCCGGCTTATCAGTCTGGACCGTCTGGACAGTCCAGTGGAGACGGTGAGCGAGGAAGTTTGCGAATTTTGCTTGAGTGTGTGTCGTGGATCAGTTGTGTAGTAAAGTTGGGTAACTTAGTCACGAGGGACGAGTTTCTTTATACTTTGGCTGAAGAGATGACAGGTAATATCTGAAGAATAATTATTCCCAATTTTTTTTTACAAGAGTTAGAGTTTTAACCGCGTTGGTATTATCCTGATACCATAGGTAGGGTTTGTGTTTGTCAATGGTAATACTACAGTAGGGTATATCCCTATTGGTTCGGGGCATGTGCTAAAGAACATATAATAAACTATTATTAAGTTTTATGATTATTATTTTGCTATTTACTCCCAGTTAATTATTTTACTGATAGCTAGTTCTATGCCACAGGATCCAGCGTATACAGATGACTGCACGTGGCCAGTAGGCATTAACTCGGAATAGCCTACTAATAGTATCCCAGCTTATAGCACGGTGATGGTAGTAGTGTTTTTATAAGTTGATAATGTTATGATAATAATTTAACCAGACCGCTTGTTTGTTGATATCGGTAGCTTGGAGAGGGTAGTAACGGCTATATGACGTATTGAATGTATCTTATTTATCACACTGCTACTTGATAGTTCAATAATTTAACATAGGCTAGATTGATTTGGATTACGGACACCAGCTACTAGATGTTTAGTTACCGTACTTATACTTTGATTATTGTATATTGTGTAAACAACTGTTTGATTGTTGAGTTGTGTATGGGATTTTAGTGGTCGAGTAGAACCCGCCTGCGCCTGGTGATAACGTGCATTTTACGCCACCCAAACCGTGGGTACGGATACGTTTTATGGTGCCGACACGCCAGCTGTGCTGCCCGCTAGGGCCCCTGGCACAATGGGAGGTACATGGTACGTGCTAACTATGAAAATCATATCGTTTGTAAAAGACTGATATGTATAATGTTCTTCTCTGCGGATTGAAAAGAAATAGTAACCAATCAAGAATGTAGATTAAGTAGTTAAATAGCTTTTAGTGGGAAATGCTCCTTTAAAATAACAAGATCTTATTACCTAAGACAACCACAATTTTTTTTATACTACATAGGAGGAAGGTATTCTCCACACTAAATTGGTCAGATTTGAACCCAAACTCTTCAGTCAACCACACGCCGACTACTAGAAATTCAATAAACGAAAATAAGGTACAGATTTTAGGAGTGCATTTACAAAATAACTATTTTGAGTTATAAAAACGAGATGTATAAAAATGATAAAAATAGTTAATGTACAAAAAATTCAACGGGTGTGAATTTACCTCCAGGATGGAACAGCAGATTCTAAGTTCTTTCATTTAAACCGAATGCATAACTAAAACAGTAGAAGGGAATCATGAAAATATGGAATCATTATATGTGCCTAGCTCATTTTTTAATCTCACCCATAAACAAACTTTTACAAGGTTTGGTTTTATTTCTAAAAAAAAAAAACACGTGTTTGATAGCTAATGTGTTGATAAAATAAGGAACCTTAATAATCAGAATTTCTACTTTAGGTATATGACACATAAAATTAACGATTCTTATGATATGAGTAATTTTTGTATACATCATAAATTATTTCTGTGTTCTCTATAAATTCTATAAATTTCCCAAACATCACTTAACTAACTGTTTTAGTTTGCTAAAACGTTTTTCTCTAAACTATATGAATAAAATGGTTTTTATTACATTTATACATCCAAATAAAGCCCTTATATTCTGTCATTCTGTTGTCCTTATTCAGAGCGCTTAAAAAGATTAACTGTTTTATCGGTATTTTATTTCAGGATTCACGGCCTGCAATGAAAGTCGCATCGCATTGCCACTTTTATTCACGGTTAACGTTCATTACGTAATATAAAACCCCAGCAAAGTTTAGAGGGAGGGTTGGGTTATGAGTCCCGTTTTTCATACAAACAACCATCTTTATCATGCCTAAGTAAATCTGACTTTAGCTAAACATGCAGGGATTTAATACCGGTGAATAAAGGTAACTACTCAAACTATCTACCTAACTAGTTATAACAATCTTCAGTCATAGGTACAAAAAAGATATTAGACCATATCACATTAATCAGGGTATTTTTCGTGTTTACATTTTTCCTTCTCAGATGTAATATTTTATACATATTTTATTTATAACTGATTTCAGTAACCGCGCCTTAGCCCAAATTCTTTACACATAAAATACATTAATATAAATTTCTGTCTGTAACATGATCGTACTGTACCTTGAATTTTCAAATTTGTATTGTTAACGTATTGTTATAAATTTCTGCCTGTGACGTGTTCATCCCTTGAATTTCCAAATTTGTATCGTAAACGTATTGTTATAAATTTCTGCCTGAGACGTGGTCATCCCTTGAATTAACTAATTTGTATAATAAACGTATTGTTATAAATTTCTGCCTGTGACGTGGTCATCCCTTGAATTAACTAATTTGTATAATAAACGTATTGTTATAAATTTCTGCCTGTGACGTGGTCGTCCCTTGAATTACCTAATTTGTATGGTAAACGTATTGTTATAAATTTCTGCCTGTGACGTGTTCATCCCTTGAATTTCCAAATTTGTATCGTAAACGTATTGTTATAAATTTCTGCCTGAGACGTGGTCATCCCTTGAATTAACTAATTTGTATAATAAACGTATTGTTATAAATTTCTGCCTGTGACGTGGTCATCCCTTGAATTAACTAATTTGTATAATAAACGTATTGTTATAAATTTCTGCCTGTGACGTGGTCGTCCCTTGAATTACCTAATTTGTATGGTAAACGTATTGTTATAAATTTCTGCCTGTGACGTGTTCATCCCTTGAATTTCCAAATTTGTATCGTAAACGTATTGTTATAAATTTCTGCCTGAGACGTGGTCATCCCTTGAATTAACTAATTTGTATAATAAACGTATTGTTATACATCTCTGCCTGTGACGTGGTCGTCCCTTGAATTTCCAAATTTGTATCGTAAACGTATTGTTATACATCTCTGCCTGTGACGTGGTCGTCCCTTGAATTACATCATTTGTATTGTAAACGTATTGTTATACATCTCTGCCTGTGACGTGGTCGTCCCTTGAATTTCCAAATTTGTATCGTAAACGTATTGTTATACATCTCTGCCTGTGACGTGGTCGTCCCTTGAATTACATCATTTGTATTGTAAACGTATTGTTATACATCTCTGCCTGTGACGTGGTCGTCCCTTGAATTGCCTAGTTTGTACCGTTACTATATCAAACATACCAGCATTTAAATACTTGGTATGTTGTTGGGTGAAGCTGAGGCCAACATCGAGGGCCGCATTCATTTTTCTTACAGCCTACAGTTTTTATTACCGGACCAAGAATTAAAGTATTGAACAGTTTCTAGTGAAAATTTAAATAATTCTATTATGTATCAACAAAATACTATTTGAATGCAATTAATACTTTTACGCCCTGTTTTAAGACTCCATTTTACCACAAGCTTTGTTCCTGTCATTACTTATCACCGATATATAGAGTATTCCGTCTTCATCTTCTAGACAGGGATCTAATTCATTCTAATAATTTAATTTATTTTTTTAATTTCATTGACGGTTAGTTATTTACTCCAACACATTGAAATTGTTTCATGATAAAGAAGCTACAAGTTTATATCTTTTAAACCCCCCCCCCCTGTTTAATCTTTTTTACGGATTAATTTATCAATCTTATTAAATTATTTTCTTGAAACAAACTTTAACTTCTATTATGATTTTTGATACGAAGCCGTTTTACCGTGTCCTTAACAATCTGTAGGTTGCCAACTACTTAAAAAATAGTCAAGGTGATGCAATACCATTATACTCGAAAGTAACTGCATATTATTAATAAAGTTGTTGACGATTCCAAGCCAAAAGAACCAATAAAACCTACGGAAACGAGCTTGCAGTTAGGATCGAAATAGAATAGGTAATGTGTGACTCAAATCGTAAAACAGTAGCATAATGCTTAAAAGACTTAAATAGGGCTATAAAATATTCATAATTATTGTACTTGAATAGCCATTAAAATATCGGTTGGGTTCAAATGTAGAATTAAATCACACAAGTTAATTATTTAGAACAAAAAGTTCGTCTAAAAAATGCAATAAAATATATACGACTCTATGTATATTTACTATGTTTGGATAACACATGTTTTTATACCAAGGGAAACGCGAATAGAAAACCGCGATGGCATTACTATGACCTATGAACTTCTTGATCAGCATTGTGCACGTTATTGAATTTACTGAAGCACCTAAAATACCTACACCTGAAACATATATTTACACTTATACTTTTCACTCACAAGACGGTAGATGATGATCGATTTTGCCTATTGGGTCTGATGATGATTGGAATGTCCAATCGAAATCGATCACCACTAACATATTTTATATGTATATACCATCATGTGAGTGAACAGCATAAGTCTACATACACGTGTTGTTTGACGTATTTTTATGTACTTTTGGTACTATGTAACTAAACATTAGATCAAAGATTAATCTAAACAAGGCTAAACATGTAGATGCCTACTTACCATAGTTAAATACCTTCTAAATATCGTCCAATCTTTCTTAGCTCAACATTCGGCTCACAATTATACATATTTATATAAATAATATTAAGAGAAGCTTACTAAACTTTGAAATTGGAGATATAATTAATGTAAAATTATCTAATTAATTTATTCCAGCTAAATCTATTTAGTTGTTACATGACTATACACAGAATAGACTTCCCATGTGATAGGTTTGAAGCCAAGAAAATAGATCAAGTTCAGGACCATCTCACCGGAGTTTACTAGTGTATTGGGTTGAATATTAATATTAAAACCAATGCAGTATCATAGCAAACAGCTGATTGATTTATCACTTTACACATTATATTGTCATTATTTGGCAACTATCCCAACATATTGCACCACGTTATGGTTGTAGGTAAGCATAGTATTTACTTATTGTATTTCAGACACAACAACATCACTGAGACTGGATGGACTCTAAACAACGCTTGATTCCATAGACTTGACTACCGTACTTGTAGAACACGAGCGAGCTAGTCTACTAGTAGAGACAGCTTTGGGCTTCTGTTCTTGAGGTACCTTGGTTCAAATCCCGTCACTTACGAATGGCGTTTGGTTATATTCATCAACCTCTCTGGCATGAAGTATTGTGTAAACCGGTCCCGGGCTGGAGCCTAGTGTACCAGGATGTGAAGGTAGGTCATAAACAAACAAAAAATATATAAGTACCTATATCAAATACTTTGGCTAAACAATAAACTTAAACCATACTTGTATTTATTGAATAAAAATATGTATTGTTGTAGTAGGAAAAATAAATTTTAGCCATATTTAAATCATATTTAGTAAAATTTAACAGCTAGGGAATTCAACTCTGACATAATTATTTTACTCATTTATAGAATAAAGATATGTATTGTAGTAGAAACAATAAGTTTTAGCCATATTTTATTCGTATATAATAAAATTTTAACAGCTAGGGAATTCAATTCGGAGTATATTATTTGATTTATTTATACAACTAAGATACATATTTGTTGGGGTTTTTTACTTATCAAATCAACAGCCCTATGTAATATTCAGGTTCTTTGTGGGGAGTTCACTTATGCAGATATGTATAACTTCTGAAAACTCAGGCAACATGCAATAAAACACAATGACCAAAAACAATGCATGCAAATAATGCGGATCACTGTTTCAAGCATAAGAGAACCAGCCTATACAGGCGAAGACATTATAATTCATAAATATGGAAGTAATTGTAACAATGGACAGGTATTATGGTAATGAGTAAAATAAAATAAAATACTAGAGCAAAACGTAAAATACATGACAATACTGTGGGCCATATCAAACATCGCAACATTTAAAGTATGAACTATAAAATTCTTAATAAAATTAATAAATAAAAATCATAGAACAGTACAAGCTATGACAGGTGTTTTATTAAACCTATAGAATGCAGATGTATCAGATTGGATAAAAACTAGATAACAAATATAAATCAATAAATAACAAACAAGCATGGTATTTAAAGCAGTTTAGTCTAATCTAACATGAACAGCATGCTACAATCAGTTTCATACAACTCATTAATACTGTAGAAGGGATTTTCAGCATACCAAACACTTATATTTTTCTTAAATTTATCGAACGGTACTAAGTGAGCATTAATGGACAGCCTATTAAACAGTCTTATACCAGTGTCTTTATACAGGGTGAGTTTTAATTGTCCCCCCCCCAACTTTTTTCTACATTTTTTCAAATATCAATCCCAGACCACTTCCAAACATTGTTGGGTAGTAAGTACTTCATTTTGACAAGGTGGTCATTTCCGGCCGCCATCTTGGATCCGCCATATTGGATGCAAAAATTTTTTTTCAAAAGTAAAGGTGGGGTTGTGACCCATTATTTCGAACTAGATTTTTACCCTGATTACAATGCCGCAAACTGTTTTTATAAATCTTGATTCATTCTAAAGTTATGAGGGTTTTTTTAAACTTTATTTTTAGCCCATTTTAACATTGTGCATTTACAAACTAAGACCATAATCTCAAAATAGTGCCAGATAAAGATAAGTATACACTACCAGTAATTATCGACCTATTTTCACTTGGTTATGACTTATGTATTTTTTTCGGCCGCCATCTTGGATCCGCTATTTTGAAATGTGATAAATTATTTTAAATATGAAGAGGGTGTTGTGACCCATCATTTCTAACTACTTTTTTAAGCTGAACTTAATTACATGATCCGTTTTTCATTTTAATTTTTTGATTTTTAAATATTGACATTTGTTACAAAATAATTGCAATATTTCATAAATAAAACTTGATAACAAAAAATGGATTGCGGCATTGAGTTAAGCTTAAGAAAGTAGTTCGAAATGATGGGTCACAACACCTCCTTCATATTTAAAATAATTTATCACATTTCAAAATGGCGGATCCAAGATGGCGGCCGAAAAAAATACATAAGTCATAACCAAGTGAAAATATGTCGATAATTACTGGTAGTGTATACTTATCTTTATCTGGCACTATTTTGAGATTATGGTCTTAGTTTGTAAATGCAGAATGTTAAAATGGGCTAAAAATAAAGTTTTAAAAAGCCCTCATAACTTTAGAATGAATCAAGATTTTTAAAAACAGTTTGCGGCATTGTAATCAGGGTAAAAATCTAGTTCGAAATAATGGGTCACAACCCCACCTTTACTTTTGAAAAAAATTTTTGCATCCAATATGGCGGATCCAAGATGGCGGCCGGAAATGACCACCTTGTCAAAATGAAGTACTTACTACCCAACAATGTTTGGAAGTGGTCTGGGATTGATATTTGAAAAAATGTAGAAAACAATTGGGGGGGGGACAATTAAAACTCACCCTGTATGAGGACTGCACCTTTTTCAGTCTGATATAGGTCCGATTTATTTTAAACCTATTCCTAGTTCTTGGTCATGCACATGCCAGGTAAAAGTATGACTAGAAACATTTTTCTTAACATGCAAAATACAAAACAGTATATACAAATTTATCACAGTAGGAATCTTTTGAGCACAAAATATAGTTTTACAGTGTGCATTGGGGTTTGACGGATACAGTGGTAACTTGGGTTAGAGATTTTAGAGATCCTTGATTATCAGGACCGATGTTTTCGCAAATGTTAGGCATTACAAGGGATTAGTAACAAGCAAAGTAGTGTTGATAATAGTTGTGGTTATGCTCTACTGGATATGTTGGTACATATAATACGTAGTTGCTGCGCTATGCAAATTTAACAAGTTTACATTCAAATTTTTAGTGTATTATGCATTGCCTTTCCACACACGAAGCACGTCGTCAAGGCTCACAAAATTTTAAAGGAAATAAATAATTCAACATGTTCCTTTATTTCCTTGCTACGTTGCCTAAGTATGCTTGTGTACTTTTTCGGTATAAATTATCCCGCAGCATATTTTACAAAAAAACCTTTGTTGTACCCTTAATAGCATTTTTATTAGAGCTGATATCACTACAGTCTTTGTATAAATATATATAGTTCACCCGGCTTTTTGTGGTCTAAATATATTTACAATTAATGTCGTGGTTTCCTAAATCCAAATAGAACAGATAACCAAACGCTAAATATAAACTGTACAGATAAACCACAATGAATCAAACAGTTTAACGTGAGTTCAATTTTGAAAAGGAGTTTTACTACCTTAAGATAACTCTTTTATCCAAAATCAAATGTTTTCAAGAGAACACATTCGTCAAAAGTATCCAAACTAACTTTTACCAAAATAAATCATTGTTGCTGTATGAAAAAATCCTGTGATGAGAAGAAACTCTTTTTTTCACAAATTTGAGATTTTGCTAGACTGCTAAATTATTAACGATTGTTCCAAATAGTTTTGTTTTTGGCAAAAGAAATTAAATAAATCCCCAAAAAATATAGTAATATTGAGAATACGAGCCTCCTGTTACAGTAAAATAAATATAACTAGTAAAATTACCATAAATAGGTGTGGTAGAATTTCTTTTGTAAAATTTAATAATAGAATAGTGAGGTAAGGACGTAGGTGGGCGTATGCTCCAGTAGCAGTGCAGCAGTGTTCGGTGCAGCAGCCAGTCACTGGACGACGGTCAGCAGAATCACACTGAGGACGATGGACGACGATCGAGATACAAATTTCTCCAACGTACTTTCTACAACGTTTTTCACAATTTTTAACATTTTCTTCCACGCGCTGCTGATCCCCTTCAACGACACCTACTTCAGACGGACAGGGATTGAGATTAAGATGATTCTGTGCTTTTTCTCCTGGGTCCTACTCGTCGGTGCCGGTACGTTACGACTGATATCTCAACACTAGATGAATGTCCTAGTTTATTAATAATATATATTTAACAGTTAGGATTTCTTGTGTGAATAAATGGTCTGCGAACCTTAACGAAGGATACTGATTTCCAAATTAAAACTTAGCAACTAACTTCTAGCTATATTTTCAAGGACATTTTTGCAAATTATCTAATTTGTGTGAATTTTGGTGCTAATTTGTTATAATTAATAGTTGTTTTTAAAGCGGGTAAGTATTTTTCAATACACTTATAAGTGACTTCACTAACTTACATTTTTTTCGTGGTTAAGTAGTAAGTGATAGGTGATATTTAGGTACACATTAGTGCATTTTGTATATACAGAAAAATCTGCGAGATATGGTACTGAGTAGCCAGCTTATCTTTTTCTACATGGCCCTTTACATTTTAATTTATATTCCTAATTAAAGTGCTATTTGTACTTGTAAATGTAGGTCCCTTATATAATATTAATGTGTATAACGTGTACACACATTAATATTATACTGTATATAAGGGGCTTAAATAAAAAAAGTTTTGAAGCTCTTAAATAATTGTTAATACTATTAATAATCAATAGTTAGTAATGTTTTATCTAAATACAGGGTGTCCAGTCATAAGTGTTAAATACAATCATCCGTTAAAATACATCATAGTATAGTGATTGAATTATGCCATTTGAGGTTCCCAACTCAATAGGTAATAATAGGTAATAATAATAGGTAAGGGAATAAAAGATACATTAAGATTTTTTTTATAATGGAGGTTTTTATGAAAAAAGAAACTTATATTACTTTGCAAGAAAAAAATGTTTTGTTAAAATAAAGGTCATTTTCTAAACTATCAAAAAATTTACAATAAGAATAACTCATAAACATTGTGGTATTGAATGATATTTTACTAAGTATTTTAACGAAGAAAACAAGAAATAAATATTAAAATCCTTATATCAAGGTTGAAAGGATTTAAAAAAATACCTTTATTTAACAATACATTTCTTCCTCACATTCTAATATAAGCTGTGTCATAAAAATTACCACTATACAACAAAATCTTAATTTATCTCTTAATCCCGTTTGAGTTGGGGACCTTAAATAATCGTCCTTCAGTCACCATTATCATGTAGCTTGGCAGATAATTATATTAAACACTTATGACCGGACACCCTGTGTATATAAGTTCTTGATATACCCTCGGTAGCACATTTAAGTTGTACACTTTGTATAGGAATTTATTGAGGGATGTTTATGAACTAGTATCATACATAGGTGCTAAACTTTACCATTTTATTTATTATTAAATCATATTGTATATTTTCTTTACCGAACAGTTAGTCAAACGTCATATACCTATAACTAGCTTATACTACCAAGTGTTAAAATAGCTAATGTGATTCATCGGTCACCTAGGTACCGCAGCCTGCAGCAATGACTAATGTTCCATTTTCACAGTCAATCCTGTGCTGGAGTCGCCATTAACGACTGTACGTGCTCTAACAACAAACATCTCTAGTTAACAACCGGCGTTTTAAATCAAAACCTCATTATATACAGCAATAACTCCGGTCTCATAACAATGCTCCTTCGTGGGGACAATAATGTGGTTGTTAATGTGGAAGTCATGGCTGGTTTTATTCCAAGGGTTTCATTGGGTCCGAATTGGATTTGGTATTTCGGAATTTTAATTTATGGGGATTACTGATATGTTTACTACTCATAGTAGATAGTGATTAGGTTGATCGATGAATTATTGTATCTGATTGATCTTTGAAATTTAAAATGTTTTGGGGGGGTCACGACTCGAAATCTTTGTAATCTTTTAGGTCCCTACACAAGAATAACAATACAATTAATCATGTGGGGATGCGTCTTAAACTTAAAATTTACAATATTTAGAAGAAAGTTACAATAACATAAACTGATAGGTTATAGTAAATAAACTGATAGGTTATAGTAAATAAACTGCATCTGCAGTGTGATACAAACTTTCTCCTATTACCTATGTTTTGGAAGTTACTGTGATACTTCATAAGGAAAATCACAAAAGTCGCTATAACCTTTGAACCGTAATTTTTCAGCTATGGGGATTGTACTATTTTGTGTATAGCTACATATGGTAACAAACTAAATTTTTCAAAATTGGTTGAGCAGCTTTTTTTAATCCTATTAGACCGTAAGTTTGTGGTTTTTTCTCTATATACTATAGGTTTAGGGGAAGATAGAAAAATCCTCCTATGACCATCTACGTGAGCTTTTAAATTTAGATCTAGTGTTAAAGTTGGGTTTATATGGCAGTTTGGGGGTTTCCTTTAAAGGATAATAAAGTTATCTGAAATTAAATAAAACACACGAGTTTCTAATTATTATTGAAATTCTTGAAATTCTTAGAAAGGTCAAAAAACAATGTTTGAAGCTATACTGAGTTTTACTGTTAAACCTGATTCATTCTATTATTTGAACCTACGGGCCAACATTAAAAATTAATAAAATATACATTCTAATAATATAAAAGTATAAAGTTTCAATATTCCCTTTGTAAGTTTTACTTTATAGAGCTCGACGATGACTTTGAACATTTGCGTGGTGCGAGTATTAAACGACTATAAAAACGGTTCGCATATTACAAATGCACATTGTGATATATAGTCGTTTATATATATGTTGTTATGCCATTCTCTGTAAGGCATTTTTGGACTACGGACGCGAGAATGGTCGAGGTTCCCGGTGAGGTTCAAGACTTTAATATTTGTATTTTACTTACATTTACGACGTTCCTGTAACTATTTATTAATTTATTTGGGGTTCTTAAATGATATTTAAAAGTTGTCGCTATGAACACAGTTGATTGATTATATCAATGTCTTGTTTATTAAAAATATACATACTTTGCTTCCATTTGCTTACTTAATACAGTACTTTCACATAGTTCTTCATGGGAGATACACTGTAAGGTAGCCTATTAAAACCCCTAACACAGTTGGATAGTATTATCAGGATAGTACTGCAGATAGTTAATACTTAGAGTTTTAATTCTTCTACCTGCAATGCTTAGCATTACAAAGCAACTTTTTTGATGCAAACCAGATTTGAGCAATGTTGTAAGCATGATCAAGCTCTCCTCAAGAGTGTTCAGATTAAAATATGATGAAAGTAACGTGGTGTCATCATATGACTGTCTTATAGGGTATGTTGCAAGGTAGGTCATTAATGGAAACTATAAAAACAATTGTCTAAGAATTGAGCCTTGCGGAACACCAGTTGTTACAGTTAATGTTGTAGTTCGGCTAAAATAAAAAGAAACATATTGTTTGCGATTAGACGGATAAGACTGCAATAGGTTCAGAGAAGCATGTGAAATAAATGTCATAGTGAGATAGTTTGATGTTCAGCAATAATCAAAATATTTACTTAGATCACAGGGCTTCAGAGACATGATTCTTTATTTTCAAAAGAAGTAAAAATATTGTCAAACAGAGCAGACAATACAATGGTTGTTGATTTCTTCAATCTAAACCCAAACTGCTACCTACGGACCAAATAGATGGTTAATAATTTTGAAATAATGATTGAGCTTTCTTAAAATATCATTGTTTTACCGAGTTTAATTCAACTGTTTTAAGAACTCACCTCAGTTATTATTTAAATAATAACCTGGAAATTATTAAGGAGGAGTTGAATTTGCACACGCAAGTACATGCGTCTTACATGCATGCATATGGAGCGGGTGTATAGAAACCAAGGTTAATAATGATGTACGAAAAGTCGTATATTTTATGAGGTAGGCTAAACACCGCCCTCTTCTAAAGGGAACAGCCAATCGCAAAGCTGATGGAACAGTGGGCATCAAGAGGTGATGTCATACCACCTCAGTGAGTCTTAATACTTCAAACCGCTTTAGAAAGTTATCTATTGATAGAATAGTTAAGGGTTCTAATTCCGTTCAAATTAATGCCCTACTGGGTCAATGTCTTTCAGGGATATAGAGAAGTATTTATGTTTGTATTTTTATTTACTTTTATGGTCCATAACAAATTGAACATAAATAAGTCATTGAATGCACGTCCTTAGTTTTTCAAATAATCTAGAAGACCATCACCGATTCATAAATTGTATACCTACTTCATTTGTTTATAAGTTCACATGTTTTAAGCCTTAAATTTCAGAATTCGTTTACGATTCATTAATGCTTCGGTGAATAACAAGGTCAAGGAGATTCATAACTAGATATTAGCTAAAATAATATTGGAAAGAACATTATCAGAAAGGGAATCTAAATTCACATGATACCTATATCTGTTAAGGGATTTGCAGTAAACTGATATTTTTGTTACAGGAGGGTGGCTGATGCATCTAGGATATAGAATCTACCTAGTACACGAAGGCAGAGAACTGGAGTTTGAGAGAACTGTCCGGAACAATGAAACACCTCACGCCCAGGACCAGGGGACTGCAGCGGGGGTAAGTTTGATGCTGTTTTATCGTGTTATAAACACTAATTGGTACGTTTTCTCTGTTTCCAAGTCGAAAAACAGAGAAAAAAATCCAGTTAGCTTCACCTTTACATTCGGTTGTCATTTCAAAGTAGATTACAACTTTGTCTAAGGCAATTTGTCGTTTAAGTCCATCCAATCACATCAAAGCTACTGAATTGAGGGGGAAATGTAATTATGTCAGTAATAAATATCCTAATCGAATGAAACAAATATTAGGTATCCAAGATTCAACAGTTAGCAGTCCACATAAAATCAAATCAAAATCAAATCCATTTATTGCCATCAACATTATAAATACGTGTATAACAACGTCATACAATTTCATCACAGTATGTCTATTAGCCTACTTAATATGTTCTACAAATTCTTTGACCTTATACACACATAAATCACACAAAATCTTTCTAATATTAAATTTAAATTATTGTATTTCAAGAAATTTAATGTGAGCAGGTAACATATTATACAATCTTTTGCCAAATTCACTAAAGTTATTGATTGTGGTCATAAAATTACATTGGTTTGGACGGAGAAAAGTGTTTTGTCTGGTAAAATGGTTATGAACCGAATCATTTGTAGGGAACTCTCTAATATTATTTTTAATATACAGTAAACAATCTAAAATGTACAGAGAAGTGACAGTTAAAATTATAAGTTTCTTGAATAATGGATTACAATGTGTTTCACTGTCAACATTGAATATTGCCCTAACAGCTTTCTTTTAATTTCGTCAAACATATTAAGATATCCAGACGAAGGGGCAATATATGTAGCGAGTGTAACAACAATTAATTTACCATCAGTGCACCAGGTTCGTTATTTGGTCTATCTGTAACCACAACTACAACATTCTGTCGTTTGAAAACGTTAGTTAAGTAAATTCATGACAATCATACCTGTTAATATAGATGCGTTTTTTATATAATTCCATTCATTCAAGCTCTCTATAGGCTGGAGTTGTGAACAAATATTCCTAAAAACAGTACTACTATTTTTGGCTGTAAATAAACTCGTTCCAAGAGGATTTTTTGTTAGGTTAGGCTAAGTTACGATGGTCTAAGTATTGTTGAATGCGCAATCTAATATAGTTTTCGAGACATCAGGGTTTTACTACAGATCAACATATGTTTCTTCTAAAGTATTTGTGGTATAGTAGGGTCTAGTTTTACGCTAAAAATGCAAACTTGAAACAAAAGATATAGATAACTAAACAACTGTACGAAAATATAATGTTAAATGCAGACAGAGTAAAAAAAAACACCGAGAATGATAATACTTATACCGGGGGATTAGTGATTGATCGTTAAATGTATGGTTTAATTACGTGAATGAGTGATAATTTAAAACAAGTTAGGTTAGAAACTGACAAAGAACAGAAACTTTCTATTCCATAGAAACATGATATTGTATTGCATGTGAAAGTCACCTTAACCTAAGAATACACGGTACTCAAATGAATGGAATCCAATTGGTGTGGAGCACTGAAATTGCTCAGCTATGACAACTGCAGAATGAATAACAACAAACGATCATAAAATGTTAAATTTAGCGGTCTTTACTGCGCGCACCTGCATCACCTAACACTTACAAAGGTAATCTGGAAATTCGTTTGGAAATTTATAGTTGTAAATTTATAGTTTTTGCTTCATAAATACAGAATAATTTCAAAAATTTGGATAAAGAAAATCTTTGTTACGTTCTATTTATCCTGCAAAAGATCAACTAATTTTGTAGGAGTTTTGATTCAAAAATTAAATCATATATTTCATATATTACTTTAAAACTCTGTTTTATGTAGTTGTATTTATATTTCAACGTATATTTATTAAGTCATATTTATTTGTTGCTGACTTATAACGTGATGAACTGTTTTAGGGAAGGTCTTTCAGAGATAAGGCACGAATTATTATTATTATAACTATTATTTGCTTAGACTACAAATATATTTGTGTATAGAAATATAATTATAGTACTCTTTCTATATTATTATCACTAATGTGATGTTTTATTTTTCATCCATCCACACTTTTTAATCTTCTCTTATAATTGTTGTTGTTTTAATTGTGTAAATAATATACACTACATTATTATTATATGTTGTACAGATTTTGTTGTGTTTTGCCACTAACAAATAATTATGTTATTGTTGTGTCATTGTACTTATTAATTGCATGAGCTTTAGCTAGTTCTGTTCTAAAGCTCATGCAATTGATAAGTACAACGTAGTGCTGCACAGGGGGAGCGAGCTGGCCTAAAGCTAGTGCGTGGGACTTCGGTGTCTGAGGTCCCGGGTTCAAATCCTGCCAAATCACCAATAAATTGTATCCAAATGATAATGCGGTAACCTCTACAATGTGAAAAACAATCCCGGGCTCGTGTCTAGCGGCCTATGACAAAAAAAAAACTAGTGCTGTACTGATACCATGGCGTTACAGTAAAAATAACACATCGCCTGGGAGATCGCCGACCTTGCACTTTAGGATGAAATTGCTAGAAAACATTGTACCGATCAGATTAAATAATGAGGGGGCTCTTCTTGAATGAAAACCCGTACAATAACAACGTTAAGCCTACGTTTTTGTAATCTCATGACATGCAAGTCTGGACAAACACTTAAACATTATTTTCTATAAATATTTTTTATTTTTGTTCTGTCACGTCAAATGCCTTGATTAAGTGTTCAGTATGTACATAGGTATTTTCTGTTTCTATTTATCATGTTAAACTTTACAAAACTCTCTTAACTAAAAGTGATATGGGTGAGTAAACTTAACCTTTTTTCTAGGCATATGATAAAACTTCCCCAATATATATCGCTTGAGTCATCGTCTCTATTATTTGTTTTATTAATTCTTATACTGTCAAATACGTTGTTATATAGTCTGTTTTTATTCCTTATAATCGTAATTGCCATTTTTAGTGGCTTTAATAATTTTTTAATAATAAGGTATATTGTGACGGATACAAATGAGGAGCTTTCATTATTAGCATTTGATATATTTATATTAGTTACGTTTTGCCCAATAACACTTCAACTGTGATCACGTACATAAAAGATCTAATCTGTAATACTGTTGACAAAATTTAATTTTTGAATGGTTAAATGTATTACAATATTAATAATTTTGTTCAAATCCTACATACATTAAGTTTAGAAAAAACTATAGGGTGGGGCAGGGAAATATCCATACTTTTAACATGGCACTGTGAGTAGTAGGGGTGTGCTGGAGGAATGGGGTTAGGCTCCAATGAAGCTTTTGTTTTGGGAATTTCTAAAAATATCACTATCAGTAGTAGATATGGCTTGTTCGAGTGAGCAATGTGCTTTTGCACTCGAGGTGTATTTTTTTTTTTATCAGTCTATTGTTGCTGTGCAGCTACCATTGGCTGTCAGGTTATCGGGTGGCCTGTCGCAAAGCTGTTACAATTTGGTGAGGATGAATTACTTTCGTGTATGTGGTGGTGTATTGCGAAGGATATTTGGAGCTCAAAGAACCGTCCGGAGTCCTGAAAACATTGACCTTGTCAGAAGATCGATTTTGCAGTCTCCTCAAAGTTCTGCTTGTAAGCATGCATCCGCGCTGGCGTTGTCTAATCGTACTGTGCCTCGTATTCTCCATGAGGACCTACACCTCCATCTATACAAGAGGATAGTTGCTCATGAACTCACACAACGGGACTGGCAACAACGAATGCAGGCATGTGAAATCTTAATTGCGGGACTACCTCATGTTGCTTGTGTTTTGTGTAGTGATGAGGCACACTTCCATATTCCTGGAACGGGTAAATAAGCAGAATGTGCTCTATTGGAGTGATGCTAAGCCTAGGGTAGTTCATGGGAAGGCCCTAGATGCCTTGAAGGATGCAATTCACCTTGAGTTTTGCCTCTTTCCACAACACATGCTTCACAAAGTTATTATGAACTCCGGAACCAGAATACAGCAAAGCATTTAAGATTAGGGACACCACTTGCAGGATATGCTGTTTAAAACCAAGTAAAGTAACTCCCAGATGTAACCTTTTAATCTCAATAAAAAGTTTGGTTCTAACATTTTTGGCTGTCTTTTAATTTACCTTTAAAATTAGGGATACTTCCCTGCCCTACCCTGTATTTTGACCAATTACTAAACATTGATACAATTTCACAATATGCGATGCATAATATTCACTGCTAGGTAAACCACCTAACTTAACAAACAATGCCAAAACAAATACAAAGTAAACATATCTGACAACTGTTTGCAGAATATTCCCCAAACCACAACTATGGATCTACCCTCAAACCTCAACAACGCAGGGGAGAGCAAAGTATCTCAAGCTCCTAGAACGTCTCTGCCACGCTTCCCGAGGAGGTTGGTCAGTCTAAACGATCTCAAACTCGACGCCCCGATCAGAGACCTGAAACTAACCAATTTGGTAAGAATCATTTTCCACATTTAGTTTCAATTCGTGGAAAGAATAAATTATACTTTCATATGTATCTAATCGGTTCAGATGCATTATAGTGTTATGCCTCGAAATACTTGGTGGTATTTACAAGGAGCTTTAGCTGCCAAATCATAAGTCATATCTATTGCTGAGCATAACAAGGTACCTAATAAATTATATAGTTACTTTTAAATCACACTTAATGTGTTAAAACAAAACATATTTTAATTCAATTTATAATCATTTTTTAGGTGGTCAACTATAGTAATATATTTCCTGGTTTTGTAGGGACTATAAGAAATTAAAACCAAAATAATTTAATGTACTATGAAATTGGTGAATCATCAGCCTCTTGAATATCATCATCTGGGTTAGTTGATAAGATTGAACAACAATAGCTCGATATATGGTTTAACTTTAAATTGCTAGAATGTAACAATCTCATAATTATATTTTTACTTTAAAGTTCAATGTCTTCAAGTGACTTGTTTAATTGGACCAAGATAGTTCTAATGTAGCAACGAACTTGTCCAATTATATTGACACTTGATTATATCTTATTATAATTTGCAGTGTAAATACGATGCAGCAAAGTGTCCTATTCCAAAGCTACCAAGGCAGAAATCTGTGGTTACGAGACAGACTAGACTTGCTCATCTAGAAAACATTATGAAAACCCTGGAGGAGAAAAAACTACTCATCCCACCCCCAGACATACCATCTGGAACCGTGAGTAAACAATCTATTACATGGGATTTTTCTGTCAGTTTCTTAAAATTGATTTTTTTTTTGTTATACTACTTTTTAATGTAAATCTCAGAGTTTTCAAATCTTCACATTCATTACCTTTAGTAACGTGGGAAATTAATGAAACGCCAAACACATTTAACACAAACACACACACAGAAACACATTTATACAATGGGAAGTCATTAAAAAGATTATATCATGATATAAGCGGTAATAGTCTTGGTTTTAGTTGGTTTATAAAAGCAAAGACAACTGTAACTGTCAGAAATAGTGTGTGTTCTTCATTCAAAATGTACACACAACAATATCATTTTGTTTAATACTGTAACATTTACCTAAGTTTTTCGTATTTAATCTTGAAACATTTTCATTCACTAATTGACCATCAATATACATTAATAGTCGTCTTTTAATTGAACAGCCTTGACACAAATAATTTTTAATTTCATGCTGGACACGTTTCTGACTTATGACAGTTCATCTTCAGCAGCGTTTAATAATTTATTTAAAAATTACATAGCACGACTCTTGACGAATATTTACACACGTATATAGCCTAAAAAAAATAATCAGCACTTCGGTATATTAGAGCAAACATATTGAGACCGGTCAACATTCTTAGCCATAACTAATTATCATTATCATTATCAATTGAGATTGCACTGTATGTATTTCAACCCAAATATGGGTGAAGGATAAGTGTAGAACGTTGAGAGATGATCTGTATAGCTTTGTTACTGACTATGATCAACCGTTTCATTAGACATGACTAGATCATTTTCATGAACAGCTGGGTCCAGTTTCGGACTATCAAAAAGCTGCATACTTTTCTCAGGATCGAACCACTCAGCTACCAAGCAATATAAATTAATGTCAGTGGTTCTATGTTTGAAGACCAACCAAACTATCCAACTTCCTTTTAGGACTTTGCATCATTGTATATTTCTATAATATAAGCACCAATCGGCATAGAGTGAATGGAATTGAATTTAAAAAATGGAAGTTAAATAATTAGATAAATTTATTATTGAATTGCAATTGAATTGGAGCATTGTTCGTAATGTTAATGTTTGACTTTACTTACATTGTGGATGTTGAAGTGCTGGCTTTCGTTTCAGAACAATGGACTGGATGAAAATATAAAACCGGATCAAGAAAGAAAAGAGGAAATATCAAACAATCAGGAGCTTATAAATCAGGCATCAAAACGAAAGATGGAAAACGAAGAACGAGAAAAGAGTGAATCTTCTTCAGAGGAAGTTGAAATCGTCTCCCCCCAGGTAGGTTAGAAAATCTATTTCAGTAGTCAAAACATTAAGCAGTAGAGAATTTCTAAATATTAAGGATTTATTCAAAACGTGACTTAAATATATTATAAACGAATATTATTAAGTGAAGATATCAAATGTTGTTTCAGCCACCGAAGGTCAAATTCACAAAGAAAATCAGAGCAATGTTCGATTGTGCTAAAGGAAAACCAAGGAAGTTTTTCAAGGTAACGTATGAACAACACTCTATTACATGTCTTTCACGACCGCTTCATTTAAATTATGTATTTTAATTTCATTTAATAAATGAACCTAATTGCATTGAGTGTTCAATAATAATTTAATTACGTAAGAGATATAAAGAATTTATAAACGAAAATGGTTCGTCGTGATCTTTAATTATTTTCAATAATTTTTTTCTGTCACCTTGGCTTATATTTTCTGTTTCACAATACTATATAAGTGAAAAGATGTATACGAAGTTTTGGACTGTTTCATGTTTCATTTAGAAAGTATTTTTGTTTCAAAGTAATATTCACCAAGAAGTAATTTCGATGCATTCTTTATAAACGTAATACTCTTAGTTTTATCCATAAATGCAAGAATAAAACATCCAGTACATTGCATGAGAAAAACGTTGATAGTAAGGTGAAGACGTTTTAATAAAAAAGTGAAATTTAATAAAGTAAAAATAAATTAAATAAACGTTTCATTTTAAAGTTCACTTTCTTGTCAACTTGAATTTTGTAGCTGTCTACTTAAAAATGTATACAGAAAATTTAAACATTTGTTTTATTAATAATCCATAATAGAACTGTATATATACTACGAAGTTATATACAGGGTGATTTTTAAATGAGTTCCCCCCTACTTTTTTCTACATTTCTTAAGATATCAACTCCGGACCACTTCAGATCATTGTAGAGTAGTAAGTACTTCATTTTGACTGGGTATAAATTGTTGACCGCCATCTTGGATCCGCCATATATTGGATACAAAGTTTTTTTTTCAAATGTAAAGGTAGGGTTTTGACCCATTATTCCAAACTAAAATTTTACGCTGATTACAATGCCGCAAATAGTTTTTAAAAATCTTAATCCGTTCTAAAGTTATAAGGACTTTTATAACTTTATTTTTAGCCCATTTTAACATTGTGCATTAACAAACTAAGACCATAATCTCTAAATAGTGCTAGATAAAGATAAGTATACACCACCAGTCATTGTCGACCTATTTTCAATTGGTTATGATGGATGTATTTTTTTCGGCCGCCATCCTGGATCCGCCATATTGAAATGTGACAAATTAATTTAAATATGAAGGTGGTGTTGTGACCCATCATTTTGAACTATTTTTTTATGCTGAACTCAATGCCGCAATCCGTTTTTGGTTATCAAGCTTTCTTAATGAAATATTAAAATTATCTTATTTCAAATTTCAATTATTCAAAAACCAAACATGCAAATGAAAAGCTGATTGCGGCATTGAGTTCAGCATTAAAAATTAGTTCAAAATGATGGGTCACAACACCACCTTCATTTTTAAATTAATTTGTCACATTTCAAAATGGCGGATCCAGGATGGAGGCCGAAAAAAATACATCCGTCATAACCAATTGAAAATAGGTCGACAATGACTGGTGGTGTATACTTATCTTTATCTAGCACTATTTAGAGATTATGGTCTTAGTTTGTTAATGCACAATGTTAAAATGGGCTAAAAATAAAGTTATAAAAAGTCCTTATAACTTTAGAACGGATTAAGATTTTTAAAAACTATTTGCGGCATTGTAATCAGCGTAAAATTGTAGTTTGGAATAATGGGTCACAACCTTACCTTTATTTTTGAAAAAAAAAACTTTGTATCCAAAATGGCGGATCTAAGATGGCGGCCAAAAATTTATACCCAGTCAAAATGAAGTACTTACTACTCTACAATGATCTGACATGGTCCGGAGTTGATATCTTAAGAAATGTAGAAAAAAGTAGGGGGGGGGGGAACTCATTTAAAACTCAACCTGTATATACTACAATAAACGTGTATGGGTAGTAGGCCTATTGTGATATTCTACAGTTAATGTATATAGTTAGTATTGTGATTGTGATATTTTACAGTTAATGTATATAGTTAGTATTGTGATTGTGATATTTTACAGTTAATGTATATAGTTAGTATTGTGATTGTGATATTTTACAGTTAACGTATATAGTTAGTATTGTGATTGTTATATTTTACAGTTAACGTATATAGTTAGTATTGTGATTGTGATATTTTACAGTTAATGTATATAGTTGGTATTGTGATTGTGATATTTTACAGTTAACGTATATAGTTAGTATTGTGATTGTGATATTTTACAGTTAATGTATATAGTTAGTATTGTGATTGTGATATTTTACAGTTAATGTATATAGTTAGTATTGTGATTGTGATATTTTACAGTTAATGTATATAGTTAGTATTGTGATTGTGATATTTTACAGTTAACGTATATAGTTAGTATTGTGATTGTGATATTTTACAGTTAATGTATATAGTTAGTATTGTGATTGTGATATTTTACAGTTAATGTATATAGTTAGTATTGTGATTGTGATATTTTACAGTTAATGTATATAGTTAGTATTGTGATTGTGATATTTTACAGTTAATGTATTTAGTTAGTATTGTGATTGTGATATTTTACAGTTAATGTATATAGTTATAATTGTGATTGTGATATTTTACAGTTAATGTATATAGTTAGTATTGTGATTGTGATATTTTACAGTTAATGTATATAGTTAGTATTGTGATTGTGATATTTTACAGTTAATGTATATAGTTAGTATTGTGATTGTGATATTTTACAGTTAACGTATTTAGTTAGTATTGTGATTGTGATATTTTACAGTTAATGTATATAGTTAGTATTGTGATTGTGATATTTTACAGTTAACGTATATAGTTAGTATTGTGATTGTGATATTTTACAGTTAATGTATATAGTTAGTATTGTGATTGTGATATTTTACAGTTAATGTATATAGTTAGTATTGCGATTGTGATATTTTACAGTTAATGTATATAGTTAGTATTGTGATTGTGATATTTTACAGTTAACGTATATAGTTAGTATTGTGATTGTGATATTTTACAGTTAATGTATTTAGTTAGTATTGTGATTGTGATATTTTACAGTTAATGTATTTAGTTAGTATTGTGATTGTGATATTTTACAGTTAATGTATTTAGTTAGTATTGTGATTGTGATATTTTACAGTTAATGTATTTAGTTAGTATTGTGATTGTGATATTTTACAGTTAATGTATTTAGTTAGTATTGTGATTGTGATATTTTACAGTTAATGTATTTAGTTAGTATTGTGATTGTGATATTTTACAGTTAACGTATATAGTTAGTATTGTGATTGTGATATTTTACAGTTAATGTATTTAGTTAGTATTGTGATTGTGATATTTTACAGTTAATGTATTTAGTTAGTATTGTGATTGTGATATTTTACAGCGGACTAAGCACGTCAAGTCTCGTGGATCTCCACCCTTAATATCAAGTCGAGGAACATCTTATATCAGATTGGATAGTCTTGACCTGATCCAGGTAAATATATCACCCAACTAACCCAGAACGTCGCCTTAAACGTTTGAAAAAATACACAAAAATAAAATAAATTAATTTCATTTGATTGTTTATCACTATGTTTTTACAAACGATATTTTAAGTTATATTCAATAAAGGTTTAAAATTTACTTCTAAAAAAAGCTCCCCTTGCAACACATCTTGTTTTGCTATGATAACAGTAAGGGGATTTCTGCTAGAAGCAATGAAAATAAATGAGTTTTTCATAAATATGTATACTTTTTACCTATAACTTGTATATCTTGAACAGCTATCAATCTGCCTTTATAAATAATAAGAAATGCATGTAACTGTTATAATACACTTTACGGTTTAGGTTTGACAATATTCAAATTCCTACTAATAATTTGATTGTATTGTCGAAACTGACAAAAAACAAATTTGGTATATTTAAATGGAACCTTATTAATTTAAAGGTCATGTAACATAATAGATGAATATTTAATTTGAGGGAATGGTGTGTTACATATCTTCTTTCATTGCAACCAGCTATGATATCAAAACGCGATTTATGATTTGCCTAACATTTCCAAAAAACTCATTATTTTATGATGTAACAGTATTTCTAAAAATTTTTTTAAATATTAATTTAATAATTGTTAAACAAACAGATAATGTAAGAAACGTTTATTTTACCTGACCTGATTGAATTTCATAATAGATTTATAATTCTAATTAATGTTAAAATCTATTCCTAACCATCCAAATACTCAAAATATTTATGAAATTTTATTCTATGAAATATTGGTTATCAATCCATATACAGTAACCAAAAATAAAAGTTATAGTAGGTAATTTTAAACGTTATGCTAAATGATATGATTAAGGTTGTTTTTGTTCATGTAGGCCAACGATAAAATCGCTCTAGACCAAGTTTCGGACATTGACAATGATGGAACAAAGGCTTCAGCATTGATCCCAGCATCTAAGGTAAATGTACCAGTCAATCAAAAACCAATAAATAAAGTAACTTAAAGAAACCATTTTAATTTCATTTTGAAATTATGTAAAACAGTTATTGTGGTTTGTTTGTAGATACGCATGTCACTGTTACAGTGTGAAAATCAAAGCAAGTATGTTATAACATGTTGAAATTTATTTAAATAATCTTGGCTATGCAATTACAAGGCCAACAAAGGACTATTTTTCTCACTTGTTTCAACCCCAGCACATCTAGAGATGAGTTTGAAGAACATTTCTCAACACTGAACAAAACTTGTTCAAGAGAATATGCGGATGGAACGTTAGTTAATGGATATGAAACTTTTCCAAAAGGTATACTTTCAACTTTGGTTGGATTAAATGGAGCGTTATTTTGTAGTTCAATCGGATGAACCTAAGTTACACTTTATGTTGCAAAGAAAGAACATTTCGATTCTGTAAATGAATAACTTAATAGTGTGGCTCGGTAGGTATGTAATATAATTCTTTCTCGAATTAATAATAATTTTTTTTCTATTTAAAAAACAAAGCTGTAATTTGGAAATAGTTTGTTGCTATGGTATATTTCCTCATCAGGTGGGTAGCAACGAGCGGCCTCTGCCTGTGGGGAACTTTGCTGCTTCTGGGGGTGAAGAGGGACCATCTAAGGTAAAAAACATCGATACGATTGGTCTCATTTATAACTACATATCCTTGGACAGTATGGGTATTACTAAATATTCAACCAAATTAATTTGACATAAGTTTAATTTGACCTAGATTTAGAGCAGAGATAACAATACGTAATAATCTACCTAACCCATGTAAGAAGTGATAACCCATAACTGTAGTTTATATTTTTCAACAATACATTACAAAATACTTGTATTTCTTATACCAAGTGTTCAAAAAGTCTGGACACCTCTTAATATCTTTTTAACCAATTTTTTTCTCAAATTCGAACTTTGCACAACTACATGTATGTATAAAAACTACTTTTTGCAAGTATTACAATTTTTTTACTTCCACAGGGGAATGGCTCATGAGGATAAAGTACAAAATCCGTAATGTAAGCATAGGTTGCACGTAATTAAAGCGCTGGTTAAGCGGGGTTCAATGCCGGAAACCGCACCTCAAAAGGTTCACCCGTTGCAAAATGGCGGTCGTTTAAAGTTTCTATTGATATTGGTGTTCATACAAGTCAAGAACCCCCTTTATTTATTTTAGTTTCCGGCATTGAACTACACTTAACCACTAACTAGTTCTTTAAAATGATGTGCATATCAACCTATGCTTACATTAAAGATTTTGTACTTACTCCTCTTGGGCCGTACCCCATGGAGGTAAAAAATTGTAATGCTTCCAAAAAATGTTTATACATATATGTAGTTGTGCAAAGTTTGAATTTTCTGACCAAATTGATTAGAAAGATATTAAGAGTAGTCCAGACTTTTTGAACACCCGGTATAAACAATAATAAATATAAGTATTAGAGCTTCATTTACATATATCACGATATAAATAAATGAATAAAATAGCCGGTTTTATAATTGGCACCACTGTATACAAGAGTATTCTCAAAGTAAAACAACTAAATTGATTGTACTGTATTTACAACAATTTCTCTTCAAAATTTGGTATGTTAGTAAAATGGTTAGTTGTCAGCTGCTACTGATAAATAAAGGTAATCTTTGCCATTGATGAATAAAAAATAATAGGTTTATTTAAATAAAATACGTTTAACCAACCCCATCTTAAGCTTGTGTAACTTTAGACTCTTCAAAAACTATTAAATTAAATCAAAGAAATGTTTGCCGAAGTATTAAATGCATTTTTAAAAACATTTAGCTTACCAAGAGTAATATACGCTCGTTCAATTTAAATGCACGAGTGCATACATGTACCAAATAAGAAAAAAACTGTACAACCAAATTATTTTTATATTTCAAGTAAATGGCCAACTTTTTCCTTTTTCATCTTTCATTTGCACGGGAAAACATAACATTTTTAACAAATAAACTATGTATACCAACCATATAAACACAACTTAACCGAAAGAAAAATATATAAAACATAGGAAAAATAAAAAGTAAACAATCCAGAACAAAACAAAGACATACAGAAATAACAAATTTGATTGATTTAATCTAGTAATTTTGTGTAAGTACTGTAATACAATCATTTTACGTACACAATTGTTAAATTTGTGTTGTAGCCATTTTATAACATATCACATAGAAAGACAGCCATAAGATAAACATGAGTGTACGTATCTAACCTTTAACTACCATACAGTGAACATAACCTTGTTGTATATGATCGAATAGATACTTAGACAATAGTTATTAACAATTCTGACACTTGTTTAGCTTTGTTCAAACTAATATTTTATGTCACAGTTTAAGGAGTTGTCAGATCCTTCAGCCCGCCTTGGACATTTTCAGGACATTTGGAAATGGATGAATGGGTAAATGGAGAAGTCTCTCTACAGTACACTGCACTTAAGGATTATCTAATAACTCTTAAGTTTATATTAGTTTCATAGAGTAAGATAGTTCGTAAGGTGAAGCTCATTAAAGGGACCATCAAAGAATATTGAAAGTATATTTTGGTAAAGCAACTAATTGGAAACTTTATAAAATGTATTACAGCTTACAAATGTTGGAAATAAACTAAACTTGATATTCCACTGAAAATTACTAAACTAACAGTGTACTGAATATAAAATTCCACTGTTTGTGTAAATTCGCATACCTACTTTTGGAATGAAAATAAAAAATATCAAATTATGCCGTATTCAATATTCTAAAGAGGAAAACATTCCTCAGCATGTGTTGTGATAGTTCTTCAATAGTATAGATTTCACATGTTTTTTTAGTATAGTTTTTTGTATGGATATTTTTATGGTTGTTTGCTTCAACCACTTTCAAACTTGAAAACTATTATTCAGTTGGATACTTTTGGAAATAAAACTATATCAGTACCATATGGTACCCATACTTTTAATTTTTGTTAGAGGGACTACTTAAATGATTTACTCTGCTACAAGCTACGTCGTTATGTAAACAAACCCAAACAAAACAGCAAGAGTTACAACTACATGTTCATCGAATTGAAAATAGCTCAATTTGATTTCCTACAGTTTACAATGAGTAATTTGAAATACGGTTTTAAGGATACCTACTCATTATCTGAAATGAGTACTTAGATTGTTCAAAGATCCACAGTCGTTCTACGTTAGAATATACAAATTTTTGAGTTTTTCATGGGTAAATTTACTGAAATACCACTTTGAAAAAAAAATCTATTGTGTTCATTAAAATACAATAAATAAAACCATTAATTATTAATGATTTACTTATTTTGTATTTTAATAATGTCCTATATACTATGTTACAAAACTTGTACTATTAAATATTAAATTTTATAATTTTAACACTACCATTTTGTAAATGTATGACAAAATAGTACAATATATCACCAGAAACAGAGATGATACCTTGCTCCTATAACAACTGAAAACTAACCCGAATTCTCAGCCACCCGGACCTGAAGTAGGCCTTATATATGGTAATTAATTACAAAGTTTAGTTTATTTGTAGAGATTTGCAGAGGCAGTATTCGTGCAGATCCGTTGCCCATTTTTACATTCAACATGTAAAATATTAAGAGCTTGAGGGATTATTTTACTTGACATAGCTGTCACAATTTGGGCATTACTATCATCATCAATATACTACAAGGGGGTAAAGTCATATTACCATTATGCTAGTGCACCTTTATTTTGAATTAATATGTTAATCAGTAATCCATGAACTTAGTACTAGTAGTACCTTCAACCAGATATTAACTAGATATAACTAATTAAGTTCAGTAATAGAGTTCATTAGTTACCATTTCCCCCATACTTTGTATTCAATGGAAGCAATAAACCCTCAATATTTGACCTAAGTATAAAGTAGGCATGATTCTTTCATCATGAGCTAGAATGTCTAGGGGAATTCACTTTCGTGACCGAGATTTCAAAACTTGTTTCCATTTGTTTTAACCAGTAGTGTATACAATAGTTATCATAATAAAGTTTTCATAAGTTAATAAAAGTTAATAAAATTATAATTTGAAATTACAGTAGTTCAATGGTGTGTACGACTATAGCATGCTAGCGAGTGAAAGGTATAATAAATTACATAATTGTTTTGTTTTAGTTTGAAGATGATGGGAAAGAAGGACCGCCCGTCAGTCACTTTCAAAGGCATTATGCGATTCGGGTAAATAAACAATTGGCAGAACTAGATGCAGTAATAAAGATTGGGGCAGTGAAGAATGGTTTTGTATTACTTATTTTAACACTACTGTTATGTGTTAGTTTATTTTATTTAATACACATACAGTGGAACCTTGATAAGCAGACCCTCGGGCCTCGATAACAAGTCACCCTTGATAACAAGTGTAATTTTCAAATCCCCTTAAAATTGTTTTACTCCTAATTACATGTTATTACAAACCTCGATAAGAAATCAACCTTGATAACAAGTCTTATTTTACAATCCCCATGAGAGTCTTGTTATCAAGGTTCTACCGTATTTCTCTTTGACATGTATATTGTATATTACGTTACTAATCCTAAAATAGGCGAAGAGTCGACGGTAAAACGTGTTAAGTCACTTTTTACTCATTTCTGGGTCGTGCTGTACTGGTGGCTGTTTTGGGGTACTAGTGTTCTGTCTGACCAGACAGCTGATGTGTTGTTTTGTTTGCCTGCCTTCGTTTTCCGGGAAGACACATACAGAAAAAATGTGTAAAGTTCTTAATAAAAAGGAAAGAACGTGTTAAGTCAGTAGGTTAACACGTTTTTTGCTGCTGCAAGAATAATAAGCACGTTTTCCCTAAAAAAGATAATAATCAAGCCTATATTTTTAGCTCATGTTCATTGTTGTTTTGTGTTATTATTATTTTTACATTTTTACAAAGTGTTGTCTCCACACTTGTGCCAAATTTAATTTTCTTACTACTTTTACTTATTTTTACTACACAAGATTTAAACCATTAAAACCGTCTCCTGTAAATTCATAAAAAGTGACTTGGCATGTTTTCCCATTAACTCTTCAGGTGTTTACCGGACGAGTGTGGTCGTTCCCGTGCGAGTACGGGATTACCATACGAGTCCGATATATGTACACATTATGGACGAGTGTCGTACGATATTTTAGGCCATAATACTCTAAGCTAACATAACAAAAAAATCCGTACGAATCCTTATATATTCCCACCGACTAAAGGACTAACAATGACTACTCATAACCTCAAAGAGAGGGTTATGTTTTTGTTTATAATCACTCATTGACAAATAACATAAGCTGGTTGGTGTCCGGTAAAATCTTATTAAAGGACAGTATTACGTAATTAAATACCATTTGATTAAGCTGGTGACAATCAGCTGTTTTCTGGAGTAAATCCTTGCGTTGGGAAGTTCGTTAAAACAGTGTAGTGGCGTAAAAGATTTTAAGAGTCTTAAATAAATACATAAATCTAACAAAAGGGAACAGTAATGCCCTTATTAACTGCTATGGATATATCTAACACATATTTACAGTGAATGTGGATAAACATTTTATAAAAACATATTTTTGTAATTTTTTAAATATTTCAAATATATATGAGGTGAAGTGAGCAGAGACAGTGCTTTATGATTTGGTATGGGTGATGCAAACCAGGGGTTGCAATGTTAATGAACGATTCAATTATTTGACAGTTGTATACTGCGTAGTATATAAATAAAAATGTCTTTATTGAGCAAGTGTTTTTCTGATACAATTTTGCTATTCAAAACAATGTTTGTTATTATTCTAATTAAACTACACAAAAACAATCTACGAAAACAATCGAATAAAAATCTGTATATTTAATCGATTTAAACAATCTCTGTTGATTGCACGAAAATAATTGGACAAAAATGGCTACATTTTCTGTCTTCTTGTATTTGTATAATAATTCCAAATGGAGAAATCTGCTTAATTAGTTGAGAGCTAAAGACACACTATTCAAAACTTTGGGTTCATACAGTATACAGAAACAAATACGGGTTCACATTTGTATCTTGTTTTTCATCTGACGAACTCGTGTCAGTTTTATGAAGTGTATTTCGATAAAAATTTAAAACACATGATAAGTTAGATATAAATTTTTCCTACAGTTACCTGACAATGTACATGTTCTCTCACTGATTTGAGAAAGCAAAGTGGCCAATTCGCTCATCAGTGAGACAATGTTAACATGGTCTCACTCTAATTACTTTGTCTCACTCACTCCAGATTTGCAACGTGAAGGCACGAAATAGTGAGCGCGTAACATGCAGACAAGGTCGTATGCGCGCGAAATACGTTGGCAGCACTGGCTGTAAATCAGCTGATCAGCCAGTTGTATCATTAAATGTAATATTAAATTAAAAGTTTACTTCTGTGTAAAAATATGTCACATTTCTTTACCAATTTATTTGTTTTATGGTAACTGTAGGAAAAATATAATGTGTATCTCAAGTGCAAAGTGCAATTGCCTCACTCGAGAAACCATTTCCGTGAGTAAGGATTTCTCTCGAGTGAGGCAATTGCTCCCTTTGCTCACTAGTTGCACAAATAACTATTTACTTTAAAGTTTGTTAGTTTAATTTAGTTTTCAATTTAACATAGACATTTTTGGTATGTTTCAGAGAAAAAACAAACCCCCGCCGCTAGATATTCGATCTGTTTCTGCAAACACTTTTGAGGGATTGCCACCTCTTGCGTTGAAGAAAAGAAAATAATCTTCAAAGGATTATTGAGCGTCATGAATAGGCTATGACTGGCCCATGTATTAACTCCCCGACATCACCATTGTGGAAGATTAGAGTTTGAAATTTATAATTTATACAAAAACTATCACACGATCCTCTATTTTATCTAGTTTGTTTGTACTTAAGCAATTCGTTTAGAAAAAAACTGTATGGTAGGTTAAAAGTGGATTTTAAAACAAAAATAAACTTTGATGAAACCCACAGTGATAGGATTTCTACTATTATATTAGATTAGATGAATAATATAATGTGTTTTGTACTCCCAGGCGAGCAGGTTTTATTCTCTTAAAGATGTTGTAAGTTTAATTCATGGGCTAGTTATTTTTATCGTATTTTAACGTCCGTATGACGTTTATATGTTGTATTTGATTTGTCTATATGCCCAGGGCCGGGATATGTTCCCTGTAAGTGCCTCTATGTTTAGATTAGCTTGGCCACAACCGTGTGCCTTTTAAATGTGAAATAAAGCCTTAATGTTATTCTTGCTTCTTCTTTTACCCAATTAATATTTATGTTTATAAAGCGTATGGTTCGTTACCAGTTCAAGGGGTCTAATCCAGTAGTGATTAAATGTAATATGCAGCGAGTTCTAATACAGTATATGTACAACCTCGTGCATTATTCTTATCACCATCCCGCTAAGTAATGTTCTGGGCAGTGAAAATGTCCGCAATAAGCCTTTGAACAATATTATAGAAAGCAAATAAAAATGGAGTATACAGTCTGTATCGATATAACATTGAATAATTCTGAATCAAATTGAAAGTTTTTAATACAAATATTACCAAGCAAAAGAAGTATGTCATATTAATTTATTGTAGATGTTTAAGATGGAATTTGCTTTCTGCAAAAAAGAGGTGTTAATCACAAAAGCCCAGCTACACTTCAAGTATATCATTGAAGATTCATAAACGAGATATTACTAAAATAGTTTTATTTTGATATTTATAATATAATTTTGTATGATAACCTTGTTCCGACCCCTATTGTTGCCTTTGTTCTGGGTAGACAAAAGGAGTTACAAATTGTATTCAAGGGAAGACTTTTTGTAAGACGTAAAAGGTCTTCCTACGAACCTTACTTTGACCAAAGGAACCCAATAAATGACATCCTATCCTCAACTGATGTAATGTATTTTTTTTCTTTCTTTTTTAAAACAGTAATTATTTCTTATTAATTAAGTTAGGTTATGTAGTTTGTTCCATTTTGTTTTCTCTATTACATCTTTTATATAATAATGATTACAGTAAATAAACAATATTGTATCGTTATGGGCTATGAAATTCAGATTCATTCTGGTAAGAAAATTTAAACATCCTTCTTTCTCTCTTTGGAGGCGTTCATGAGA
Source organism: Macrosteles quadrilineatus (assembly GCF_028750875.1). Taxonomy (NCBI): domain Eukaryota; kingdom Metazoa; phylum Arthropoda; class Insecta; order Hemiptera; family Cicadellidae; genus Macrosteles; species Macrosteles quadrilineatus. The sequence goes on along the minus strand of NW_026542600.1, from coordinate 4,446,595 downwards.
AGAATATCGCCAGAGTAAAATTATACAAAAAAAATAAGAAGAATGCAAATCACTCTTCAAGTAAAAGAGAAACTAAGGACCGTAGGGTGATATGAATATCTAGAGGCAGAGTTGAGAGACATTCCGTACAGAACTCGCACTTTCACGTGAGCAACAGCTTGATAACTATTGCCGTTGATCTCGTTTGTAGCAGATGTTTATCTTCAAGTAAAAGAGAAACTAAGGACCGTAGGGTGATATGAATATCTAGAGGCAGAGTTGAGAGACATTCCGTACAGAACTCGCACTTTCACGTGAGCAACAGCTTGATAATCGTTGCTGTTGGTCTCGTTTGTAGCAGATGTTTATCTTCAAGTAAAAGAGAAACTAAGGACCGTAGGGTGAAATGAATATCTAGAGGCAGAGTTGAGAGACATTCCGTACAGAACTCACACTTTCACGTGAGCAACAGCTTGATAATTGTTGCCGTTGATCTCGTTTGTAACAGATGTTTACCTTCAAGTAAAAGAGAAACTAAGGACCGTAGGGTGATATATATCTAGAGGCAGAGTTGAGAGACATTCCGTACAGAACTCGCACTTCACGTGAGCAACAGCTTGATAATCGTTGCCGTTGATCTCGTTTGTAACAGATGTTTACCTTCAAGTAAAAGAGAAACTAAGGACCGTAGGGTGATATATATCTAGAGGCAGAGTTGAGAGACATTCCGTACAGAACTCGCACTTTCACTTGAGCAACAGCTTGATAATTGTTGCCGTTGATCTCGTTTGTAACAGATGTTTACCTTCAAGTAAAAGAGAAACTGAGGACCGTAGGGTGATATGAATATCTAGAGGCAGAGTTGAGAGACATTCCGTACAGAACTCGCACTTTCACGTGAGCAACAGCTTGATAATTGTTGCCGTTGATCTCGTTTGTAACAGATGTTTACCTTCAAGTAAAAGATAAACTAAGGACCGTAGGGTGATATGAATATCTAGAGGCAGAGTTGAGAGACATTCCGTACAGAACTCGCACTTTCACGTGAGCAACAGCTTGATAACTATTGCCGTTGATCTCGTTTGTAACAGATGTTTACCTTCAAGTAGCCCCAAAACTGCTCATTCTCTTTTATTACCCAGGTCAGAAACAGATTACTGTAATATTACTTTAATAGAATCAGGCTGGCCCAAAAATAGTACTTAAACAAAATAAAAAGGTTTATTTTTATTTTGCGTATATTATTTGTTATATAAGATATTTTTTGCTTATTTCATTTTTTTTATAATTCGAGGTAAGATTATTTTCATGTACTTCTTGTCTTAAGTCAATACTTAACAACATTATTAATAATTGACAACTTTTTATAAACTACTATGTCAATGTATATTTTTTAATCTAATTAACGTTTGCATTTGTAAGACGTGGCTATACAGACGAGTTCCACAGTCATAAGTACATTTTTACAATAACTTACGAGTAATCTTTGTGTGTTTACTTTTTGCATTCAACATATAGTTTAGTTTTAGCTGACCATTTTACTACTTTGCACTCCTTAATATATTTTTCTACAAATCCTCCCGTAAATTATCATCTAATAATATCTGGAGAGGTTGGCGTTAAAACTTATAATCTGCACCAATAGCTAATTTTTAAATTTGGAACTGTATTCTGTCCCTAATATGAGATAGTACCGAGATGGCACAAGTATTGTTTAATTTCTTAAATAAAATAATCTAATAATGACCATCAATGAATGTTTGACTTGTACTGCAGGCTGATAGGTCTGATGAGATATTATCAGATAATTGTGCCCCAAGGGATCAAGATGTTGTAATGTGAACGCCTAATATGTTAATCGAGCAACTAATTATATGCTCTCAAGTGTTAAGTCAATCATTCTGATTTATGTCAGGTATCATAATTGAATACACATATATTCCACAGGGTGTTTCCAAATTGTCTGGACATATTTTGTGAACTTGTTCCTTGGGCTATGACAAAAATAAAATGCCATATAAGTATGGGTCTAAAATGCCTGGATTTCTGTTTGTCGGTTTGTTTGTGATTTTTAAGAATGATTTTTATATCTTGGGCATTTTTCAAGACATAAATTTTAAAATTGGTAGAAATGTGTATTTTAGTAGGTAAAAAGACCTTACAAAGATTCGTTCCAATATCTCAAGCCGTTTCAATATGGTGGCTATTTAAAATGTTTAATGCAACATTTCATCAAAACCATAAATATTTAGAAAATTGTTTTTTAGATCAAAAATGATAGAGAATCTAAATCCAAATCAAAGGTGGCCTTGTTTGTTAAAATCGGATGACAAACGACCGAGTTATCAGTTTTCTTCTACATTCGATTATGCAATCTAATAGGAGTAGAAATCCCCCGCATCGAGCCCCGCGTTCTGATTGGTCGAGAGCTCGATGACGTCACAAAGATGGCGGGAGGAGTAGGACAAAAAGTGTTTGGCGGGAGCTGGGATGGAACCCGGTCCGGCGGCATGAGAAGCCGAAACGCTAACCACTGAGCCATGGCGCTCGATGTTGGACTATGTGTCGAGGTCGTATACGAGGGCCGGCTTCGAGGGCCGGCATCGGGGTCGGTATCGTGGATGTTTTTTTTTCTTCTTTGGTACGAGATGATCGTGGTTCTGCTTTTCTCCACCAGAGTGTGCTGATATCGTCTGTTTTGGGAAAAACGTGGTTCCGTCCTTCTCCACTAGAGTGTGTTGATAGCTAGGTCGACTGGTCTAAACCTATTGATGTATTTTTTTGTTTGTTTATGGTTATATTAAATTGATTGTGGTTCTGCTTTTCTCCACTAGAGTGTGCTGACATTGTCTGTTGTCTACTAGAGTGTGTTAATACTATGGTTCTGTTTTTCTCCACTAGGTTTTACTGAATTATATGAAATGTCACTCTTATAGTTGTACAAGCTTGGTTGTTTCATAGTTGTATCCTCATTTATGTTAATAATAATATGTTTGGTACTTTGAACTATTTGAGATGTTACTGTTGTCACGATGATACCACATCAATTATTTCATGTTGATTAACGAGTGCTAATTACCATCTTGTTTGGATGGAATATTCTTTGTTACTTTTAATTTTTGCATTCTTTGAAAAACTGCAATAACATGATTCTTATAGTATGGTAAAATGTCAAAAAGGAGAGTGAAAGTAAAAATATGGTTGAATAAAAAATGATGTGTTTATTATACTAAAAGATGTTTACACATGTTACATCACATTTATGAAATAGTGTTAATAAATGATTATTAAGATTTATATAAAATCATTAATACTAAACAAAAGTTATTTTTACATATATAACAAGAATAAGAATACATATATTTATTTCCCTTATAATCAGTTAAACAATTCTATGATATAATAAACTAAGAGTACTTGAATACTAAGATATACATATATACAATTAAAAATAATATTAACATACCGGAATGCATTTGAGGTAAAATATAATAAACAGTATAAAATGATATAAAATTGTATTTTTATCCATTTGTGAGCTATGTATCAATTTTTAAATCTATAGTTTATCGGTAAGCATAAAATCGATTGCAAACTGTTTACTGAGCAAAGTGAAAAGACTTTTTTAAAAATAAATATTATATTTCGCCTCAAAAGCGTTCCTACATGTTGGACAAGTTCCAAGAAATAGCAAACAGGGTCCACAAAATATATGCCCACACGGTATCAGTACCACTGATGGAGTAGACTCCATACATATTGGGCACTCAAGATGTTGTTCTCGGGCTGGCCCTGGGTCCATCGATGGTCTTGTGTGGTCATAGACGTTGTAGTCGTCATTCCTGTGTTCGGCCGCATACGATCGCATCAACCTGTTGTCTGCTGCCAAGGCTGTCGTCAGGGAATGATAAATTTCTCTGAAGACCGTAGCAGCTAACAATTGCTGTTGGATCGCACTTGTCCGAGCCACGAAGTAGCTGACGAAAACAAGTAGATCTCGAAGCTTCTGCATCCACTGTCTCACTACATTGGATGCTCTTGGATCCGTCCAGTCACATCGCCACTCCTCCCTTAGTTCTGCATTGGTGTTCTGTAAGATAAAACAGAGAGTCTTAGAGTTTGGAGTTAAAAAAAAATGTTTGGTATGCAGACAATATGTTAGGAACTGTTTGGAATTTGAGTTAAACAACAGGTTCGTCGTCCTAAATATATAAAACGTTTTATGTAAAATGCATACCGTCACAATGTTGTCCACCCTGTCCAAGATGCGTTTGGAGACTAGTAGCTGGTTTGGTGATATGTAACCTCCAGAATGTTGGAGCATACCACAGCAGTACCCACACAACCCCCAGAAGCTTCTTGGGTCTGTAGAAGCTGTTCTCTGGGGCTGATTTGCTGCATTGCTAGTGGTAGCAATATTGACATTCTGGTTCTGTAAAAAATTAAAGACGATTAATATTTACTGTTTAAAACAAATGGTTGATAACTTGTCTGTACCTATAGTCATTTACTATTTAAAACGTTTTGTTGATAACTTGTCTGTACCTATAGTCTTCTAGAAACTTACACGGTGATTGGTTATGTCTTGTAGGGGTGTGGGTCGGTTCTGTTGTGGTGGTGGGAAGGCAAAAACGTCCTCGTCGTCCTCCTCCTCTTCTACAGGTCTTGAGGTTGGTTGTTCCGAACTTCGACGCAGGATGTTAGGTCGTCGAGAGCTGGTAGGGGTAGGAGGAGCATTGGTTGACTGAGCCTGACTGGATGGTGTCCTCCTGACCGACAACCAGCCTGACGAAGAAGAAGAAGAAGCTTGATTTTCTGCCAGGATCCTCTGCATCCAGGCAGGGAGAACTCGTCGGTTCTCGTCAACTGGTTCGCTAGCTTGGGAGGTCGATGGGGTCGGGGCAGGGTTTGTAGTTTGCTGTCGGGCTCTTGAGGGTAGCCGAAGACCCATAAAACTCCTGCGGAACCGAGCTCTCAGGTGGTCGGGGAGATTCTCGATGGCTGCAATAAAGTCCTCCATCGCAGCATTGCAGGCCTGGGGGTTACCCTGAAAATTATAATAGTGCTCTTGAAAATACCTATACATGAATCTCTTTGAAGTGTTAAAAATCCTAGTTGTGACTCAACCCAAATTCATACATTATGTTTAAAGAAGGGGAAATATTGAATAATTATTATCATAGTAAATATCATTTTTGTAAAAATATAACTATTGCTAGTCCATTGAAGCAATATCTTGATAAACCATAGTTAAATATTTTTTGAATAAATACATACTCATTATTTGGATAAATATAGTCAGTTTGATAATATAAATCAATACTCTATGTAAAATAAATTGCATTATTATTAAATACATACGCTCGAGGCTGGACCTCGAAAGTGAGGCATGAGCCTATCTAGGCTTTGACGAACTCTCGTCCAAGCCTGATGATACTCAGCTTCAATTGAGTCTAGCGTCTCAGTCAACAACAGAGTTCGGCGTGCCTTCATTAGCATCTGCTGTGTAACATCCCTGTCCTCCCTTTCTATGTCGGTTGCATCGTCTTCTTCGCTGGAGATCTCCTCGACCATGTCAAGGTTCTCTTCTGGTGCAAAGAGATCCCTGTCGTCTGAGGACTGCTGAGGAGCAGGAGGCTACATAAAAATAGTCAAAAATAATGTTTGCAATATAGATCTGATTTAAAAAAATTTTCTTTATAAAATCTAACTTATGTTTTTTGATAGCTTTTAGATTTTCAGTAAAGAGTAAACCCATTTATATATGAACGTACTAGTGATTATGTTATAATAAAAAAAAACAGGTTATGGTTAATGGAGAATCTTTAATAGTGAATAGTGTATATTTATAACATTGTTAATAACTTGTTGCAAAGGTTAATAAGTAAGCGTATTAGGAGAATTAGTAAACAGGTAGTTTTTAAAATATTGTAAAATCACATACCTGATTCGGGGGTCGGATAGCGACACAGCAGGTCGCTACGAAGAGTATGTAGAAGAGCATAGCTGCAGAAGTTAGCTTGAACATGTTGAAGCGACTGAGGCTTGCAATGATTGCGGGCGTATTAAATAGTGCTGGCTTCTTGACGTCAAGGCTCTACAAGGTCAGGCGTGTCCCGCCATTCTGAGACAAGGCATAGTTATTATGTAAGGGGCCTCACTTATGGAGATAGCTAGCAAAAGACAAAGCGCTATCTCCTATTTATATTTTTGACCCAAGTTTCCACACCACCTATGAGGTAGGGTCCTGGCGCGTTCTTTTTTTGTTTACCCAGAGGCTTCCCCTGGAGGCCTAACCCTCTGGAGTCAAAAGGGACTAACATATGCTTTGACCAACCTTAGTTACATTAATATTACCACAATCCCCAGAGTTAAATTACATTAAGTAGTTTTCAGTTGTAAAAATGCTGTGTAAATGTTTGCTCATACTCTCACACACTCATACTAGAGTTGTCACAAAGAAAACACATTTCACGGTTTTACAGGGGCTTATTCCCAACTTTGTTTACTGTCACAGTTAACCTAAAACGGATGACTTCACCTTTTTTTTTTGTAACACATTAAACCAGGGGGAACATATCACGTTTTATGCTTTTTACAGCAACCCTGTGAGTAATAGTGTTGGTTTGGTCTGAGGAAAACATATTACGTTTTATGCTTTTTAAGGCAACCTCTCCGTATAGGATTTTACAACTGTTGACAGAATGACAGACTTTTTGGTTTTCAAAACTCACACACACACACAACTCACACAGTAATTTTACACCTGAAAAGTATATTTACATCAATAGAAATCATATTTACAATAGAGCTAATCTAACTTTTTTTTTTACTTTTTATTTTTCTTAGTAATAACGAGAATGTATTCATCGTTGTTTCCATGAACCTTTTTCAATTCAGAAATGAAACTAACGTGATCACAAAGAAATTTCCCACTTACTACCTGGTACAAAGCAATGTTAGTCCAATCGACTTTATCTGCAAAATCATGAATGAATGATTCGGATAGGGTTTGATTTTCACTGATAATGGACCAACATTCGGCAGAGAAATACGATGCAAACTCTCTGAGAATTTTCTCATCGATTTGGCACCTTTTTAAAAGTATGTGCCAGTTAATTCTGTGAAAATACATTCTAAGCAATTCAATATCAAAATTATAATGAGTTGACAGTAAATCCCAGTTGAGAAATCCGGCAAATCTCATTATAATTTTATCATTTAAAACACCTACCGGCTCTTTTGGTTCGGAGGAGAGAATATCCCAAGCGTTTGTGTCCATCTTGTTTGGTGGCTGATGAAATAATGAATTTAGTTTCCGAATTTTAATCTGTAAAATGTTTTGGCACTGCGCAGAGCACATTTACCCCCACTATTGTGCTGAGGTAAAAGACAAGTTATCTGTAAGTTTGAAGAAGAAGAATTCGTATACGATTCTTCGATAGCTTCAACATTGACATGAAACTCTTTAAGAAATTTCGCTTTTTCACTACCTTTGGTGTAAAGTGTAGCAAATGGTTTACAAAGAGTTCGGATTAACTCTTCATCGTATGGTATACCTTGAGTATCCCATTTTATGAAGTGAAAATGCCTCGTTAACCACCTGGCTGATCGCAACATTTTATTATTTAAAAATGATTCGTTAAAAGGAGCATCAAAAACTAAATGTGTGTGAAAATGTTTACTTACTATAGCAAACTCTTTGATTATAAAACGATTTTGATTATCTTTGAACCCGTGAAATTCAACTATTGCTGACAGTCCCTTAGTTTTATTATCGTCCTCGCTCTTCTCCTGCTTTTGTTGTTGCTGCTGCTGCTGCTGCTCTACTGATCCCATATTAACCACTTCTTGAAAAACAAAACTTCGTCAACTAATTTATTTACAAAATGTGTAGGCAAACCTGTGGGTGGAATAGCGTCGTCCTCCTCCTGTGAGATCAAAACGCGGTCTATGAACATTCGAATCAGTTCTTCGTTGGTAAATAGCTCGACAAGGTATTTTTTGATTTCGTGGAGACTGCGCACGAACTGATCCCACTCATCACGGTTTAAGAGAACCACTCGTTCTTTATCGTGGATGGACACATAGAGATTACCAAACACCTTTCTTACTTTCAATGTGTATCCCCCTTCATTAGTCGTGACACTGTAACCTTTTTTAGTTTCATCAGTCAACGAGGATGTTATTTCATCAAAATGAACGGCTAAATCGTTAAAAGCACTATAGGGCCAAAAGATGTAGCTTTTCCCGGTTTTAAATAATACTCCTACAGTACGCATTAAACTTTCAAAATATCCGACTACTATGAATTTAGAACAGTCCTTGTCCAAATAGAAAATACTTTTTAAAAATATCTCTCTTATGGTGCTACGAGGAAGGGGCACCTTTGTGTTCTTCATTCTGGGTTTTTTCGCGGTCATTACCTCGATCTGACCTGTGGTCTCCTCCACCTCCTCCTCCTCCTCTGCTGGCTGTTGTGTTGAAAGAATAGTTGCTTTCTCGAACTCCATGGCTCACAGACTGATCCACGAATGAATTTATTTTTACAATTATACAATTCCTACATAATGTACCCCCCCCCCCCCTATTGTCTATTCGTTGTGATCATCATCATCATCATCATATTCACAATCATCGTCACCATCTTCATCATCTATTGCAGACATAGACCCGTCACTATCGGTAAACTGTAAAGACTCGGTATCCGAACAACTATCACTTTTGTACCAATCATTTTCCGATCCCCTGTTGATATTTTGACTAAAGATAGAGTACCGATTTACCAAATGGTACTTTAAACACCCGTACTTGTAAACGTTGAGTGGTGACTTTTTACTAGTATCCGTGTACATCACACGTCTCGGGTTATATGGTATTTCAGCTGTATAACTACTGTAAAATCTCAAACCGATTCCTTTATATTCAAACATTTCGTTTACAATATTTTCCAACTCCTTTTCAGTGTACTCTTGTTTTAGTTGAGAGCGTGTAATGAATTCGATTGTTAAAAAATGAACATCTGACAAGTCGATAAAGTTTACAGGTTCTCTTCCGTTAATTTTATGTTTTTTTATCAAAACCATGTCCTCGTCAAAAAGATTTAAATTTATAAACGCGAGCGTGTCATGTTTTTCAATATTTTCACTTACCTCTGGATTTCCCTCCTGCGCGATCTTTTGGTCTTCAACACTCTTTGGCGTCTCCATGGCGACTGAATCGAAACACCACGTCTTTTTCATTTTGATTCACCATCGAGTGTATTTCGTCGAGTATTTGCAAAGCGCGACAGCGGTACATACCCGCTAAGCAACATTTACAAGTATCTACTACATCAATTCCGGTTTCGTTTGTTTGTACACTTTCAACGCATTCCTTGTAATGTGAAAACTCGTCAGGTCCGGCGGCGGTGTCCACTCTTTCTGTTAGATTGTGACGAACAATATGATCGTCGAGACGATTTAAAAATTTCAACACTTTGAGTCTCTTTCTTAAAAGTTTCTCGTTCTCGACCGTCATAAATGCCGGATGGTTTTCTATATCTCGTTTGGCGTCCATGTCTCGGTAATTTTGCAAAATTATCCCGTCAAGATCAGAGGTCTGCGAGCGATTAATATTTTCAGCTTAGTTTCCTCAATTACAAGGCGACGACAGCACAAGGTGATCACGTGTCTGCGTGGCGCGCCTAGACCTTGGCCGGCCCTCGAACCCGGACCTCGGCCCTCGACCTCGGCCCTCGACCTCGGCCCTCGACCCCGGACCGGATAACCAGTTGGCCTTGGGCGGCGTCTCAGACGGAGATCTTTCGCACGTCGCCGGTAAGTGGCGTGTAAGTGTAATGGCAATCGTGAATGATGAGGCAATATCCCCAAGTGTTGGCGGGAAACTTTTTGTTAGTTTGAATGTCCAACTTAACTTCGACAGGGCCTGTCTTCATGGAATCGTTTTGTTTCGAACAATCGATTATGTAAATTGGACATTTTTTTGTATAATCTGTAAAGTTTAATATCGGTGAGCCTACTCTACCGTAATAAGAACTTTGAAAATTTGCGTAAGCGTCGTAAAACAACGCCGTATTTGAGAGTAGAGCGTCATAAGGGTAGTATATCGAATTTAGGTACACTTTTATATCTTTTACGTCACAAGAATCGAATTGTGACATATCCTTGGTGATGTCGTTTTTCCTACCTGTTTGAAAGCCGACAATTATGTACCTCGGTTTTTCCAACTGGTTGGTCGTACGGATAGGCCAGGAAAAGGAATCACTGGTCGTAGGTAAATTCGCATACTCATGCATTTCCCACTGTCTGAACGGTATGTGAATGTGTGGGTCTTTCTCGATGTACTTATAAAGTCTGAGTTTTGCCGAATCGTTTACCATCACATGAGGCACACGCCAGTATATCTTTACGATTTCCAATTTTAAAGTACCAGCTTCAGACGTATTAACGGCGTTCAGGTCGGTCGAGGACCTCAATAAAATGAGTTCTTGTTTACTATTGACAATTACCTTTCTATAATCCTCTGCGAATCCTAAAAGAAGTCTAAGCGGTATGGAGTATATAAAGTCTTTAACATTCACTGTCTCACCAGGCCCGAACCAACAGGCGTTCTGTAACACGTTTTTTTCTTCTTCCCGGATGGAAACCAAATTTTTCAAAGTCGTCGTGATTCCCACATTTCTAGTCCTATCGATTTCTTTACCACAGATCTCATAACGAACCTCGTCAAACAAAAATGCGATACCGTTGTTGACTAAATTAACATCTAATGCTGTCGCTCCTGCTGTTTTAGTTGCCTCTACTTTACCGTGAATGACAACGTAACTGTCAAACGGCAAGGTAAGAATATCCTGTTGTAAGATTGGTATTCTGACTTCGTCGTTGTTTCTATAGCTACACGAGACGTATGGTTGATGATTATGATACTCCATACTAGTGACAGAGTCATCGTACATAGCAGCGTTTTCTATCGCTAGCATTGCCATTTTTTAGTACTTTAAAACCGAGAGAACGTAGAAAACGTATATTTTTACAACTTAACTGGTCAGTCTTTCTTGATAAACTGACTTTTTGTGTAGTAGTTATTTCTCTAAATAGTATTCCCATCTCTACGTCTGAGATGGAGTCTAACACATATAGGCTCTCCACGAAAATTAACCAAATTACCGTCCTGGTCTCTTAAAGATACAGACAAGTTGTTTATCGTTTGAGCGATGACAGGCAAGTAAATCACATTCTTTGGAATCTCAATTATTTTATACCCCGGAGGTTCTGCAGGATAAAACTGGTGTATGACATGGCCTTCTATACCGTTTAAAAACGAGCCTCGACTGATATTACACTCAACACGTATGGAATTCACTTTAATTATATTAATTGGCAGGTCTGATGTGTGAGGTGTGTCGGCTTCGTATACACCTGGCTTGAAACCTAACACCTGTGCCAAACTGTCTTTTTCCGAAAAATTAACTTTTTCACTACAACACAATTCTGCTTGTAGAGTGTTATTGTTTGCTTTTAATGAGAAGGTAATATTTTCACCTAATTTAGATTTTATATATTTTTCTATGTCCTCGATCTCATAGCTTCCCTCGGGAATAACGACCTTTTTGTTTTCACCATAGTAAAACTTGTCATTGATATTTGTTTCAATGTTGGGAATTGAGTTGTAAGTTGTTAAATCGACCAGACCAAGCTCCCAATCCCCGGTACTTACATCTATTGGATATGCTAGTTCATGTGACAAAACGCTAGATGTTCCCGTGAGACAAAACATTACTAGAAAGAAACCTTAAGCACAAGTGTCCGCAAATAACTGAATCGTAATTTTGTTCTCTTTTGTAATTATAGTAAATTGTGCAATTTCCAAAATACCTCAAGAGCTCTGGTGGTGGTTTCAAACTACCAAAACTGTCATAATAATACACTCTGTTGTCTAATTTTCTAAAACATACCCAATGAGTACCACCACCGCTTCCAGAATCCAGGTTTACTATTACTGATTCATATTTTTTAGGATTTGAAGGTAGCATATCTCTCATATACACTCCTCTGAAGTTTGGTATTTTAAGTAATTTTGCATATTTCTCCAACTCGTAGTTTGTTAGTGGTTTCACCGGGATTTTGATGTTTTTTTTTTCCTTGTAGTGCGTTTCTTTTTCTTGCCCGATCCTTGAACCTTTCTGTACGGTCTCAAGTATAACCCTTTACCTTTACTACTCTTGCGTTTTGGGGCTCGTTTCTTCTTGCGTCCTCCGCCGAATTTTGTTTTGGCTTTCATAGCTGTTGTAACTGTCCAGGCAGCTGCTTTTTCCACTAGAGACGAATCTGGGGCTTTGAATCTCTGCCAAGCCCGTTCAGCCAATTCTTGATCCGCACGTTTCCTGTTCTCTGAATCCTTATATCTAGAGTAGGCTATGTCGTGCGCCTTACAAGCCTGATCTAATTTATTTATTCCTGGGTCCCCTCTGGCCAACCTTTTGGCTAGTTTAGTTCCAGGTCCACAATATTGATATCCTCCCGGTATATGAAGTTCGATTGGTAATAAGTCGATAGCTTTATTAAGAACCGAAGAAACTATACCTCCTCCTTGAACGGTTGTTTGTTTACATCTGAATCTCTTAGTTTTGGATTCTGACATTTTAAGTTGTTCACTTTATTTAAGTAGAAGGTCTATTCAGTTCCTCGTCGATGAAAAGATCGTAGCTATTGGGTGGGAGAGGACGGACTTCTTCTTCTGCTCCACTCTTTTTTGCTACTGAATGATCGGCAAACAAAACCTCCCAATTTATGAAATCTTTTTCACCTCCTATCGGTATTGTAGCAGACCTACCGGTTTCCTTTTTATTTATATAATTATACAGTAAAACTCCGAATTTTCTCAAGTTTTTATCATGGTAGTCTTTATTACTAGCTATTAAGCCCTCACATTTTGCAAGTCTTTCTTTAAATAATCTCAGATCCTCACGAAGTATTTCTAAGCTAGCAGTCAATGCTGAATGTTCCTTTAAACAAATGTTTTCTACAAAACGTTTTGTTGCAGCATCTCTTGGATGTCTAGGAACGCCTAAGTTATTTATTTGTTTTTTACCAGCGTCAAACTCAGCAGAGTCCTCACCCCGTGTCAAACACATTCGTTTTAAAGTCTGTAGATTAATAGCATCTTTTCCCTCAAGAGCGTCATCTACATTTCTCATCCTTTTAGACCCAAAATTAAAACCTCCACTCTCCAGTGGGATAAGTCTTGAATCCACATATAATTTGGACACCGCATCAAGTGATTCTACAGCCTCCCCAATGTTAGTTAGTCGCTTGCTCTTTATATCGTAGTGCCCATCAGCTGTCATATCAAATCCATCGCCTTTAGGTCCTTTGACATTTTTTTCCGAGGACTTTGAGCTGCGTCCAAACTTGTCAATCGTCATTTTAACAATGCCTTGAATCTACTATTACCAAAACCCTTTATAAAGCCGGCCTCTTTCAACTCTTCCACAATACTAATAATTTCATTCGCATGCACTTTGTTTCCAGTTTCTGTGGACATAGCTATGTGTTCAAATCGCTCCACCAACTCGTTTGGATCGTCCCAATATAACACATCGTGGTGTTTAGTATTCTTCCACGCCATACCCTTACCACGACTGGGAAATAGTTTTTGGATAATTTTGGTATATTTTTGCCCTCTACTTGATTTAATTTTACCGTTATGCCTGAAACCGTCTCTATGAGCATTTGTATCAAATAGTATACTTTTGTATTTATTTAAATCTTCATTCGTGTATGTATTACTATCTGGTAGTCTTTTGAAAAGTAATTCATAAAGACCTTCAGATGCTCCATAGTTTATACCACCTATTTTTATATTTCCTTCACTATCAAAATCTAATTCTTTTCCACCTACCATCAACTTTTCACCATCTAAAAACTGAGGTCCATAAACGTAGTCTATGGTCTTTTTATTTCCACCAGCATCTCTTAGATACATATCCATATAATGCTGTGTAATGGGATTCTTAAAGTATGTCTCAATAAACTGAGTTGTTGACGCTTGTTGTTGAGGTGTGGACACTAGCTCTGACAAATCTTTACCTTTAGGTGTTGACATGGCATGGGGGGAGAACCTTTCAGTCTCCCCCTCCTCCTCCTCGTCGTCATCAGTAGAATAATAATCTAACGATTGTCCTTTGTCGTCGTCGTACACTTGTTCCTCCTTAATAGTTGGTTGCTCCGTTTTTATATCGGTGACGTTTTGTGGTGTTTTTCTTAGCTCTTGTATGATCGGTTTGTATTGCTTTTCAAGTAATATATCACTTTCTTCAGCCCCTTCTTTGAACATCTTATACTTGTGTTTTATAGCTTTACGCAACTCAATAAGTTTTGCAGTAAGTTGTTTACTCTTAGGTTCCATAGTGAAAACTAAAAGTTTGAGTTTTACTTTGAGAATTTAAGGTAATTCCACCTGTCTAAAGAACATTGCACGCTTTTTGTGTTTTCGTATGAAATGTATTACATCTATTAAGGAGATTCCAAAGCTAAAGTCCAGTCCGTCATAATAATTATGTACTCTAGAATCAAAACGTGGTATCACATACGGTCGTATAAGACTTTTAAATACAAATGTCCGTTTCCAATCATCTCTCCACTGAGGGATTTCTGATACTATATACACATCTTTTTCTACTGTTGCCGTCATGAACCTCTTGAGCGTATCAATTGGTCTGTGTTTGTTGATGTTCTGTAATAAAAATGAGTTCAAGAGCCAAAACTCGCATGGATTTGCTCCTGTAAACCTTTTCCACTGTTCGAGTAATTTTGAATTTGTTACAGAATACACACAATTATTCAAACTGATTCCGAATTTTTCACAATTTAAGGCAACTGTAGGTAAAGCTTCTCTTAAAAAATCTACAGTATACAACCCCTGACAGAGATTATTAACACCACTGTATGGTTTACCCCTAGGTTGAGGAGGGATGCTGTCTGGGACAACATCATAGGCAACATTATAACTTATATTAATATAACACTTTAAAGACATAGCGGTTTGATAAATCTTTAAAGGTGACCTTATCGGTATTGTTCTTTCTGTCAAAACTATACATCTACTAGCATTCGGTATCAAACATCCATATTCTAACATTCTAAACACGACTTGTGAAAAATTAACGCTTCCATGTAGATCTCGCAGGGGTAGGGTCGGTCCAAATATATCAGGAAAAGGTCTGAACCTAGAAATGAGGTTTTGCGGGTTTCTTACCGTACAGTTGTTCATATCTTCATGATACATCACTAATTCCAGTGGAACATTCTTCTTTTGACAACGGTATACAAAGTTTAACCAAGTATCCCTATTATAAGTCCTCTCACTTGCTGAGATCATAAGAAGTATTACAGGTGGTATAATTGTTGAGCTTTTAGGTCTTTTATGCCTCCAACATCTCTTGTTAAACTGGAAACCATGTGGAGGGTTTCTACTACAATAGTTACCGCAAAATTTACCTTTATCTTTGTAAAAATATGTACATAAATTTGATTTAACATTATGAAGCTTTACATCGAAACCCTTTATATCATTGTAAGTATAAATGCGCACCATTAGAATGCCGTTATAAAACTACTAAGACCAATCCTGTATCGTCCATTATATTGATCCTGACTCTTGTCAATGACTAAAAACCCATATTTGTCTTCCCATGCCTTTGCACACAGCTCTTTGAATTTTTCAAAAGACATGTCAGTAGTCACATGATCACCATACACATGTCTCAAATTCATTTCATCTTGTTTAAACAGTATGAGAAAATTACAATTGTCTCTAATGAGCTGTTTTGGTATAGCACTGTATGTTTGTCCTAAATAAAATGTATCAATGTCATTATGCCTACCCATGGTAAAGTAGCTACGAATGTTATTATGTTTTTCACAAGATATATCATCAAATATCATGATAGAATCCGGTTCAGCCTCATTCGGGGGAACGACTAAACTGTTATCGTCGTAAGCAAAATAACCAATTTCCTTAGGCATAGCTTTCTTTAAAAACTCATATTTTGGTTGATAAAGAGATTTTGAAAAAACATAAATGTTTTTAAACCTGACACCGTTTTTATCAAAGATTAAATTAAATAGAATATTTGTTTTCCCTGAAGAGCTAGGTCCGCAAATTATACAACGAATAGAGTTTGGTAATAAATCCCCATGTTTGTTCTTATTTACACATCCTGTACCGATAAACTGGTCAAAGTTCTGCACGGTTAAATGAACATTCTGTTTCTTAAGCCGCATACTAACTGATTACTCAAATGTGCTGACAGTATGATAAATACTTGATAAGGATTTGCTATTTCTTAAAATAACAACGGATCACAGTCGCAGGTCATCAGAATGAACCCAACTATCACTATTTTTATCATGCCCTGCCCAACGAACCAAAAGCTTATTACCCTTTCGTTTCAAAATCTTTTCCACTAAATATACATCTCCAGTCTTGGACTTGCTAATTTCCTCTGTATAAAACCCACCTTTTAATATTTCTCCTTTATGATCTTGCAGAATATAAGTGATTGGTCTAGTTGGTTTGACAGCATGTATTCTAAATACCTCGTTTGTCCAATTTGGTAAATATCCTTTTTTAAACATTCTTTTCGCCTTACTAATTCTAACACTGTCCCCTACTTTAAATTTGTGTACCTTTTTTAGATTTGCTGCTTCATTTATTCTGTTTAATATTTGTTTTTCATGTTTTTTCTTCACATCTTTTGGCTTCATACCAATGGTCCGATGTTTTGTATTATTATAGGAACTAGTAATATGATCTAATATGCTTACCCATTCATAACTTCCTCTTGCTGTAAATAACTTGTACATTTTTGACTTTAAAGTTCGATTTAATCTTTCAACGATACTAGCTTTTAACTCAGAGTATGTATGGTAATGATTAATTTTATACATATTCATAAGTTTATTAACATGTTTATTAAACCACTCTGTACCTTGGTCTGTTTGAAAGTGTTTCATTTTATTTTTAGCTAAAATTGGTTCTAAAGCTTTAGCCACCTCTATACCAGATTTACTTTTTAGTGGTACTGCAAAAGCAAACTTAGAAAAACAATTGATCATAGTCATTATATACTTATAGCCTTTATTAATTTTAGAATATGGTTGCATTTCCACTAAATCTGCTTGATATAAATCATTGAGACTCTTAAGAGTAACTTTACGTCTGAGGTAATTTTTTCTAGCAGGCCTATGTAGTTCATCAGCAATTGCCAGTCTAGCTTCCATTGTGGAAATGACCATATTATTCTGTATTACATAATTTATGTATCATACAGTATCTAATTCAGTGATTCTCATAATGTAGATAAAACTCATACTTGCAAAAAATAAGATTAGTATAAAAAACTTTTCTATTGAATCATTGATATTACAGAATATCATTTTAAAACACTTAACACTACTCTAACATGTAATTACACTCACCAAAATCTCTAAAGATACTAAATAATAATAATTTTGTTTAACTATATTTGACTACAATCACTATTTTTACATTACATTATACACTTGCATCCTAAAACATGACCGTTAAAAATGAATGATAAATTTGTGTGTTCTCATGTCTCGCTTATGGAGTCTTACATTGTTTTTTATATCCATATGGTAAAGTGTCATGATCACCATCGTGTTTTCTCTTAGGACCTGTTATTTTAAAATCCTTTTTCTCCACAATTGTTACCACATCTCTACTCTCTGTTCTTCTAATTCTACTTTCTATAATGGGTACTGATTCACAGGATTCACTTAAAATCATAGCTTTTAGGGATGAAAAGTTCAGTTTTCTACTAGCAGACAAATTTAGGGTGATACCTTTGATTTTACAAACTTCTCTATACTCATTTGTTACAGAGGAATAAACAATATATCCATAGGTTTTAGGACCACCAGAACAAAACTCCACGATAAATGAGCCTGGTCCATAATCTTTAGCTAACTCATCAGTCATGTCCCCTAAGTAGTCTCCAACAGGTATTTTATATAATCCTGGTCTATAGACGTAGATAACCGAATCTGTATCATAATAGCACACTTGGTTTCCTAGTTTCTCAAGGTGTTCATATAGTTTTAGTCTGGCTTGACTTGTAGTGAAAGCTGCTAAGACCACATTGACAGTTCTTAAGCATTCGCCGACTTCTTCTAAATGCTGCCAATTAACAACGACAACTTCTTCATTGATCTCTTTAATTTTATTGACCTGGTCTACTGGACTAACTAGGAGGTTGAACAATTCCTTAGGATCTCTGGTCACTAACGTTTTGGTCTGGTTTTGCCTCTGTCCAAACTTGCCACAAAATGAGTTGAGCATAAGTTTAGAAAGCGAGCGCATCCCTTCATTTTTCTCGATTTTGTTACGTTCTAGTAAAATTCCTTCATGGTCAAAGTAGTCTTTTATATATCGTTCTTTTTCCTCTTCTGTATTACACCAGTCAGGATAACCTGAAGCTTCTTGCTTGGTTTTTAAAAACTTGTCAATAAATTCCGTGAATAAACCTCCATTTTGAAATGTAGCCATTTCATATTGCCACAACTCATATCGCTCTAGAATTGTGTAACCTTTCTCCACAGCTTTTCTTATTTCCATCATAGTCCATGTTCCTACCAAAGCTCTCTCTTCCACTCCATGGTGACACTCTCCGGAAGATGACAAGTTCTCTCCACACACACGACACAAGACAAACATTAATTTATCATTCATTTTCATCGGTAATACAGGATGATAAAGATCTGTAGGTGGTAGAATTTTACACTTAAGAAGTCCTTCAGCTTCCATTCCTCTCTTTAGACATTCTTCATCACCAACAAATATCGTAGGATGTCCTACAGGAAACATACCGTACTTGCAGACCCAAGGATAGAGAGAAAAAATGTCTACATAAAATATCTGTTCTCCTTCTTCTTTCTTACACTTATAGTATGTCTTAGAGTTTCCAGTTCGGCCTCCATAAAAAGCATCCCTCGGGTTTAGCGGGATTGTGTTTAGAATCGGGATATTGATAAGATATTGCAATTTATTTTTCTTCTTCAAATCATCAAATTCACACTCCCACATATCTATTACATCAAACTGCTGTCGTATCCTCCCTGTTCTTTCTATAGTTCTTTCATACCGCAAGTGTAAACTGTCTGATAGATCATCTTGAAGAGGTTCTTCTCTTTTATATGGAAAACATTTCGGACATCCATGGAAATAGCAACCATAAAATTCATAAACTATTTCTCCATCAAACCCGTCAACCTTTCCTATGCCTGGAATTTTGAATTCTCTGCTGTTGCCAGCATGTTGAATCCTTACATTTCTTTTGTCCTCTTCCAAAGCCAACCACTGCAGAGCCTTTGCAGATTGGTTATCAGCAAGACGATAACCACCTATAGGAATAATACCTATGGTGTCTGGCTTGAGGAAGTTTCTTCTAAATGCTAAGTTGCAAGCACTTGCTATAGTGACTGCTTCCAAAAATGGATCTACGTTACATTCTTTTAAAAACATCGTCCTAAATTTAATACAGGCTTGAGCTAGGATATCCACGTCTGAAATACAATATTCTAGGATTTCTTTTTGAAAGTCAAAGGTGTAGTTATTTACAACCTGTTCATTATGCCATTCTATAAATTTTTCATACCCTTTTGTAAACATTGAGTCTGGACAGTAATACTTTTTGTCAGGGATAGGTCCGACATAGTTTTGGTGGCTCAAAGTATTGAAAAGATGTGGGAAATATCCCTTCTTTTTTTCAGGGCCAAGATCAAATGATTTTGGGAGGTTTGCTAATGCCATAGGGAAATAGTTAATAGAGTCAATGAATCTTACATTATCAACTTCCATTAGGATGATTTTTGTCCCTCTTGAAATCAATTTTGGACTGTGTTTTGTATCATTGTACACATACTTTAACAGAAATTGAAAATCAAAGCCCTGCCCATTGTGCGCAATTACACACACCGATTTGAATTTCTTTCTTGCCTCCATTACATAGTTCATGAACATTTCTACAGGATTCACATTGAACACTCTTTGACGAATCATACAGTTTTCACAGTGAATGTCATCATCATCATTTGATATACATTGCCAGCAATACTGTTGGCTAACACAAAGATTTACAACATGAAGTTTTTTCTCTGGATCATCTTGAATATTTTCATCTTGACGAGTTTCAAAGTCAAAAAATATAAATAAAAAGCTCTTTGCATTAGGTCTACTTGAATCCACTCTCATAAAACATTTGTGGTTTGGATCAGTATATTTTAAACAGACTTTACAAAACTGTTCTCCACACACATGGATCTGTTTTCTACCCTTGGGTCTTACAATCCGGTTACATTCCCCACACTTTTTTACAGATGAACAAATGTTTTTTTGGTGAGCAATAAAACAAGTTTGATTTTTAAAATGACGGTTACAGTCAGGACAAGTAATACCATCATATTCCAGTTTGCAAGGCGGTGAGGTTACCATACAGGCTGAACACAATGATGAACATCTATGTTCATTTTGCTTTTCATACCCAATATGACAAGCCTCACAATAGTATTTACAAGCAAATGCTGATGTTAAACTAGTTATAACATTAAAATGACCTTCGTTGAAAAGGAGGTTGATTTTTAGTTTTGCATCAACATTGTCACCACTAAAATAGGTCTCTCTACCTCTTGTGTTGTAGTTATAAACAGTTATTTTGTATTTTTTTAGATGAGACTGTAACTTTTCTAACTCTCTGATGCCTGCTCCTTCTAAAGGTATTAAAACCCTAGCTTTTGCCAACAATTTTTCAGCTCGCAACGTCTGTCTTTTACCCTTATCCTGTTTGATAGCTTTGTAAAGAGGATCATTTTTAGCGTGAGCCTTTCCAACTACCAAAGCTCGAGCTAAACACAGGTTATCTATGTTTTTAATTGTAACAATTCCAGTTCGACTACGACACTCTTCTGAAAAATTGTTATAGAAACCTGATCTTTTATGACCTCCAGATCCTACAGGTAGACTAACTTTAGTACACTCCACTATAAATGTATCACTAGATGTAACAGACTCTTCATTACTTTGTATAATACCCCCAAATATAGTCCACAAAACATCATCATTTACCTCCTCTGATAGTCTAAAAGCAACGTATCCAGGTTCCTTATTCTTTAAATTCAAACTTTTCAAAGTAAATCCTAAATAATCATTTGCCCCTGTACATTCACGTTTCATTTCCTCTACCAACTGAGCAAAACCACTTTTGATCCAATCAAGTTCATTATAACCAGCCGGCGGTGTATTAAATTTAAAAATGGTTTTTCTTCCGGACATTCTAAATTTTCTAACATACGTATCATGGCTTCTAACGATATGAATAGGTTCCATAGTAAAAACTACAAATATGTACTCACCATCAAACAGCCACTCGTACACTCAAAGGGAAACTAGTGAACAGCTATTGACGCAACATTTGAAACTCGCGCGCTATATGGTGTACGTCACACCCAGTTCTACCACGGGATTGGTCAACCAGAAAGTGCGCCAACTCCCCACTATATAAACGATCGTACCACCACAGTTCACAGTACACGTCTTACTTCAAAGCTACATCGTTCTACTACTACAATCTCTTCAAGCACTTCCACGCAAATTTTACGTAAGTAATTTGAACAAATTTTATTAATATTTCGATCTTTAACTTTAATTTTCTCCTGTCCTTTATATTATTGATATATTATTATTAACTATAAGGTTTTATAAGTACCTTTGAAATTATTTCACCTGTTTCTTTTATTCTTCTTTGAAATCGAACTCTATCTCTAGCCACCATCTCCCAAACTGATTTCCTTTCTTCATCAGGCAATAAGTAGACTTTGGTAATAAGTGGATCAGCAAAACGTACACGTTTTTTATTTATATTTTCCAACATATTGATTAGGTACCAAACAATTTTTAGTTTTATAACCTATACACTACAACTGCTAATACCGATAATTATCATGCTTACACCAAGACTGTCATAAAAGAATTAACTCTTGCTCAGACAGTACTAACTTTTTATCTCTAAAACAAATGGTTAAATACAGAAATGCATTAGTTTGCAAATTGTTACAGAATATGGATAAGATGCTCAGTGAATTGGCTGAATTGGAAAAGTATGAGGGACCTCCAAAATACAGCTGTAAGGAGCTCACTGCTGAAGAAGGATACCCCATAACATCTATGAAGAGAATGGACGGCAAATTTGGACCATCAGTCGTTGCTGAGATAACCTTACCTGATGGTGGAGGACCAGCAATAACATTTCTCCCTCAGCGTTTTGTAACCCATCTCTCAGACGAGCAGATTGAAAATTTTAATAAAGGGGGGTTTCGATTGAAATGTACAGGGATGTCTGGTAGAAGCATTAATTTACTATTTTTTAAATAAAAAGAAACATCATTTGTATACATATATGTTGTAGTTTCATTTCTTAAAACCCAGATAAATCTCAAGTTTGATAAATAATATATATATATATATATATATAACAACTAATTATATTAGCAAAACTAGTGCAGTTAGTAACATATGATGGTAAACAGTTTAGATAACAGTAAAGATGGTATAGAACATTTTGTTGAACATATTATTGCAAATTTGTAATCAACATTGATTGTTTAACCTACGCTAATGAAATAATTAAGTTGGTATCACTATGATAATAACATATAAGTCAAGGCAAATAATATACCAGAAATATTATTATTAGTTTGCTTGAGAGTAGGACTATGAAACATCCAAGTTGGTACAACTATAACAATAACATATTGTATAATCTGAGATGGTCACAAAATACATCAAACAGTGCCAACACACTCTGGTGGAGAAAAGCAGAACCACAATCGATTCAATACAACCATAAACAAAAACAATAGGTTTAGACCAGTCGACCTAGCTATCAACACACTCTAGTGGAGAAGGACGGAACCACGTTTTTCCCAAAACAGACGATATCAGCACACTCTGGTGGAGAAAAGCAGAACCACGATCATCTCGTACCAAAGAAGAAAAAAAAACATCCACGATACCGACCCCGATGCCGGCCCTCGAAGCCGGCCCTCGTATACGACCTCGACACATAGTCCAACATCGAGCGCCATGGCTCAGTGGTTAGCGTTTCGGCTTCTCATGCCGCCGGACCGGGTTCCATCCCAGCTCCCGCCAAACACTTTTTGTCCTACTCCTCCCGCCATCTTTGTGACGTCATCGAGCTCTCGACCAATCAGAACGCGGGGCTCGATGCGGGGGATTTCTACTAATAGGACATCCATATTGTTTATTATTTGTTATTTTACAGAGCACTATACGTTCCCTATTACTATCAAGTTTTTGAATCCTTTCTACAACAACAGTTAACCCCCAAATAAGAACTCGTAATAAGAATTTTTTTTAATTTTTTGTCCTATTTATTTTATTTGTAAAGTAACTACAGTACTTTGACAATAAACATAGTTAAACCATAAACATAGTTCCTCTACGGACCATTCTCTGTATAAGTGGTTTAATAATGTACCCATTAGTTTGCTTAGCATACAAAGCTATTTTTTATCACTATTTAATTACCTAATGGGCGTATAGTAAAATGTTCTTAAACCATATGACAGGCCAATATTCTCAAACCTAATTTCTTCTATACCAAACGAATTAATGAGGAATAAACAGCTGAAATGGTCACAAAATATTTGTTAAGCTTACTTTGTGCATTGTGTAAAGTTTCAGATTTTTGTATATAAGTAGGCAGGTAATGTGAAATAAAACCTCTGAACCACTTCTTGGGACATCCTATACGTGTGTATATTAAGAATTATCATAATTACTTTTAATAAAATGCTTTAGATACTAATAATATCCCAAATTTGGGACTTTCGCAGAAACAGTACTGAGATTTTTACCGACAAGGTACAACGATTTTAAAATTAATGTGTTGTAGTACAAATTGAAGTAAAACATTACTGCAGCTATTTTGGATGCCAAACTACATGTATAACTAATAAAAACTGCATTTATCTACAGAAATACAAACAGAATAAATTCAAAATTATGTATATTTTATGTTGAATTAATAGTTGTAGCCTATTATTTCATGGAAACACGAGCAATTATGATTTATCAAAGTGCACTTTCATGCTAAAACGTTCTGTAGCTTGATATAACCTAACTGCACAAAGTTTGTTCCAAAGCTTACTTACGTTTTACCAATGAGAAGATTAACAAACTTTATATATTGTTGAGGTGTTTTAATGTCAGATCTAGGACTAAGAGGTTTTCAGTGTTCACTTTGACAATATAAAATGTTTGGTAACAGACATGAATGATACATAATATAGCAATAACGTTCATTATAATTAGTGTCTGTAGTCCTAGTGGAACAGCTAGGTTCCCTCGTATATATTTTACGATTATTTACTGACAAACTCGAATCGATTGGTTTAAACTTATCATTAAAGGTTCAAACAGTTTTCCAAACTAAATCACCATACATGATGTGTCAACCTAAATTAAACGAGCGTTATTTGTAATTAGAAGAGCCTCACTAATCTCAAATTACAGTAATAGTCCTCTCCTATAGTTAGAGGATGTTGTAAAATATGCTGCGAATTCAACAAATAAATGACAAGATAAACAAGTATAAGTATGAACAAGTATAAAAAGAAATGTTTTGTAAACAGTTTTGCTAATTGCATAATTTGTAAATAGATTGTTAAATATAGTAAATTTTAGTTTTTTTTTCTTAGCTATTCCCTAATGTTACATCATGACTCACAAAATAAATTAGTACAATATACTTCGAGCATTATTGTTAAAAAACATTTACCCATTGTTATAAAGATAATGGCACATTAATAGTAATTAAAAATCTGTGTGCATTACGTATTCCTATTGATATAAATAATCCTTTATCGTAATAAATAAATATTTGTACAAATAATAAAATTAAAAATAAAACAAAATAACACTACATACACATAACATATCAAACGCAATAATTATAAATTTAAAAAAACATACGAATTAGTGTCCGTCCTAAGTGTCAATATTTTTAAAACATTCGTGTTTTTAATAACAATAACAATTGTGACTGTATAAGACAAGTAGGAGGCGTGTAACATTCACTGTTATTATGTAATTTTGTGGTTAAAAGTTTAGTAAATTATGTTCCTTAATAGAAGCAATTACAAGGCAAATCTTAGTTTGACGCAAAGATATAACTAGTAAAGTTTAAGACCTCATATAAGATAAAGTTAAAGCATTTACGTTTGAGTGATTCAAATGGTAAAGTCGTTTGCGGTTTAGTGAGTGTGAAACAACGATTTGAGTTTAATCGAATGGAAACTTAAGTTCTCTTAAATGATTTGCCAATTTCTGAGACCGAGAGTATGATCTAAGGCTGATCTTAAGACGTTATAATACACTCATGTTAAAGAATGTATGGATACATTTCGAAATGTATAAAGTAATTTGTGTATAAATATAGGCTTTGGGATTTAGGATGTCTACATTTATGATAAGACAAATATTCGTATGCTAACTTGAAAAAAATTGTAAAACGGCTTTGGTATAACATGCATAAATAACACTATTGGTCACAAAGTAGCCTCTTACAGGTTTACACATTTCAATAAAAACATTTCAAACCCTGACGAAGATAGTCTTCCCCTCATAGTATTATCCTTTTATCCATCAATACAGGTCACAATAAGGTCACTCTTGGTTTTGGCGTTTAGTTCAAGTTATTATTTTTTATTTAATAAAATGTTTAACCACGCAATCTCCCCGAAATTATGTACATATTATATACGTACAGAGTGATAATTAAGTCTTAGGACGACTTTATAACTTTAAAACGAAAAGAGATGTCACAACCAAATTTGACAGAGCACTCCTGGTAATAGTAGGCTACCTTTTTGTGGCGATTGGATGTCACACGCTATAAGGTACGCTAGTTGCAAATTCAATGAATCTTTGAACATCTTGTCATTTTTTAATCGATTGTCCATTCGATGGCCGAATTGTGTCAATTATTGTTTTTTGCTTTAATTTAGCTTTAATTTTAACCTTTAATTTGATGCACATATCAAATTATGCTTAACTTTGAGATTTTCAACATACTCCTTATGGGCAGTCCCCCATAAGTGACATCTAATCACCATGTAATCATAAAAGTAGCTTACCATTACCAGTAATGATATGACAAATTTTGTTGCATATTTTTTGTTTTAAGTTATAAAATCGTTTCAAGACTTAATTGTCACCCTGCGTATGGGTGTAATATATATATTAATTTCTTTAAAAACTCACGCACTTTGTTCAAGCCGAAAATTAAACAGAAATAAGTACTTAAGGACTGTTCACACCGGCGTAGCCAGACGTATTAATACTTTTTCGGAATACGTAGCTGACGTAGCTCTTAATGTAATTCATAGAGAGTGTTCACACCGGCGTATTAATACGTGAGCTACGGAAGCTACGGCGCTGCCGCTACGCCGGCTAGCTACGCGTAGCTCGCATCGCCGAATACGCGCATGCGCACTAGCACACCGGACTGTCACCGCCACCCTCCCTCCACCTTATAATAAATTTATTTAAGCGGTAAATGTTGGATTATAACACAAAAATTAAGAATCACTTTAAAAAATCATTAAATCACTATAACAGGTTTATACTCAATGCTATAACATAACAACCAAGAAAACTTTATATGATCAATATAATAATACTTCATCATACGAGTACCTAATGTTCACTAACATTTTGCTTGTAAATCTCCTTATCAAAAAAGTCTCTCTATGGCTTATTATGGTTCATATTGTGGGCTGATATTTATGAAACATTAATGAATTATTTTTAGACATAGGCCTACGTCTTACTTACACCATAGAATATTTTATCATGTAATCCATGGATGAGCAAAATTATTGCATGTTTTCTGATAATATTTATTTTATATTATAATATATCACAAGTTTTATAGTCTACTACTGTATATACGGCCTAAAATTAGAGTGAAACATGTTTATCAACATTAACTCATTAATCAACAGACTTTTCAGGGTATACTATAAAAGCAGCAATTGAACCGTGACAATCTTAACTGAAATCCATAAAACGCTAATAAAAATAAACAATAAAATTACAAAAAAAATATTATAATAAAATAAACCAACAACAGCCGGCTCACCGGCTACGTAGCCGTCAGACGTAGCTGCGGTGTGAACAGTGCACGGTCAACGTATTAATACACCGAATACGTCTGCAGACGTCGGGCTACGCCGGTGTGAACAGGCCTTTAGGCACCAGAATGCTTAAACATACCAAACAGAGAAACAGTGAAACAAATGATTAAACAAGTAAATAAAGTAACGAGTTAGGAATGAAGAATACACTAGATAACACACCGATCGGATCAGAACTCCTGACATTTTAAATTTATTTTAACAAGGATATTTGATTTACTCTCTTCCTACACAACTCTCTTTCCTATAAATCTATATAAAAGCAATTAAAATTAACAAGGTTTAGTTATTAAAGTTCTTACAGAACATTTTCTTCCCATGATAAATAGCAAAAGATCACCATTTAACTTTATACGATAATTTTTATTTCAGAAACGTCAAATATAAAATTCCTTTGGATAGTACAACTTATTTGGAAAATATATTTCTACTTACAAAACGAAACAATAACGTGCTGCCCAATAACCTATATTGATCTCGACTAGATAGTTTGGAGATTTGGCATTTTGTGACATTAATATGGTGTTTTATTGATGTTTAACACAATAAACACAACTCGTTGTGATATCACAAACCAGATATCACGTTACGGATTAAGACATAAAATAAAATCCATAGAGTTATCAGAGAATCAATTATATCTAACGATGGAACCACGTTCGTTGCTGAGCGGTCGAAATCGACCGGTGCCGGCTGCGCGCCAGGTTCTACGCGGTCGAAATCGGCCGTTCCCATGATTAACCTTAAAACAGTCAGTGTGAGTTCAGCCATTGACACGGAACTTAGAAGCCTGTAGCTTAGAATGCGAGCTTTATTTTGGTGTAGATTGGTACTAAAGGGCCTCCCACAAGTTCTTTATCATTCTACTTTCCTCATTATGATCATTTCAAATCAAACAACTCAATGTTTATTACTATTTGTATATATTTTGTGCATAATAATACAGTATTATTATTATGGCAAAAGTATTAGTTATGAATAATTAATTAACAATTAGTTAAATATATCTCCTCTCGTAAGGTTTATTTATTTGCGGTATGGATATAATTATATAAACTGTTTATAGAGTAAGTTTGAATGATTGAACTGTTTAATCATGTAATGGAAATCATATGTAAACGTATTGAAATATTTGACAGTATAATATTTTCTATCATAAAAATGATCATTAAATATCATCATAATTTTTAAAATATAATGTAGTTTATTCGTATTAACTTTTATCAAAAATATAAATGCACTGCCGAGTGATTTATTTTACAATTCTGGGTTTTGTATCGAAACTGTTGAAGGAATGTAATAAAACGTCGCATCAGAATATCTTGAATATTACATGACAAATTGTTGGTATTCGTTTAGGGGTTTCGTTATTTTTTCTTGTTGATTTTAGTTTTTTAGAAAATTTGTATGTTGAAACATTTCCTTACCATTCCATTTTCTTAAGAGGTTGGTAGTAAGTTGGGGAGATGGCCTCTTTTAACCTTGCATTCGCCTGTCCACGTAGACTACAGCAAAGCAAGGTGTGAGCCGGTACAGTACAATGGTGAATGACCAGGATTCGAACCCACGACATCGCCGCCTCGGGCCCGGAGTCAGTGACGCCACCAACTGACCTCATCAATCACCTCATTGCCAAAGTCAGTCACCTCGTCGGCAAAGTCAGTCACCTCGTCGGCAAAGTCAGTCACCTCGTCGGCAAAGTCAGTCACCTCGTCGGCAAAGTCAGTCACCTCGTCGGCAAAGTCAGTCACCTCGTCGGCAAAGTCAGTCACCTCGTCGGCAAAGTCAGTCACCTCGTCGGCAAAGTCAGTCACCTCGTCGGCAAAGTCAGTCACCTCGTTGGCAAAGTTATATTTGAACTAATCGACGTAAGCGATATTGGTAATTATGATTGATTACAAATCATAAGTATTACTAAGCAGAAGAAAATAATGTACTATAAAAAGAAACCTCTATAGTAAAAAGTATAGTAATAAGTATAAAATGAGACCCCCCTATTATACCTCACGATTAATTCTACTTCTGATCAAGATAGAATGAACAGTAAGCTGACATTTGATCTTGTTTGTCTGCACTAAGATTATAACTTGCCTTTGACAAACAAGTTTTGTCCGCAAGTTTGCGCTACGTTTGACAATTTGATCAACAGTCTGTACGCTTCTACGAATCACATTTAGAAGCAGTTGTTAATCTTGCTGTACAGTAGGCCTACTAACGCCTACATCGGATGATTGGTCAATGTTCGTGGAAAAGCTCATCACGAAACTGTCTTTGCCAACAAGAGGAGCGCCAATATACAATAATATTTATTTGAGAAACTAGTGAGGTTTGTATAGTGGAGCCCAGTGTTTAAAAGCAGCAAACTGGATTTTATATCATTTATGTCCATAAACCATCGCTAGTAAATAAAATTCACAAAACCCTATTTTCAACAGTTCGTTGACTTATGACACGGTTCGGATCTATTTCCAGGGAGATTTCTTACAAAATAAAGATAACAAATGAAATTAAAACGGACCAAGTTAAATTTAAAATGTGCACAAGTGAATAAATAATCTATATGTTTATGGATGGAAAATAGTCTAATCCAAACAGTAAGTTTATACTACAGAATATCTACTCTAATTATATATGAAAAGTGAGGGTAAAACTGTGTCAGGCGACGATAGAATAATCAACTAAGACAATATCACCAAATTGCGCTATAGTTGGCTACACCAGGACTATTATTGCTGGTACGAAGTCTCCTTATACTTCATAGCACATGGCTGGGTTAAGTTATGTTTAAATTGACCAACCAAAGGTCAAATAAATTAAACAGTGCAAAAGTATCGTTTTGCTGAAGTTCAATACTTATCGATGGCCTAATTTAATTGGTTCTTGATGAAAAATATTATGATACTGCACTGAAAAAGTATGTACAATAACTTATATTCTCATTTATTCGTCAAATCAATGGTAGGATTTAGATAAAACTTTTAAAGGGGAAATAGTTTTATTATATGGTAAGACACTATACAGAGACACTTGTATTGTAGTAGTGGTGAACCCAGAATATGACCCCACTTTCGGCATTTTTTGGCTCATTTTTAGAGGGCATGGAGACGTTTATAGGGGCACTGGAGACGTTTTAGAGGCTATATGTTGGCATTTTTGCACTTTTTCTATGAGAAAAATTGAGTATATTTTTTTAGCCACTAATTTCAAAAATCCTGATCTTTGCCCATAAATCCATTGTAAAACCTTATTTCTTACTTATTCCCTATATATATATATTCGAAATCAAGCTTAAAAAGCAATTTCTTATATTTATTGACCCATACAAGTGTAAATTTAGAGTAGTGGTGAACCCACAAAGATACCTCACTTTCGGCGTTTTTGGACCCAGGACTTTTGAAATTTTTTGGCGAAAAAACACCCCAAATAGATAAAATATGATGGTTTTACCCCATTTTTGGCGTTTTAGAGGCTATATGGGGGCATTTTTTGGTCAAAAAATGTTATTAATACTGAAAAAACAAGCCTGGAAAATGGCTCATTTTTTGGCCACTTTTTTAAAGACCCGGTTCTCGGCATGCGAACTCGGGCATGCTCCTAACCCATAGGCACACTTCTGATCCCCAGCGATGACAAACTAAAAGTCTTATGAAAAAATGTTTGAAACAAAAATTGAGTAACATCTAATCATCTATAAAATTCTGTTGTAATTCTGTCGACATCTCACTCTATTAGACCGGTTTGCGACATTATTTGGGTGTGACAAGCAAGTAACTGTTTTATAAGATTTTCGATTGTATAAACATTAAAAAACCATTTATGATTGTTGTTCGAATGTGAGTTAATAGAAAATGAGCATACGCATAACCACTGGTACGCCTACTTCAAAAAGCTATATGAGTTAGGAATAGCTCATAAAATATCTTTTTCCTACAGTCACCCGACAAAGTAGGCTTCTTTGCACAGATTATAGTACAGAAAGACTTACTTTGGCACACAGTTTTTACTTTCGCACACACCAGTTTTCCAACCAAACAACACAAAAACAGCGTGCTTTTATTAAGCACGTAATCCGTGTACGCTTGAAAATAAGTTGGCAACACTTAAAGATGTTACGACTTCGATCAGCTGGTGTAGCGTTTCCCATTTCGTTCAATGTTTGGATTTAACCTAACCTTAAAACGTGTTTTACTGTATTTGAAAGACTAATCATTTATATGATTTATAGTAACTGTAGAAAAATTTTATGTGTAACAGTGTGCACGAGTCCCAATAGTTACACAAATAACTATTTCTTGCACATAGGCCTAATACAAGAGAATAACAATTCCATAACTTATTAGGATCTTTTCTGGCATCTAGTTACAAATTATTAGTTAACTGTAATTTAACGACTGCAAACTATATGTCTCCATTTTGTTTTGTGATTTGGATGTGATTCTACCCTCAGATGAAAAGGTACAATAGTTATTTGTGCAACTAGTGAGAAAAGTGAGCAATTGACTCACTCGAGAGAAATCCTTATAAATCGAGTGAGGCAATTGTACTTTGAACTCGAGTTGCACATTATACTTTTCTTACAGTTACCATAAAACAAATAAATTTGTGAAGAAACATAACCTATTTTTACACAGAAGTGAACTTTTAATATAACATTTATGTGAAGTGACAAATACAACAGAACAACAGCTGACCAGCTGATTTACAGCCAGGGCTGCCAACGTATTTCGCGCGCATACGATGTTGCCTGCATGTTACGCGCCCACTATTTCGTGCCTTCACGTTGCAAATCTGGAGTGAGACAAAGTAATTAGAGTGAGACAATGTTAACATTGTCTCACTGATGAGCGAATTGGCCACTTTGCTTTCTCAAATCAGTGAGAGAACATGTACATTGTTAGGTAACTGTAGGAAAAGATTATTTCTATGTTGGTACACAATTTAGCCTTTGGAAAATTGTAAAACTATTTTGAAAGAGCCTCTGAAAATACAGTTGTTACGGTTCTTCCAGTGAAGAAATCATTGTCAAATCGTATACCACACGTATATATTTTCACTATCGCACCCTTTTTAAACGTCTGTGTATGAAAATAGTGACGCAAAAAGAGATAGGAATAATATTAATGGACCTTTAATTTTTTTCAACGATGTTTCAAAAAAAGGTAGGGTGGCATGTTCCAGTTTCCTGACATCGCAGTACCGGATATGTTGGGCGTGTTTGCTTTGGACATGTTCGATAGTGTGTCGACAGATTAGAACAAGTCGGACGTGTTCAATGTTCAGTGCTCGTGATGTGATAGTGATGTTCTATTGACAAGTCACTAGTACAGTAATGATTGCAATATCGATTTACACTTGAACACTGTACCATATTTGAAACATGAGTACAAAAATGACTTGCAAACAGATACTATTTTACTTCCTGTACTGTAAAACGTTGGATCTACAGGACTTACAATACTTTTTTCAAACCAGTAATTGACACTGGGTAAGACACGATTAAAGTGATTAAATTAAACTTGCATTTAGACGCATATTCCAGAATGAAATACTGTAAAAGATTTAATGTGCTTATTACTTGAAACCTCTTAATTTATATGTCCTTAGACGGAGAAAGGAATGCAAATTGCATTTCCATATCAACTGATTGCCCGTTGTTATTTCCCAAACATTTTGTTTATTTTCATTACTGTGTTGTTGTTGGAAAAATGACAACCCCACAAAAAAAATTATTTTTGTTTTATTGCCAGCGATTTCAGTCAATATTAAATACAACGAGTGTGTCAAAAGACGTTGCAAAGGCCATTTGCACTCGTGTTACACATAATATATTTCCTATAGTCACTATAAAGCGTATAATTAATTAGTCTTTCAAACACTATACAACATATGTTAGGTTATGTTAAACCCAAGCGTTGCACGGAATGGGAAATAATGAACCAGCTGATTGTAGTCGTAGTATCTTTAGGTGTTGCCACAGAAAACGTACTAGTACGTTTTCTGTGGTATTACTTATTTTCAAGAGTACACGTATGAACGGTAATAATCAGTATACACAGAATAAACAAGTAATTTTGTAACTTTCTTACTTACGCACCAAGAAGAAAACAGTTCGTATGCTCGTTCATACTTCTTTTTAGATGTTTCAAGAAACAGGTTTAATGAAACACGTTTTGCAGTTTCTGCTATATATTTCTTCTGGTGTACACATATATTCACAATCACTGAGTTCATTATTCTCAACATATTAGGCCCACTTATAATTATTCTTTAAAATACTACACTTAAGGTTATGTTCAAAACAAGCATTGAACGAAAATAGAATATAAACACGAAATGACAGGTTAAATCATAGTATCAATAGTCAATCAGCTGATCATAGTAGCAGTATGTGTTGCCAACCTATTTCCAAGTGTACACGGATTACGTGCATAATAGAACCACGCTGTTTTGTGTTGTTTGATTGAAATACTGATGTGAGCCAAAGTATAAACCTCTTTAATTTAAAACGCCCTACATATTGAAGCAATTAAAATGGCGGATAACAAAGTCTAGAAGTAGATTTAGCTCACCGAGTTTATGCAAACAATTATATTATACAGTTAAAGGCCTTTGGACATGTTTATATTGAAAATATTTTTTTGCCAAACTGATATTATTTTATGCTAAAATGAGGTAAATGACAAGAGGATGGCAGTGATAATGGACTGAACTTTTGATGCTAATCTGTTTATGCTCTTTAAGTGACGCTTTTAACACCTTTTATAAGGAGCAATAAAAACTGCAAAGATTTAGAGTAATAGCATTAAACATTGTGTAATAAAAAGATTCTAGGTTCTGGCATTTTTTACATAATGTGTACGGTATGCAATATACAGGGTTAGTAAAAAGTGTGGAGACCCCCTGTTATTTTTTTAACGGTCCATACTAGAAAAACTAAACTCGGCACACCATTATGGCATGTTATGAAGTAATTTTTGGGCATAACCGCCACTTGGCGTTCATCCCCAAAATAGGGAATTTTGGGGGAAACTCAAAAATTTCAAATACAAAGACCCATCGAGTGACCCCTCATTTCGAAGGTCCTGGTAAAAGAAAACCAACAACGCAAACTAGAGGTCTCTATCTCAGTTCAGTAAAAATTGGCAGCCAATTGAAATTCTCATAAGTTCCCAAACCCAAAATGGGGGATTTTGGGGGAAACGCAAAGATTTTAAATGATTATCCCCATCGAGTGACCCCTCATTTTGAAGGTCATAATAAAGAAAAAGTAACAACGCA
The DNA here is from genome assembly GCF_028750875.1 of Macrosteles quadrilineatus. Lineage (NCBI taxonomy): Eukaryota > Metazoa > Arthropoda > Insecta > Hemiptera > Cicadellidae > Macrosteles > Macrosteles quadrilineatus. The sequence goes on along the minus strand of NW_026542600.1, from coordinate 4,412,039 downwards.
AACTATAGGTCTCTATCTTAACACAGTAAAATATGGCAGCTAATGGAATATAAAATGCAAGTTATTTCCGATTTCTAAAGATTTCAATCAGCTTCCATCTTTTACTGGATTGAGATAGAAACCTCTAGTTTGCGTTGTTAGTTTTCGTTTACCAGGACCTTTAAAATTAGGGGTAACTCGATGGGTCTTTGTATTTGAAATTTTTGAGTTTCCCCCAAAATCCCCCATTTTGGGGATGTGCACCAAGTGACGGTTATGCCCAAAAAGTACTTCATAACATGTCATAAAGGTGTCCCGAGTTTAGTTTTTCTAGTATGGGCCGTTAAAAAAATAACAGGGGGTCTCCACACTTTTTACTAACCCTGTATAATATCTTTCATAATGTTATGTTCATAACCTTACTTTAAAAATTTTCATTCCAAATAGGATTTATGTATGCAGAACAAGGCTTAATGATTATTATTAACGTTAATTGTGTATTTATTAGGAACAATAATATACAATAATGCAATAATACAATAATACAATAATAACAATAATACAATAATAACAATAATATTTAAGCTAGTTTTTACTTTTACGTTTATACAATCATATAATACTGACATTTTTTTATTATTTCGGAAACTGTAATTTTTATATTTGTCAGTTGTTGTTTAGCCATGATATTCATCATCTATGTTCGCATGGTTCCTTTGTTCCCCATGACCAAAACAACAGTGTGTCGACAGGTATTAATGTAGTATGTATGTCAATGATTAATTATTGTTAAGCACAATATATCTCCAAGGAGCACCTGACATGTTGCAACAGGATGAGGAAGGTGTTTTGATGGGAGAATCTAAAATAGTTTAGGTCTTCATCAAGAATTATTTGAACCCGTAATAGGCAAAACATCTGATAATGAAAGGAATGTCATTGGAACTATGCAATTTCTATTACTATCCTTTATTTATTATTTTTCGTCTAGTAATGTTAGTTATTTTTTCAAAGTTAACTTATTTATTATGAGCTACAGTCCTTTTAGTCCAGTAAAATAAGACATTTTGGTATGCAAAAGGTCGGGTAGTTCTGATTTTTGGATATGTTGTTAGTATTGGGCCCATAACATAAAATTCAAGTTATCCACCTCGAGATGCTGCCGCTCGCCGCGGGGCGCGCCACTTGTTATCGAAATATCAAAAATATGGCAATTCCTATTGTTTTTCACTCAATCTCGCGAACCGTTGCTTTTACCGAAAATTTTATATTATAACATTAAAGAAGAATAAATTTGTGACAGTATAAGCCCAACAGCAAGTATGTAGCGTAAATAATGGTCAAAATACAGACCATCAAAATAAATAAATTTTCCAAAGACGTATAAAAATTGTGGTTTTTTCAATATTTCCACAATATAGTTGTTTGAAGCAAACACCGTATTGATTTAGAGAGTATGGCAGTTTATTTGCTATTAATAGAAAATAAATGAAAGTATGAATAAAAATACCCCCACCTCAGCAAACCTGCAGACTAAACGAATTTCCATTTGCTTGATTTGATTTTCACAAACCTATTTAAATAACATTAGCTTTAATTGGTGTCTAGGTTTGCTGCTACAGGGAGGGTAATATAGTATATAACATAATAATAGTATGATAACAAACAAATAAATTTACCCAATTTTATAAAAATGTGTCTATAAATAAGAAAAAAAAACAATAATTAAAAAATCTTCGCTATTGGAATAACTTGAGGGTTTTTAATTTACATTTTTTAATTTTCTCCGTAACCAATAACTGTAAAAAAACATTTTAATGTACTAAATTATTTGTTTTTAAAATCTACAAAACGGCCGAATCTTTTCATCAATTTCGTTGTCTTGAGCAATGCGAGAATGGCGCACATGTTGCTCACTGTTAATGTTCAACTGACGTCATTTTTTGTAATATTTCTCAACTTCCTACAGATTTGATGAGGACGGATCATCCCAAGCGCCCATCAAGTTACAACATTTTGTCTGTTATCCCTCGTCCCCGAGTCAATCCACCACAGCTTTTCATTGTCTTTATGAGGGCCTGTTCGATGGCCTAATCAGACCAAATTCCACACCAGAGCTTGTCTGTACGTCTTGTAGTGAAATTTCCAAACTTTGTGAATGGTTTGTGTTCTTCAATATTAATCCTGTATTTCAATTCATATTCAGCATGTCCTGTATAGATGGGCTCACTTGGCGTGGAAAAATTACCCGTTGCATGGAAGATCTGTAGAGTGATTGTAATTGGAATATCTTATTTGCCTGATCTTTCGGCCTCAATAAACTGTTAACTATGTTAAACTGTTTTATTTGTTTTCATGTGAAAGTATTGTATCCAAAGCTTAGCTTAAATGTTTATGTATAAACATTTGACAGCTTTGGGAAGAGTAGTTTTGCCGTTGAAGGTATATTTTGAAGGTCTGTTTTTCGGCATGTAAACCTACATTTATTAAAACGAGTTCGCAAAGCATGATCATTGAAGTATAAGACAAAACTTAAAAAATTAATTTATGTTTTTAGAAACGTACGCGAAATTCTTAACATTAATGAAATAAAAATGTTATACTATGCATTTATCCAATCGGTACTTCAATATGGAATTATAGTATGGGGAGGAGCTAGTAGTAATATTTTAAAGCCACTGTTTGTCAAACAAAAACTAATTATTAAAATAGCTTTTCAATTCAATAGGCGTTTCCCTACAAATTTATTATTCAAAAACACTCAATTACTTTCGGTGCGTCAACATTTTAAACAAAACTTTACTCAAAACTTTACTTGTATATCAAGATCAACTCGTATACTCCAATCAAGATTTAATAGTGACGCCAATCACGCATAACTATCCCACCACAAAAGCTGTAAATGTAGGTATGCAGGTACCCCGAGTTTTCAAGTCTGCAAACCTTACCAATGCTTTTTATATTGCGAATCTTTTGTATAGAAATATATTATCAGAGATTAGAGATCTACAGGTATCTCTTCCAGTTTATAAACGTTCGGTAAGCAGTTGTCTGTCGGAGATTGGGCTCGATCAGTCTGAGACACTTATCAGTTCAGTATGCCATACATAACAATAATAAATACACAAGTACACCAAACAATATTTAGCGTACAGACATTAGTAACTGCAACTCCATTCACTCGACTTCCTTTTTAGCTGTCTCATAGCTTAGTTGTAAATAGTATTTTGATTAATTTAGTTTTAATTTTTAAGAATATTTCTAATTTGATTTGTAATAGAGCTCGTCCCGCACAGGTCCTTTACGGCATATGCGGGACTGTTTTTCGTATTTTGTATATGTATATATTGTAAAAAATTTTTGTAAATAAAACAGATTTTGATTTGATTTGATTTGATTTGATCAGGCCATGGGAACGGTTGCTTTATGGGGTTTTTTGTTAAGAACGGGTTTTTCGTATTTTTGACCCTTAAAACATACAATTTTACAATGTATCTCCAAACCATTTTGTAGAGCTTAAAACAAATAATTTAGTACATTAAAATATTTTTTACAGTTATTGGTTACGGAGAAAATTAAAAAATGTAAATTAAAAAACCTCAAGTTATTCCAATAGCGAAGATTTTTTAATTATTGTTTTTTTTTCTTATTTATAGACACATTTTTATAAAATTGGGTAAATTTATTTGTTTGTTATCATACTATTATTTTTTATATACTATATTACCCTCCCTGTAGCAGCAAACCTAGGCACCAGTTAAACATAATGTTATTTAAATATGTTTGTGAAAATCAAATCAAGCAAATGGAAATTCGCTTAGTCTGCAGGTTTGCTGAGGTGGGGGTATTTTTATTCATACTTTCATTTATTTTCTATTAATAGCAATTAACTGGCATACTCTCTAAATCAATACGGTGTTTGCTTCAAACAACTATATTGTGGAAATATTGAAAAAACCACAATTTTTATACGTCTTTGGAAAATTTATTTATTTTGGTGGTCTGTATTTTGACCATTATTTACGCTACATACTTGCTGTTGGGCTTAAACTGTAACAAATTTATTCTTCTTTAATTTAATAATATAAAATTTTCGATAAAATCAACGGTTCGCGAGATTGAGTGAAAAACAATAGGAATTGCCATATTTTTGATATTTCGATAACAAGTGGCGCACCCTGCGGCGAGCGGCAGCATCTCGAGGTGGATAACTTGGATTTTATGTTATGGGCCCAATACTAACAACATATCCAAAAATCAGAACTACCCGACCTTTTGCACAGCAACCCCATTTTTTCTGACAGATTTACTGGACTATTTACATATGGACAGTGATTGCACTGTTTTATAGACAAGATTAATGGGCCTGGACAAAAATATAAAATATGTTGCTTCGTGTTTAAATTTTACCTAAATAAAAAAAAACAGTATGCAAAGAGAATCGAATAATTGCAAGATTGTGTGCTCAACGCAAACACTTTGTGGCAAAACAGTATTACAGTACTAACATATTAAAATATTGCCATTGATTATGTGTTAATTGGATTCAGTACTAAGAAGTGGACAATTAAACCACACAACCCTAGTACATAAAGTGATTTGTGCTCTGATTAATAGTTCGATTGAAAGACTTTCTTATAGCCTTATAAGCCTTATTTTAGCAATCTACTTACACATAAATTATGTGTCATCCATACATAATAAATGTCTCTTACTCTTCTACCTAGGAATTGTATGATACAATTACATATACGGGTTTTGGCTTTTAGTCACAGTCACAGGATACTGGAATCAAACAGGTAATAAATGAGATTTGAAAGGGTTCACAGAATCGAATAATAAGGTTATCTTCGAATTATACTGACTATGTGGTTGACATTTTGCATAAAAAAATGTAACGTGGTTTCCTTCCCCCCATGCGTGTAACTGACAAACTATTCAGGATATTAGTATTCATATCATTCAGGGTCTGTATATAATATTGTTGGGATATCCCCTAGAGAATAATTAATAATTTGAATTAAATGTGATAGATACTTCAAAATTGTAACTATTTGGTGTCATAGTGAGGGGTTATTCCGGACTTTTTTCCGTTATGATTAGTAAAAAATAAGTTTTAACGACGTTTCGTGATTTAAAATCCAACCCCGTCCTCAGGTGACAAAGTGTATAATTATAACAAGATTGCTAAACATACCCAGCTACCGCTGGAAACCCACTTCGGAAAACCACATAGAAAACTAAGTAGTCAGAACAACATAGAAACAGTAAAATCTTAACAATACAATAAGTTAGAAAAAAATGGGGACTTGATAAACAACATTTAAAATAAAATCAATTCAGCCAATTTATAATCGTGAACGATCCCCAAATCATGGCTTCTTTTACAGACAGCAAAGGAGGAGATAAAGTAAATTTTCCGCTCCAAAAATATTTGTTGTACAGTGACACATTGCTTCATTACAGCACCTGTAGAGGTACATTGACACTTGTCATTACTTGCATGTGACTTGTAATAATTACATTATCTCTACGTCACGTCAAGTGACAAATTACTGTACAGTGACACATTGCTTCATTACAGCACCTGTAGAGGTACATTGACACTTGTCAATACTTGCATGTGACTTGTAATAATTACATTATCTCTACGTCACGTCAAGTGACAAATTACCTTACAGTGACACATTGTTTAATTACAGCACCTGTAGAGGTACATTGACACTTGTCAATACTTGCATGTCACTTGTAAAAAGTACATTATCTCTACGTCACGTCAAGTGACATATTACTGTACAGTGACACATTGTTTAATTACAGCACCTGTAGAGGTACATTGACACTTGTCAATACTTGCATGTCACTTGTAAAAAGTACATTATCTCTACGTCACGTCAAGTGACATATTACTGTACAGTGACACATTGTTTAATTACAGCACCTGTAGAGGTACATTGACACTTGTCAATACTTGCATGTCACTTGTAAAAAGTACATTATCTCTACGTCACGTCAAGTGACATATTACTGTACAGTGACACATTGTTTAATTACAGCACCTGCAGGGATACATTTGCATATACTTGCATGTCACTTAATGTTACTATTAGAGATAAGTACATTATCTCTACGTCACGTCAAGTGACAAATTAATGTACAGTGACACATTGTTTGATTACAGCACCTGCAGGGGTACATTTGCATATACTTGCATGTCACTTGTAATAAGTACATTATCTCTACGTCACGTCAAGTGACAAATTAATGTACAGTGACACATTGTTTGATTACAGCACCTGCAGGGGTACATTTGCATATACTTGCATGTCACTTGTAATAAGTACATTATCTCTACGTCACGTCAAGTGACATATTACTGTACAGTGACACATTGTTTAATTACAGCACCTGCAGGGGTACATTTGCATATACTTGCATGTCACTTGTAATAAGTACATTATCTCTACGTCACGTCAAGTGACATATTACTGTACAGTGACACATTGTTTAATTACAGCACCTGCAGGGGTACATTTGCATATACTTGCATGTCACTTGTAATAAGTACATTATCTCTACGTCACGTCAAGTGACAAATTAATGTACAGTGACACATTGTTTGATTACAGCACCTGTAGAGGTACATTGACACTTGCCAATACTTGCATGTCACTTGTAATAAGTACATTATCTCTACGTTACGTCAAGTGACAAATTACTGTACAGTGACACATTGTTTAATTACAGCACCTGCAGGGGTACATTTGCATATACTTGCATGTCACTTGTAATAAGTACATTATCTCTACGTCGACCATTTGTGAGCTTTAATTGTCTCACTAAACATTTCAACGAGTTGATACAATTAATTGGCCTAGGTAGGAAAGCAGTCGTTTTTTGATGATTCAAAGATTAATGTTTCCCCTTCCAGTCCTTAATTTACGGTCACTTAACAGCTTTGCTCTTTCTAAAAGTATTGTTTTGCTTCGCCTCTAATTTATCACTAGCTTATCAAACTCATTCCCCTCCATTTACCACACAACTTTTGTGCAAACAAAAATTCTTTCAGGAATTCCTCTTTCTTGTCGCTTTTATTGTTTTGAGCCTCCATTAAGGGCCAATTCATTATTTTTCATGTTTTTTTACATCCGTTTACATTGTAATAAACCATACCATAGTACATTATAACATATTAATACAGTAATAACAAGAAAACAAGTAAAAAATACTAAGTATGAGATCAATAAACATTTTATACCTGAAAGCAATGTAGCTTACATTATAAACCTCTTGTAATCAGACCAGTTAGACAACTTACTCCTTTGTCAACTACATACTATAATTCACACCCACACACTGGTCATGTTGTTTCCAGATGACATTAACAATAATCACACAAGATACCGAAGAGCAAATACGGTTGTTTGATGAATATTTTAAGAGGGTCGTATTATATTATATTTGTTTTGTAAAAATGTTATTTTGACTGAAAGTTTTCACGAAGGAATAAAGTCCCTTGTGAAGATAAAGGAACTTTCCCAAACTGAAAGTCTTTCCTAGGGGGCTCTGTTGTGTCCAAGCTTCACATTGGAGTTGTTGATAGGATTTCATATTAACGATCTGTTTTTAATAAATGTATTCACATAGCCAGTGTTCGAATATATTTTGACAAATAAATTAAGCATCATGTGCCGCTATAAGATTTTAAACGATTGTTCACTTTTAAACCCATGAACACCATTTAGTTAGTAGCCCTGGATTTTGCATATTCCATTGCTGCAACCTCGCTTGTGCTTGCATCCCCTCGACTTATCGAATGTCCTTCTGTATATAAAGAAAACTAGGGTTATGATGGTCTATGGTGCCTCGGATCGTAGTTATAAACTCGACTTCATAATGACTTTCTTTGAAAACCACATATGAAAATTTTACTTGAATGAAACGTATAGAGTAACCAAATTTGTTAAGAAATCGTAAATACAGCTTTTTTGAAAACAATGTTCGTACTTGATTTTTAGCTATTCTTTTATTTTACCTTAGTCAGAAAAGTCAAAACAATATGTAGTATACAAAAGTCGTCAACAAAGATTCATTCAGTTAATTTAAAACTGGTAAGAGTGTTCTTTTTTATTATTTCCTAGGGTTATGGGATGAACAAAACACTATGTATGCATATACTAAATATTGGAGCAAATGTGTGAAACCCAATTTTTTAAATCGAAAACCATGTTTTATACCTGTTATATTTTACAGTGACTTAATGTCCCTTCTCTTGCCTTGTTTTAACTGTGTAAGGTTATTACGTTTCATAGATATTTTAGACCCAAGTTTCTAATTGTTTATGGATTTATTGTCGTTATAACATATAAAAATTCCTATGTAGGACGCAACATCATAATTTGTAATGTTAATTACTGTGATTCCACACCAGCCATAAATTTCAGTATGAATGAATAAACAACAAAAGTAAAGTATAACAAAAATGCCGTTAATTTTTTATTGTATTTATTTTTTTTTTAAATACATCACCAAGTAACAAAATAAACTGTATGTGTTTATTGTATTCAGTATTATGCTATTTGTTCGTGCAAAGGATGTATTTAGTGAGTGACTGTTAACCCTTTAGTAAACTGCAGCCCCTTCCACATAGATATTTCCTAAACCTCCCCTTAATGATCACCGTTTACACATATTGCTTCCCATTAGACCCTTCCTGCCAGCCTCAAAAGTGCCACGAACTTCATTTGTACTTATTCCAGTACATTTATAAACTGGAATAAAGACTTAATTCATTAATAAATTCGTAATTTTAGGATAGGACAATCTTTCAAATTAATTAGTGAATGTATATTATAGTTAACAAAGAGGGCAGTCCATTGTTTATATACTTAACATCATCATTGCTTTCTATTACTTATAAATTAAAACCTCATTTTATATTTCATTTCCTTACTTAAATAAGCCATTCTTTTCATTAATGTAACTCTATGCAAAATTAAGTTGATTTTATTTTATTTCATTACTCTTAACGAACATTTATATAGTAATGTATTCTGTTTAAATTATAAATAACATTTATTTATTTTGTTTTATTAGTATATGTGTTTTACTTGATTTTTAAAATTTAATATTTTTTTGTCAATTTGTCATAACATTTGATTTATTTGGCTAGAAGTAACATTTACATCTACTGTGTTTTAAACTTTTATGCCGTGAGCATCTATTGAAATATGCAGCTTGGATTTGTGGCAGCCAGCAAGGAAGTTTTCCCATCAATTGTATAATGTTTGCTTGAACTATTTTACCCTAAAAAGATTTTCGGGTTGATTCCATAATTACTTTCTAATACAACTTTTACCAAAGTATGAAATCGGTTTGAAAAAGGGGAAAATATAAAGATAATGAGATTTCTTGTTAATTAATTAGATTTTTAGTTTTTATTTAGTGTTTAAACAAACAAATTTCTTTTGAAATAATATTTTGTTAAAAGCACACATTTTGCTACGACGTTTCAAGCAACTACATTAAACAAAGCCACATCAAAACCTAGAACATTATTGCAACTGTTTAGCTAAAATTCAAATCCCTAATGATCATAATAATTAAATAATATTAAGTAGTGTAATATTAAGTGAGTGTAGCATATCTTTCGCAGAAATTCACTTAATACAAACCAATCAACAAATGCACAGGTATTGACAGTTGTAACTTGGCCAAGTTTTGCAAAGTTTGACGCACAGCCCACCGATACTTAGATGTTCTTCTTGACAGGTTTAAGCTTTTAGGGAAATATGTCATGTGTACTTTAAAGTATTATATTTAATATTTGTTTATATAACTAAAATAGTACTTACAGTTTGTGTGTATACAGAATCTGATGTAGGTACGCTTGACCAATCTTCAACACTCTCAAATGTACAATTATGTGGGGGTGCTTAGGTTATATTTGTATGTCTAATGTGGTAACTATCGGGGTTTCACTTTTCTAAAAGCCTATTACTTCAATCAATAAACAATCACCTCTAAATGAGTTTATTTCAACTAATAATTGTATGATTTCGTACAAATATATTCCGTTGTACATACACATATCCATTTATTTGTGTAATAAATCTATTATAACATTACGTTTGTCACACTAGTTTGCACCGGATTGCTTTCAAACTAAGTGACTGGCTCACGAGCAACATATAACCATTGAAAATAACGTTAAACTCAATGTAGACTTAATAAGTACAATAAAAACGCGTTATTTTATTTTTATAACAAACTATTTTTTACTGCTTGAAAAGTAAGATAACGTAAAACGTATCACACAAAACCCTTAGTACAGTTTTTTGTTTTTTTTTTGTCCTAGGACGCTAGGCACGAGCCTAGGATTGTTTTTCACATTACTTCAGGCTAGACCTAGGGGTTGCGGCATTATCACTTAGATAAAATCCATTGGTGACTTGGTGGGGATCGAACCCGGGACCTCAAGGACTGAAGTCCCGTGCTCTAACCACTACGCCAGCTCGCTCCCCCTTTTATTTTATTTTTTTTTTTGTGGCCCAATCCCATAAGGATCGGGTGCAGAAAAGAAGAAAGTAGAAGAAGTAGAAGAAATGGTGAAGAAAGTATTAAAAATTTGTTTATAGACTCACCGTGTGTTCCCCTCCACGGAAATCTTTAGTAAAAGGCGAAAGATTTATTCGTTTTGAAGGGAAACCAGAGTACAGTAAGAGTTAATATTGATAACTTAACCTTAGCCATCAAAGGATATCAGAATGTCACTAGTTTTGAGGCGTACTAACCTACCTTGCTAACCTGTTGGTTACTCGGAGTGCAAAATATCCATCTAAATGTTTAAAATAATTTAATGAACTGACATTAAAACCCATGATCGCAGTAGTTAAGATAGATGTTATGCAAATTTACATAAAAAAATAAAACACTTAGTCGGAAGAAACCCGAAACCGCTTATAGAATTTTCAGAACTCAAACGCATACACTAGTTTTTTGTAGGTTTTATTTTATGAAAATCCGTTTTAGAAAGTGTTAAGTAACTCCTTCTAACCTGTCAACGTCATTCCATTTCATATTAAACTGACGCAAAACTAAAAGCCTTCTCAAAATATAAAGAGTTTGACGTGCTAATCTTGGGTCCATTAACGGCGCGATCTCGTTCGTCCTGTTCTGACTCTATCAGTGTAGTGTAGTTTCGTCCTGTTCTGACTCTATCAGTGTAGTGTAGTTTCGTCCTGTTCTGACTCTATCAGTGTAGTGTAGTTTCGTCCTGTTCTGACTCTATCAGTGTAGTGTAGTTTCATCCTGTTCTGACTCTATCAGTGTAGTGTAGTTTCGTCCTGTTCTGACTCTATCAGTGTAGTGTAGTTTCGTCCTGTTCTGACTCTATCAGTGTAGTGTAGTTTTTAAATCCTAGCACTATTATGGTATCTAATATCGAGAAAGTATGTTTCAGGTTTTTAGTAACACATACGTAATAATAAATATATAACCATATCGTGATAATGCAGCAATCGTTGTTTTCTTGGCAGCTTCTTTACCTTTAAGACCACTTAAAGCCTTTAATTGGGTATTTTCTCGGAAATAACACCTCTCGTTTAAGTTTTCTAAAGACGATGCTGTAAAGAAAGCTAACCCTTACTGTTCGGATTTCTTTCATTTTGTGAAATAATCCTTTTTCTATTAAGGACACACAAAGCCCTTCAGAAGGTTAAGGAACGGATTTTCTCGCAACTTATAAAATTAATTACCTTCTTTGGCTCAAGGACAACAGATAGGTTGTATAAGGAAAGCTTCAAAAGCTTTAAATTTTATGGGTTTAAATTTATCAAGGATTTATTGATATTCTGTAGTTATTATTTTAAACATATACATTAATTGATGCTACTCAAATACAATTAATAGTACCTATATTCGCTGTAATTTTAGTTTTAAATTATAAGAAAATAGCGCGTTGATTTTAGCGATATGTCTTAGCTCAAATTTGCGTCATTGTATTTTATACATACATAGATAGTTAAGGATTGCAAGCCCATCAAATCTTCCTCAAAGATTATCTTTAACTGTAGAGTTTTCACAATGAAAAATCATAAATATTAACACAATGTCCACCCAAATAGGAGACCATTATGTATTTTAACAAAAGACACTCCACTTTGATGAAAACAGAAGCGTTTAAACTTCAAATCGGATCCAAAGTAGAAAAGCTTTTAATGTAGCTCCTTCCAATATATATATTCAAGGACAAAATCAAATACTCAGCTGAAGATTACGACCCAGTCTAAGTTCCTGGGTTGATTTTAATATTTAATGTTGGAGTTTATAAGGAATCTCAGTAATTTTTCGTTACCGTACTTGTATTCCAATCTTTGTTTACATTTTCTCATATGTAACTCAATTATTTACGTTCACACATAGTTACTTCATTCGTATATAGATTGTTTGGAATTAAGACTAGCTAAAAGTAACTTATTTCTGAAAAAAAAGAGAAAGTTACATTGCGAGAAGGGTCTAATAGGGAACGTTTAGTTTAAAGGTGCCCAACGACTGGTCATCTGTTTAAGACTAGCTATTTCTTTTCAGTCCAGAGTTCTTGCTAAACACATTGACACCCCAATATGGGTGACCATTTAGCTTAATTAAAATGTCTAACACTTTGAAGCAAAATCTTGCGTATTTTGGGATTGTGTATAGTGATAAGACTTTCCAAAACATAGTTTGCACAAAATGAGTTTTTAAATTGCCTCAAGAGTTCCATCAGATAAAAATGTTTCATAAGTAAAAGTATAATATGTTGGAGTATGTGGGGTTACTAAAATGTGTGTATGATGACTAAAATAATAATACTTACGCATATTTTCAAAGATTTAACCTTATCCATAGTAAATCAAATCCGTTTATACAGGGTGATTTGTTCTCAGTGTGACAAAATTTTCTTGATATAAGTACAAAGTAAATGAAGTGTGATGATGCATATGAAATGTTCCAAGTCTCAAAATCAGCGTCCCAAAAATTATTTTATGTTTTTCAAAAATAACCATGCTTTGAAACTTAATACAGCAATTTCTCAATTACCTGTATATGGATTTGAGTAGATAATGTAATTTTCGTGTTCTACATTAAATTTTGAACTCCGACACTTTCTTGTATACAGGGTGTGAAAAATGCAATAGACCATTGTTTTTAAAATTTTTATCAAACATCTTAATTTTTATCTTTGAATCTATTTACAATGGAGTTTTTACAACTGATCCTCCGTCATTTTCTATTATTATTGTTCAAAATTTAATGTAGAACACGAAAATTACATTATCTACTCTAATCCATATACAGGTAATTGAGAAATCGCTGTATTAAGTTTAAAAACATGGTTATTTTTTAAAAACATAAAATAATTTTTTGGGAAGCTAATTTTTAGACTTGGAACATTTGATATGCATCATCACACTTCATTTACTTTGTAATTACATCAAAAAAATTTTGTCACACTGAGTACAAATCACCCTGTATAATAAATAAACTAGGTTCCTTAACATGTTACGTACTAAAATACTTATATCTTTGAACGAAAAGTAAGGGTCCAACTAAAAATTAGCCAACCACTTATCAACATTATCAAACAGAATTGTACAATTCGTAATTCAATAAGATTTTTACCTTATTTGAAAAGCAAGAGGTTTCAACCTATTCAGCCTTTGCCAAGCAGAAAGCACTTTAACCCTTCACGTCAGCAGAGGCAGCAGATATATGCATTATCTATAACTGGACTCAGCACAACAGCTGTTTTCTATGGGTTCACCAATATATCATTAGTTCGACATACTAGTATTTATAAAGCAGTAAGCTTGAAATAGTATTACTGTTTCATTCTAACATTTACTTCATTAAAACAACTATGATATGTTCGTTATTCTGTAATTGTTTTTAATTAATTAAAAGATTAATTTGTTAGTGGTACTATTCTTATTGATTTTATACCAGTCAATAATTTACTCATCGACAAAATCAATATAAAACTGTGTTATCCTATACCAACGTGTGAGTAGGGTTCGCGGGCACAACGTTTTTGTATTAATTAATGTGTTTACATTTTTTTTACTACTTAAACTGTATTTATTATCCGTACCAAAAAGTAATTTTAAATATATATAGAAATTTGACGTAACTTTTAAAGTATTCACCCGCCATAGTTTATCATCACCTTCAGACAGGAAAATCACTCATTTAGTTGCTACATATTTCAGTAATTACTGTATTGTATTGTAACTCTGATCTCATGCTGTATTAGCCATCTTGCACACCTATTACTTTTACAAATCTATATTCACTGTTTTGGTTGTTACCATTAGTTGAATAAATAATAAATAAGTTTTATAATTTAATTTACAATCAAATTATATAACTAATTTAAGTTATTTAGACTATTTCAATTATTTACAAACAATATACATACAGGGTGTCTCACGAGAGGTGTCTCAAATTGATTACGGAAAAACGGCTTAACGTACAAGGATGAAATTAAATTATTTCCCGCTAAATTGACCCAATAACGTAAAAATATTTTTAACTTTTTCCCAATACAGGGTGTGCCAAAAAGTGAGGGTCACTAGTTCGAATCTCGGAATTTTCCTATATCAAATGCATGTTATTTGGGTGGCCCAATTTGAAACCCAAATAACATGCATTTAATATAGGAAAATTAGGTTTTTTGTTATTTATGCAAAAACTAATAGAGATACGAAGTAAGTGTAAATTACAAAGTTGTTAGGAATTGAAAAACCTATAAAATGATGTGCCACTTGACATATGTTGCTATTTGATTTTTTTTTTTTAAATGAACATTTGCAAATTTTCAAAAATATTTTTTTTTTTAATTTTTATAATTTCAAAAAACCGTTACTTGTAGCATATCAAAGTAAAGCTAATTTCATAACGAGTAAGAAAATTCAGCCGGAGAAGGGATAAATGCATTGGTATAGGAAACACAGAGTATTAAAAAAATATAGTTTTTTTCCAAAAAAAAAAACTGCCGTCATTTTGAAACAGAAAAAGATACCTAATTTCTGTTTTGCCAAAATGTTTGTCTATCAAATACCTTTAAAATGATGTATAACATGACATATGTTTACATTTGAAAATTCCGAGATTCGAACTAGTGACCCTCAGTTTTTGGCTCACCCTGATTTGGGAAAAAAGTTAAAAATACTTTTACGTTATTCCTTGAGGTTGATTTAGCGGGAAATAATTTTATTTCATCCATTTACGTTAAGCCGTTTTTTCGTAATCAATTTGAGACACCTCTCGTGAGACACCCTGTATATTACAACATTACTGAGGTGGGGTACGTTATTTCAAGGTATATTTTAAACAAAGCTTACAACATAATTTTTATATTCTGTCTGGTCGAAACATAGATTGAAACTAATACTGAAAATTTAGTAACCAATTGCATATAATTGATACCAGATTTGATGGCGAGCACATCAATATTGCTTCCAGTTCGCTTCCAAACCCGGTAAGTAAAGAATGTAACTCTATATTATATACACTGAGAAGTTAAATTGATATAAACCCAAAACAAATGAATTACACAGTCATATTTACTTTGATGGTTCGAAGTTGGGTCTCGGGCCGAGCATAACAGGAGACGATTAATCGTTTTACTTGAAAAATAACTTTTAATTGGGAAACTTTGATCGACTTCAGTTAAATTAGTTTCTAGCTCGTGTGTTTGTGACATTAACATATTTTGAAATTTTGAAGTTTATACAGGGTGAGGCAATGAGAACGCCACAATTTGTTTTAGCTGTCACATGTTAATTGTTGCAACAACGAATGATCAGCTGTGCTTATAATATCAATTAAACTATGTCATTTTAGTAAATATTATGCCTGAGGCTATTAACACTGAGATTTTGGTGTGGAAACGTATATTAAAAATAGTGATTCCTGTGCAAAAATCCAGAATTGTTTGGACCACATTCCATCCTTGGTCAACATGGCACTGTTCCCGATTGGAAAACAATGGTGAACTGGGTAAAATTATTAAGGATAAACTCTTAAACCTAAAAAATAATCGGTGGGTGCCGCAAAACTCTTTGTATACCATCAAATGTTGAAAGAGTGCGAGTCACAGTAAGTCCAAAGGGATTTTCCAGGAAGCTTTGCTTGAACTGAAGCTAAGAATCGTCCAAAAACTAAAGTGAACCTGAAGAAATGCTGGAGGAGTATTTGATGGAGTTGTGCCTTGAAAGGAATGTCAAGTAGGACAAGGACGTCACTTGCAGGATTTTGTTCACAAGGAATGGCAAACGACTTTGTTAAGTTAAAATGGCAAAAGATAAGCTGTGTTTTCATGTGCTATTTATATCTATAGGGTGAATATTATTTAGTTTGTATAGCTTATAAATTGGGGTGCTTTCATTGCCCCACCCTGTATATGAGTTAATTGATAGAGCTGCTTGTTTTGTGTGGTCGTTAGGTAGAAGAGTGAAATACCATATAACATGTTTTGGGAAAATCTTTCATGGATTTTAATTGGGTAATTGAAATAGTTAGAAATTACTACTTAACATAAATCGATATTTACAAGTAATAATTGTCTACGGGTAGAAAGTGTAAAATCAGTAGCCTGCTATCCTTGTTATGAAGAACAAAATTAATAAACAATAAACTATCATATTACTTTTAGACGAGGGAACTCTTGAAAAAAAGTTTGTTCTCGTTTGAAAATGTGTATCACCGTACTCATTGACGGGGTTCAGTCATCACTATAACCAGTTATTCCCCAAACTAACCTTTAATGAATTAGGTTAATTCGATGTAGCGGGATTAATCAAAACTAATTTATTATTTTATTTACTAGTAAAACATATTTGTTGACAAAAGCAACAGTCGTAGGAATATACATTTGGGAACCGTGAGAAGGACAGCATATGCAAGAGACAGACATGTAATAATTTATAAAGCCACTAATCCCTGTGTTAAATGGAATTGAGACAATGCATTAAACTGTGTTGTTAGAATATCAGTATGCCAAATCTTGTATAAAGTAATTTAATATAATATTTTAAGTGTCAAAATATTTATAATGTACGATTTTATGATTTATTGTAACTATAATAGTAAAATTGAATATACCATGAGCAAGTACCTTTCAAATTCTTTTGCAATACTACATAAAAACTTAATATCCTTTGCAACGAATAAATCAAAATCAAATAAAATAAAACCTACTAGATAAACAAGTATTCTTTTGTATATTTTAAAATATTCAAAATTATTTTATCATACAAAAATACATTTTAGTTTGAAGATTTTGCTTAGCGAAACACAACGGCGAAAACCCGACTCTAATAGCATGTTTCGTTCCGAAGTTATGATTTTTAAAAGTCTAAAATTAAAATCAATGACATTCCATAGTAGAGATAAATTTAAATACCCAAGGACTACGTCGCGAATGAATGGCGTTCCGCGATAAGGACCTTTAAGCCGATAAGATAACGGAGCTCATTCATGCGTTATCTCTTTAATGTTTAAAAACCTACCTCATATATTGTTGCTATTTTATCAATATTCGAAATGCTGCCATTTTTGACTCGGTTGTCCGTTTGAGGTCGGGTTTGCGGCATTGTATTTTTGTAAAATACATCTTTAATTTGATGTGCATATCAAGCTATGGTTACCTCGCAGATTTTCTTATGATACCTGATGAGGTACCAGAACAAATTATTTTTTAACAAATCATCACTGAATAATGCTTATAATATTTTAAAACCAGTGAATTTGTCTACCCATGCTGCTCCGCAGCGTTGAAATAAATATTATATCCGATAAATAATCAAATTTATGATTTTTGATTGAGTAATACACATGGGCACATACAGGGGGTGCAGCGGGTGGCTAAAAAATAAGAAATAAATTTAATACCAATAATGTTCTTTAATCACCTGGGTTTAAAAAATTATAAAAGTATGTTCATAATGTATATGGTCATTACTACAAAATGTTTCAAACTGATGTTTAACCTCAAATAATAGTTGACTCACAGATTTACCATTCTTTTATACTTTAACAAAACTATTCGGAAAACAAAACTTCAACTTCCGTGACTGTTATCTAGCCTTTATTCAATTGTAAATTTATTTTTCAGATATAAATATATTTTCAGATATTTTCCTGGGGAAGGCCCCGGACTACCCAGACGTTCGTTGGGCCTTTATATTGCACCCCACTGTTCCAAATCCTGTGGGCGCCCATGGTAATAGGCTATAATATCTTGAACTAACTGATTTAACCGATCAATAGCTTAAATTAAATCCTATAATTTACTGATTGTTTTGAGTCTAAAACATATAAAAAACTATAAACAATACTGGAGCTAATGATTTTTAATCATAGAAAACCCTTATAAAAATAATATTTATGTTGGTTTTTCACCTTACGTTTGCTTGAAACTCGTCCGGTTTGAATAACTAATAGCTTTAAATGAAAGCCGGTGTTTCAATTAAGGTTCTTAAGACCAAAATATATAGGATTATATAATTATAACTGGTGAAATACATCTTGAATTAAAGTAAGAATTCGAAAATAAATCAAATTCATGTTTTTTGGTCTATTAATACAGTAGATAAATATATGCTTATGCTTGATGTGAAATTTGTGCGTGTGTATACCTCAATCATGAAAATCGGTCGGGTTTAAGAGCCAAACGAAGTCGGAAAACAAAAACCAAATTTAACTCACATAACAAATACTTAGGGAGCAAGTTTTGTTTACATAAGCCATTAATTTTAATCTTAATCTCATTAATCTTAATACTATTTAAATAGGGTATAAACCTAACACTTTCCAGGAAATATTTGGAGAATACTCGTTATATATATATATATATATATAAATTATTGTTATATCTAAAGAGTGATTTTCTACTGAGCGTGTTAACTTCGCCAGTACGTTCTATTCACTAAAAGGAACAAAAAAATCCTCTAAACCTATGTCCGATTTTCAACCGTTTGGCTGAAATAGGGGGTTTTGTGTGTGTGTTTTTTTTTTTATTAGACTTTGCCCAACAATTTATGTAATAAAAACATAACCAATTACTCTAGAGAGTTATAGTTAAAATCATAGGAAAGAATATTAAATTTGCTATAAATCAAAGGTTTCATGCAACAATTATACCATTACATAGTCCGGTTCATATCCAAAATAAAGTAAAGATGCTATTTAATTAATTAATTACGTTAATTTCTATGACCCCACTTTGATACATGAACCTACATCTATGCAATGTTGAAATGCATAAAAAACTTAATCATTTAATAATCTTTCAAAGATATGCTATTCAATGCTATTATTGCTATAAACCAGTGAAATATTATTAATAAACTTCAATAAAACACGTCTACAGATTTTGTTTTTGCAGAGTTTTTACTGTTAATAATAATTACTGTATTACACCATGTTGTATTATATTGAAAAATCTGATACAAGTTGAACCATTATTTTAACTTTTAATTATTTATTAAAATTAACTAAATTCATAAAATGTATAAACTGCAGTTATTTTGCATTTTCAAAGATGTAGTTTGTTTTATTCTTAAATGCTGTATAACTAGTTTTTCCTTGTACTTGCTTTAAGTCAGCTGTTATTGATTTGTCATCTATAGCTAGATATTATATGACATTCGGTTTTGGTGATATCACAACACATTTTAAAGTACGGTAGACTCCCTCTTATCCGGACACCTTTTAACCGGATATCGGTTTGACCGGACTACACTCGGTAAGTGACAACTCTTTATCCGGATAATTTTTATCAGCACATCGGTTTATCCAGACTAGATTGGCAGGAAGTGGGCGGTACTGAAACGACTGTTCTTGTGGGAAAGATTTGAGACCAGTGATTACGTGTCTAAATACAATGCTCTCCTAATTTTAAGGCAAATACTGTATAGAGTAAGCATTTAAACGGTCCGTTTTAACGAGATTTTGGGATCGTCGGTTTAACAGGGAATACGTTTTTATGTTTACAAGGATGTAATGGCTTAGATATTGTACCTGGATTTAGTCAAGAAAACCTTTTTACTCGATGTTAAGAACTTGAGCGACTTCCTTTTATAAACCTGCCGTTACTTAACTGATGGGGCGAAACAGCTGTCTTTGTCAGCAAAGTCAGAGACTAATGTTTCTCTTCACCTTTTTTTATTTATTTATAACATTTAGCTTTTTTATCGTCCTATCTTTTAACTCACAGCTCCCCTTGTTCAATTTTTCTCTCCATGGGCTTGCATACCCTTATAAACTACTGTTGCATAATTGACTCATTGATTTTCTTACTCAGGGATATAAACACAATTTTCCAATTAAATATATATTTTTCGTGGGTACTAGACTGTTAAATTAGTACAAGTATATTTCACCGCAAGTACAGAAAGTGACATTTTCCAGTGCGCGTTTAGGTTTCATATATGAGGAGCACCAAATTTAGCAGGTCGAAGCCGTGAGAGTGAAGTCGAGGATGGTAATAATTGGAGCAAGTGCCGGAAAATCACTTTCAGTAATTGATATAACCGATACTTGTCATCACGTCGCAAAGAATACACACATATAAAAACAGACTCAATTAAATTAACATCTTTCCCAGTTGAGATTTGTTGTATATAATAATACAAGAAAATTAGTATTAGAAAACCTACTTAACAACGTAAAAGTTCAAGGTTATATTTACTTGTAAAACTAGATTATGCCTGTTCTGTTTACATTCTAATTGCAAAACAGTATAACAGCTGATTTGAATAATTAAAATAAATGGCAAAGAAATATTAGCCTGCGTAGTGTCCAATAATGATCTAGTGGTAGAGTGTGGGGATTCAGTGCCCGACATCCCGGGTTCAAATCCAGCCAATCACCATGGATTTTATCTATGTTATAATGTCACAACCCTCTAGAACTAGCCTGAAGTAATGTGTAAAACAGGTGCGGGGTAGAAACTTGTGTCCTAGGATATGAAGGTGATGCACAAATGGAGAACTGATCGAGACACAGCCAAAGTAAATGTAGACTTTCCCTAGCTCTAAATCAGAGCTAGGAAAACAATTATATTCTTTGATATCAACTACCATCGAACTTTTTGTATGGAGTAATGAAAAATTATTTTAGTTATCTTTATAAAATAACATTCAGATTATGTATGCAACTTGTCAGTTCATTAACAAATCCTCCAAATTATGCACAGCCCGAAAGTAAGCTACTCGGATGGTAAAAGCTGCCGATAAAAAACTAAACAGTAATGAAACAAAAACTTTGCTCCATTAACATTGTGCACCGTGGACCATTAACTTCATTGTCTGCCATTTACAGACAATACCTCCAGCAAAGATTAACCATTAATAAATTATCAATGCAATGTAATGTGTAGGGTATTTTAATGCATTCACATGCCTGGTTATATGTTTTATCAAAGTGTGTTCTGCAAACAAATCGGATAATATCACTAATTACATATTTATCATCATTATATATTGTTCTTTTGTACCGTAAGAAGACCATAGATGAAGTAATATAATATTAATAAACAGTAACAATTGTATTTTCGATGAAGATTTTTCAACTTTAGATACATTATTGAAATTAGTTTAACTCAGTTAAATTAAATGCACGATTTAGAATGCATTTTAAAATATGCAGGTTAAGCTGAAACCCGCTGTGAGTTTGCATATTTTCTTATTTTCAATCTTCTTATTTTTGAAAGACCCAGTTTAATATAATAAATATATAAGATTACTCGCTAATTATTATTTCCTTTGATGTAGTTTACAAAAATTCAGAAGCACAAAGGAAATATGCAATCTTTTATATAATAAATAAATAAAAATATGTGTATACAAATTTTAAAAATTTTGTTTTTGGCCTCTGGGGATATTTAAATAAAAAAGTAAATAGGTCCAAGGTCTAGGTCTCACCATGCCCCCTAGTAATAGCTTCTTCCCTATAGAGAGAATTCACTTAAAAAGGAACCGTTATCGGATTAATTCTGTTAAGACCTTTAAAACCATTTACTGAATAATAGAATAAATAGGTTAACTAATTAATTAATTGTTTTTAAAGTTAACTAGACTACTTTATGTTCTGTTTCTGGGGATTCAGGTGTGCATTAGCTTTTTAAAGATAGTACGGTGACAAACAATGTTATCACTGTTTCCATCCAGCTCATTGCAGTTTGAGTTATTTGTATCAGGTTACCTCAAGACAACTTAACTCCAACTTAGGCTATAATATGGGTTTGGTTAGGGGGTCGTTACTACAATACTAACCTTAGCATCTTTTAAATAAAGTGTGTTTAACAGAACTCTTTATTGAATACAATTGTTTAATTATTGCTAAAGACAGTACAAATTTAGAACAAAAATAATTATAAACAAAACATAATATTTAGTGGATAGCACAAATTATTTTTTGGATATCTTGAGAACTGGTAATTAATGCTTATATGTTACATGAACCTACTTGTACTTGTCCTGATTTGATATATTCGATGTAAGAAAATTTTAGATGCATCTCTTCAATAAAATAACATAAGATGTAAATATTAAACGTAAAATTTTTCTATTTGAGAAAACCATCACGTCTGGACTAATATAATTATGTCTATTCTGTACTAAAATCCGGCAAATTTTTAATGATGAATAGATAATAAACCTTTATATGTTTCCTAATTTTGCTGGGTTAAACCTTCAAAGGAAATAAGTAAAACACTCAGTCATTAGAGGCTAAGAGACGTTTCAAAATTGTTCAGTCGCAAATGCTAAATAAGGCTAGGGATGAAAAATAAAATATTTCCTTTGTCTTTTCTTCATGTTTAAGAGATTTTTACATCAAAGGAAATTGGGAAATAATCCGTCATTTGAGGCTGTATTTTAAGGTTAAACATTTATATCTCAAACAAAACTATCCAACTCACAAACACTTCAAAAAATATATTTAAAGGCCTCATTTAACTTTAATGATCTGTACAAAATAGAAAAATAGTATGGTAAAATACCCTGCCACAGTAGTCTTACATAATAAGCGAATTTCCATTTGCCTGATTTGATTTTCACTTAAATCTATTTAAATAAAATTTTGTTTAACAACTACCTAGGTTTTTTAAGACAGTGTAATAATGTGTGTTTTTCGTAAAATATTGATAGCACAAAGTAAATAAAGTTGCCAAGTTTCATTTTGATCAAACTTGGAAAATTTTATTATATTTTCATATACATAAATATAAGCAAACTACAACAGTTTACTTATTCTCCATAAGAATGTTGTGGGAATTTTAAGTAGATAGTTTATTTTTATTTTACCCTTACGCATAATAACGCTTCTATATTATTTTTTTGTGTTTTATAAACTCTTTAAAATAGTTTGATAGAAATTGGTATTTTTTTTGTTTTATAGTCAAAAATGGGAAAACCCATTTTTTACCACACAAATCCCTGTTATTAGTTGTTTAAAGTCTACAAAAAGGTTGAACCTAGTGGGAAATTTTATGTTATGACTCTCAAAAATGAGAAAAATTAATTTTTACCCATAAACCCCGTTTGCATGGTCCGATCATGCTGATTTGCAAACTTGTTCAAAACAAACTTGGTTTTATATGTTTGTACCAAATTGTATCAACATCGGATGATTTTTGCTGGAGTTATCGTGCTAACAGACACATACTGTATATGAAAATAAATACAGGGTGTCCTGGTGTCCACAAAGTCTTGGTCTGGTAAGGAAACCGCATAGTATGAAAACAAGTGATAGTAGGATAAAGATTTATTTACAGATATAACAGGTTACTTCTTAAGATTTTATAACTATGTACAAACTAACACAACTGTACGTGTGCGCCTCCAGTGGCTTGCAGATCTTCTATCTGTCTTTTCAGTTTGTCCCAGGTTTAGGCAGCATATCCTGGGTTACAGATGCCACAGAATTCCTGAATTTCTCCCGCAAGTGTGTGTAAATTATGAACCGGGGATGAATAGACAGTGTCCTTTCCAAATACCCACAACAAGAAACCCATGGGGTTTACATCGGAGGAACGAGGTGGCCATTTGGTCGGGTCATTACGCCCGAGCCAGCAACCGAGGAAGTGAAGATGAAGAAATCCCTCTCACATTTAGCCCAATGAGGCCGTCTTGCTGAAAAAATTATCATAATAAGTTGCAGTTCTTATAATTGAGGGACTACATACAACTCCAACATAAGCAAGTAATAGCTTGTACAGTATGTGGTTTATCTTTATCTGGTGGATTGTTGCAACAAACACCTTTACAATTCTGTACTTTTGGCTCCGTTCTTCCTAAAAAGACAACCACTTTTACACCCTTTTGCACACTTAAATGAGATTGTGTTGAGAAGATCTGGAGGTGCGGCTTCAACACATGTTGGATTTGGAATTATCCCATGCTTAGATGACTTTCAGCTCCAATCAGTAGGCCTTACCTTCCGCGTGGTTGAATTGAGTCTTCATTAGTTCCTCGTAAGATTCCGCCGAAGGAATAAATACATTGCAGCCAGTGTAAAGTTGATGAAACAATGTCCCTCACCTTGCCATAAGAACACTTTCTTGCAAATGAAGGAAATAAACACAATCTCATAACATATGCAATGTTCAATAATTTCTTAATAAAATAATTTTATTTAAATTACTATAAATAACTTATTATTAGTTCGATTTTCATCACCAGATACTCAATAGATGCGGAATTTTATGCTCTGCAATTCCTTAACGTTGTGCTTTTCTGTAGGTTGGACGGTTTTTGACGTTTTAGCAAAAACTAAAAAATGACCCTAAATTTCAAGGTTTTTGTGGTCCCAGGTCAGAAGCTCACCTGGTAAAATGGAACAAACTTCAAATCCTTTTCCTTCTATATCAAACAAAAGGATTAACCCTTTGCGGTTGAACGGCGAGTATAGGTCGCCGCCCGCCATTTTGCCGACTGCTCAAAAATGGCAACCTATAAGGAAAAAAAAAAATCAAAAAAGTTAATTTTTTGAGGTCGAATGGTGAGTATAGGTTGACCGAAAGCTAAAATGGCAAACTATACTCGCCGAAAAATGGGGGGAAAATTCGACCTCAAAGGGTTAAAATGATTTCCAGCTTTTCGGGAATTATTTCCAGGCACGGCCAATTTTCTAACTAATTTTCCTGGCCTATATAGGGGATTGGGTTTTGTGAAACAACAAAACAAACTGTGATTTCTCTTGTAAACTCGCCATTTCTGATTTGTTATTATATTGAATCATAACTGTATTGTTGTCAATCAACTGTGTTACCTATTTCATTAAATAAAACTTGATTAAATTCCCTTCAAAACAAGGCATACAAGTTAAGTGTGGCTCTAATGGTTTTCGTACAGCAAATCTATTAAATCAGACCAAGACCTTGTGAACACCCAGTATATACTGTATGAATTTGAAGGGATGATGATATAAATAAATATACAGGGTGTCCCGGAACTCTCTACCAATATTTTAGGGCATTGTTCCTGGGTAAGAAACATATCTAAATATCATATTTAAATTGTCCAGAAGTCCTTATTTACTCAGATAGCCGCCATTTTGTTTTTTTCACTTATTAATTTTTTTCTGAAGATTGGTTAAACATACGAAGTTGAAACTTTGCACAAACATTTATGACAACTAGAAAAAGCTACAAAAAAATTATGACGATTTTTCAAATTCATAAAACAAAATGGCGGCTGTTTAAAATTTTGTTTCTTAAATTACTCGAAAACCGTTGATTTTACGAATATTAACTGAGATATGGCAGTTTTAGTGATACGTGACCGCTTTCAGCATGCGCTGCAACTAATATCCGGCGGTCACGTATCACTAAAACTGCCATATCTCAGTTAATACTCGTCCGATCTTAAAGATTAAGGTGTCGATCGATTTGTAATAAAATTGCCTTAAAAAAGTTATTCTTGTAAAATATTTGTAAAATCAACGGTTTTCGAGTAATTTAAGAAACAAAATTTTAAACAGCCGCCATTTTGTTTTATGAATTTGAAAAATCGTCATAATTTTTTTGTAGCTTTGTCTAGTTGTCATAAATGTTTGTGCAAAGTTTCAACTTCGTATGTTTAACCAATCTTCAGAAAAAAATTAATAAGTGAAAAAAACAAAATGGCGGCTATCTGAGTAAATAAGGACTTCCGGACAATTTAAATATGATATTTAGATATGTTTCTTACCCAGGAACAATGCCCTAAAATATTGGTAGAGAGTTCCGGGACACCCTGTATATATGAACTGAAAAAGTAAATCGGTCCCGGGTCCAGGTCTTACTATGAGACAAACGGTAATAGCTTATTCCCTGAAAAATTCGAAAAAAGATAAATCATTAAACTGATATTTGCAGATACATTATATCAAGTTAAACATAAAAATTATTCAAATTGTTAATGGACGAATTATATATTTGAAGTGAAGTGCTAATCATGAGCTGGGCTTGAGGTGCCATTTATAGAGAAAAAATTCAAGACCTCTTTCTGTTAAACTTTGTATAAAATATTGCTGTGGTAGTGTTGTTTACTGTTTTTTGTGCTAATTGAATGTTAATTAAGTATTCAAACCAACTCTTTATATTTTATTTGTTTACAATACTTGACAAAGTACCCTATATTATAAATACCATAGTCTGCCAAACGTTGTCAACTCATTGCATGTAAAGGGAAAATCAACTAAACTTGCTCCGGCGTCCGGCACCCGGCACTTTCACCGGTAAGTGTGTCCCTGGCCTTTCACCTTCAAACCAAATTTCATTGGACAAAATTACTCAAGTTATCGTGTTCACGGACGTGTATATATATACAGGGTGTCCCGGAACTCTCTACCAATATTTTAGGGTATTGTTCCTGGGTAAGAAACATATCTAAATATCATATTTAAATTGTCCGGAAGTCCTTATTTACTCAGATAGCCGCCATTTTGTTTTTTTCACTTATTAATTTTTTTCTGAAGATTGGTTAAACATACGAAGTTGAAACTTTGCACAAACATTTATGACAACTAGACAAAGCTACAAAAAAATTATGACCATTTTTCAAATTCATAAAACAAAATGGCGGCTGTTTAAAATTTTGTTTCTTAAATTACTCGAAAACCGTTGATTTTACAAAAATTTTCCAAGAATAACTTTTTAAGGCAATTTTATTACAAATCGATCGACACCTTAATCTTTAAGATCGGACGAGTATTAACTGAGATATGGCAGTTTTAGTGATACGTGACCGCTTTCAGCATGCGCTGCAACTAATATCCGGCGGTCACGTATCACTAAAACTGCCATATGTCAGTTAATACTTGTCCGATCTTAAAGATTAAGGTGTCGATCGATTTGTAATAAAATTGCCTTAAAAAAGTTAATCTTGTAAAATTTTTGTAACATCAACAGTTTTCGAGTAATTTAAGAAACAAAATTTTAAACAGCCGCCATTTTGTTTTATGAATTTGAAAAATCGTCATAATTTTTTTGTAGCTTTGTCTAGTTGTCATAAATGTTTGTGCAAAGTTTCAACTTCGTATGTTTAACCAATTTTCAGAAAAAAATTAATAAGTGAAAAAAAACAAAATGGCGGCTATCTGAGTAACTAAGGACTTCCGGACAATTTAAATATGATATTTAGATATGTTTCTTACCCAGGAACAATGCCCTAAAATATTGGTAGAGAGTTCCGGGACACCCTGTATATACAAATTTGAAGGAATGGTGTTTTTGGACTCTAGGGACATCAAAATGAAAAAGTATATCGGTACTGGCTCCAGGTCTTACCGTGCCACCTACGGCAATAGCTACCTAGGGAAATTCGCTAAAAAGAAAGTCGTAAGTCTTTTATTGCCACAAAAAAACACCACACTACACACTATTTTGACAAACTTCCCACGCAAGGATTTAGTCCAGAAAACAGCTGTTTGCCACCAGCTTAATCAAGTGGGGTTTCATTACGTACTACTGTACCGTAGTAATACGTAATGAAACGTATTACTAAACGTAATAAAACATAAACAAACGTGCCAACTAGTGGACATCATCTACCAAACGTGCCAACTAGTGGTCATCATCTACCTAATGTGCCAACTAGTGGACATCATCTACCGAACGTGCCAACTAGTGGACATCATCTACGGAACGTGCCAACTAGTGCACATCATCTACCGAACGTGCCAACTAGTGGACATCATCTACTGAACGTGCCAACTAGTGGACATCATCTACCGAACGTGCCAACTAGTGGACATCATCTACCAAATGACAATTCTTTATTGCACATAACATCTGTTAAAGTTATTACAAACATAATACACAGACAGGTACATTGTCAAGGTTTATAATAAATAAGGAATTCTAAATATATAAAAAAACCTAAGATTTTGCCAGTAAGGTACCCCTACAAAAGCTACAGCATTGTGGAACTGTTTATGTTAGGAGAGGTTGATGAGAGAATGGGTGTCTGTTACCAGGAGTCGTTGAAAAATTCCTCAAGAGTGTAATATGCTTTTTCTACTTAAACTGTTTTGATTTTGTCTATAAACGTGCCAAGTAGTGGACATTATTATTATAGGACATTAAAAACAAAGTTGGCACAGGAATATCCTGCTCAGTTGGTAAGTTCTGATGATGAATGTATTTTGTGTGAAAATCAATCGTACAAATCCCTTAAAATCAAAGATTTAACGGTACTACCTTAAATTAAATAAGAAAACATTAGAATTGATGTATAAAATTTCATTTTATTTTCAACTGAATGTTTATTACATATGACAGGTTGCCGATATAGACCAGCAAATTAATTACAAATCAAAAACTACAGAATACGTAAGATCCTGCCGATAAAATCGGCACAATTTGAAATAATACATTTATTTATATATTTACAAGGAAATATTTACACTTTGCTAATAGTGTACAGTGTTGGTTACAAAAGGTATTTACACATTTGAATAAAGAAATACCCACCGATAGTTTATTTTAAAGTTATCACAAGCCTGTACTACCACAGTTTAAACATAATTTCAAAATTGGCAGCAATTATCAATATTTTACATATCAAAACCTATCATACTTGCGTATGCAATCATTTACAACTAAAATTCTGTACAGAAAACTTAAAAAAATTGGTTTTGATACAAATACATTTATTATCCATAAGTTAATTTCATAAATAAATAATTTCTTACTCATTTGATATCAGCTAAAACTAAATGTAAAGAGATATAACGGGTACTTACTCAAAATAAATTATATCAAGGTAAATGAACAAGGAACAGTTTTCCACATGATCCAGAAATATAATCTTTTGTCTCTTCACTGATCAAATTGTTTGATTAAAACTATAAAAATGATCAAATATCTTTAGCATTAAAAATGTTGTTATATTATTCAGTAATTTAAGAAACATAGTTTTACAGGAAGAAATTAACAGTTCACTAGCAAACACTATGTAAAGCATACCAGGTAATTTATACATGGTTAAATTTGTGAATTTTCACATGGATACATTCCATTACTCATATCAAAGTCACTGCATCAAATATCAAATAATTCATTAATTTTAGTGTAAAAAACATGTTTGTAAATGCAGCACATAATTCAGAACATAATTCCACGACCATTCATTACAATGCATAACAAAGTTTCACTTCAACATACATCACACTTCTCTGCAACTCCTTACATAATGTGGTTTAGATCCACCTTCTAAAACCTGCAACTGTTTAATCTTCTCAATGCATATTTATTACAAAGGCAATAGCATAGTTGTTTACCCAAATTCTTGAGCAAGAATACAAATTAAGATACCAGCAACAACCTGGGGGGGACACTTGTTTGTGCACTCTAATATTGTGATAGAACTATAGAAAAATATACAGAGCTTTGCATTTTTTTACATTTAGGTTTTAAGGAAAAAAATTTTGAGATTCAAACCTGGTGAGCCAACTTATAGAAAAAAAGTGTCAAGTTACATGTTTTACCTGTTTTTAAAACTAGCCTTTTCAGTTCAGTTCTTAGAATTAAAAAGATTAAGTTTACAGCATTGTTTACTAACTTTAAAGCGTGGTTATTTTTTACTTTACAACACTAGTAACGGACAAAAATAAGGTTCAATGATTGAGAGAAAAGAAGTATTTTTTAGGAGTTTAAATTAATTGATCTGTGATATACTCGAGTCTTTGATACAAAATTAAAAGGAAGACCAGACTTTGACAAGGTGGATTAAGGCTGATGGAGTTTTTTTTTTAACCTTTCTTTGTATTCTGTACTCAAGACTAGAAACCTTTCAAAAATAAATACCCCCACCTCAGCAAACCTGCAGACTAAGTGAATTTCATTTTGTCTTATTATATTTTAACTAAAATATTTATATAAACAAAACATATTTATAAAAAGCATTTATATAACATTAGGGTAAAAAGTGTTTTCTTGAAGAAATGTTGATAGTATAGGATGAAAATAAAAGAATTGGCCTAATTTGATGAACAAACATGCATAAACAAGCAAACTAGAACAGTTTTCTCTTTTTCCAAAAGAATAAATCTTAAATGTACAGTTTTTGGGATTATCTCCGTAACCTTTAATTGTACAACAACGCTTCAATTTTTTAAGCTCATCACGATTTTTATAATAGCACTTCCTTGTTTTACGAGTAAAAATTTTGAAAAACCACTTTATTAAAAAGTAAATCGGTCCTGGGTCTAAATCTTACCATGAAACCTATGGCAATAGCTACGCCCCTATTGGGGAATTCGCTGAAAGACTAAAAAAACCCTTAGACACAGTAAATTGTCTTCAATTTTAAAACCCAAACTTCCTTTCACCTAAAATAAAACTTGAAAGTAAAAGAATCTAGATATATCTAAGGTATTGCTTTTGATACTTATATTTAACATTATATGAGTTTGTTGAAGTAAAACTTATTCGTTACCTATTAATTACATTTGTAGATCATACAGAAGACATTTAAAATCATACAAATCCCTAACGCACCTTGTCAGCTTCAATCCCCATACAACATCAATCAGTACGAGTGTCATTAAAAATCTTATAATTGTATTACAAATCCCAAATCAATTGCCAAAATCTATATTGTTGAAACATTACAAATAGACCAATACATGTTCATTTGTAAATTTTCGACAATATCAATCTAATCCGAAATTAGAAAGCTTTCAGAAGAATAAACAAATTAAATATGACAAAATATACGTACATTTATTCGTTGCACATTTATTTGAACTTGAGTTAACAGATTTCATAATTGTATTTCATAGAATCAAGTCACATCTTCGTCAAAATGGTTCCACAGTAAAATAAAAAAAGCTATTGCATGCATTTTTAAGTGTATTATTTTATTTTAACAGGTTTAAATGATCAATAATAATATTTAGACCCATTCTCATTTACAACTTAAGAAATAAAAACAATGATCGAACAAGTAAAAATGATCAATTAATGTCAGGATTTTTAGTGAGGATAGCAGTCTTACCTGAATTGGGGGAATTTAAACTGACACAAGAAACACAAAACTTGACATGTTTTGTTGTGTCTCTTGTGTAATTTTGGACTCCTTCCCATTCAGGTAAGACTGCTATCCTTACTAAAAATCCCAAAAGCCTTGGCTCTTGTGCTCTATGTTGCATCCTTAACATCAATTAATATTATTTAGGCATGCTATAAATTCATTATAAACATTGACAAAAAAGTGGAAACATTGGTAAATCAATTAAAAATTAGACAAATCTACAGAGTTATAGTTTGTCAACCTGACTATATGTATAATGCAATAAAATGATGAAAATAATAAAAAAATGAAAACATAAGCATTAGCCTTTTTGAAACGTTGGTTTACTGTTTCTACTCCAGCAAACCCGCAGAAGAAGCAAATTTCCAAATGCATGATTACATATTTTTAAAAGTCATATTCATCTTGAATTTTAATAACATTAGGAACAAGTGCTTGGGTTTTTTTATTAAATTAATTTGCCAAAACTGAAGTATATCCATGAAGAAGTAAACTACCATTCTTCATAACAATGGAATTCCATATGTACAGGTTTTTGAAATTTTCTCTAAAGCCATTAGCGTACAACACTTGACAATTTCAAATTATTTGGGGGTTTTAAAGTTTTACATGATGAGTGTAAGGAGAATTGAGCATTTTTATGTTTTTAGGATAGGTCAAATCCTATAAGTTTGAAAAAACCGAATTTTGAAAAATAAGAAACACACAACACCCATTTCTTTTTCTTAACACCCAAACTTGCTGGTTTGCGACCGCAAATACCCGATATAGTCCTTGGGAAGACATATACATGCATACAGTAGAGTCAACTATCGAAAATGATTATGGATTAGGGGCGTTGGGATAGGTTTTATCAGATTATCGGTCATTGACGGGAAAATTAGAATGATATTTAAACCTTCATCTTAAAACCTAAATGTGGAACTTCTTTACTTCTCTGGTTCCTGACAAGAAGTGTGTGTGACTAATACACTTTAAACCATGAAAAAGTTAAAAACTCTTGACAATAACAAAATCAAAACAAACACTTATTAGTGGTCGATATTTATGACCAAAATTGTTGACAGATTCGGTTTTGAATTCCAAACCAAACTTGCCACTCAAATCTTGAAACCAAAATGTATTTGGGGGTTTTGAGATAGGTGGTTTGGTTTTGACAAATCACTATTTTGAATCATAGCACTTAAATTTATTTTACATGTATTTTTTTATTGGTGTTGATTGTCACCCGCGATCGTAGCAACACTCTTGACACCAATGATTATCTGTTGATATCACGGATCATCCGTGGGTAGTGATCATTCATTAATCAAATAAAACTAGTGATTGGAAGTGTTTTGTTTCTTTCTTCCTTTTGGTTAACCGATGTTTCTGATGACTGGGCTTAGGATAGTTAATGCTCTACTGTATGCAGATGTATATATATAGATATAAATTAACATTTGGTCTCTACACGTTTAAAGTGTCCAAGAATATAAAGTCACAAAATAAAATAGTAAAAAGATATTCTTAATGGATTTGACCCACTTTGCGGCATTAATTGCTCACATAAAAGTTCATTGAATGTGTTGTAGCCAATAATATCTTGTATATAATTAATGCATTTTCAGCAATAACAATCAACAGATTATAAATTAATTAACATTTTACCTAATTGAAAAAATGATTAATAAACAACCCTAATTTGTTTTCAATGATCCTTGTTGCTTTACAATTGTGCAACAGTCAATCTTCTGACTTGTTGTAGTGTTCTATTCACATTGTTGAAATCAACGAATAGAAATGTAATCGAGACAATATATTAAACTATATTTTAAATAGGTGATGTTTTATATACATCTTTTTATGTACACGAAATCACAATAAATAAAACTCTTTCTAACGTCTGAATGTGAAACTACAAACACGCTGATAACAAATTTAAAGACCGCTATTTGACCAGCTAAACTAACAAATTAAAGTGCTGAGCTTCAATTATCATACCGTCATATAAAACAATGGAATTAAAGACAAAAGTCAAAAATGTTCCACTGAGAGTAATATTATAAATGAACTGTACGTCTAGTCAACAGTAATTTATGAATAGCATACCAGTGATGTAACATAATTAATAGTTAACAGGTTTTGAGCAAACAAGTGCCACCTAACCACGATATACCCCAGCATTGGAGCGAATGAATCTTTTTAAAACATTACGAGAAATTAGTTATGACTTTCTTACTAAGGTGTTAGCAAAGATATGACTCGACTTTTGACTTTTACCTTGACTATGTATAAAACTAGATACTCTATTCCCAAGTTGTAGCCAATTTAAGAATGAAAATGAACATAATTGATCTGAGCCACCGACAACGTGAGCTAATGTGAATTTCTGATTTATATAAAATGCTCAAACTTTTAACCCATTGACACAGAAATTTGTTTTCGATTTCTATATCGACATGACTTTTTAGGTTATTTCCTCTGCGTATTTTATGCCATACGTATTTCTTCACGATACGTCCATATTTAGCCAAAAAAGAAAAATCTGTGTCCTCTTCATCTTTAGAAGTATGAATAAAAGAAAGCAAAACAGGTGTTGTTTGCAATCCCTATTGAACTCAATGCTGCCAACTTTCACTCAAGCTGGACAATGCTAAGTCACTATTGTCACCGTCGGCCAACAGAGACGTGTACCACTAGCGCTACTTCAGTGAGTTAACAGTACAGCTACTGCTCCAATCATAACACTGTGTCAATGGATTAAACTAAGTCAGACTGAAAGGACAACTAGTTGTAAATACTATCTCGGTATCAAAAACTAAGGATGAAAACCACTCTCTATGATCAACTGATTCAACTATGTTATTTTTTATAAAAAATTGGCTACAGCTGGTCCATATGGATATGATGTCTTAATGATAGGTACAAGACACCAACAGACTGGAGCCTCTTCTTAAAACTGATTAAATTACACACAAAATAATGGATTCACAGTTAAGTCTGATGTCTTTTATTAAGTTAAATGATTGAAAGTTATACGTATACAGTAGTTGAGCTTTTATCTTCCGAGATAACCAACAACATGTAGGCCTATTGGTTTGAAATAATAGATCTTGAACAGGGACTTGGCGCTGGAATAAAAAATAACTTTGATCATTATATTGGAAAAAAGTAACAGAGCAAAGGGAATGTTTACAAAGTTGAATGTCACAATATGACTTCCAGGTTTGAGTTTAGAAATGAGGAGAAAATCTGTTTACAGTACAATATCGAAATATCGTACATGGGTTTCACAAAGGGATACCAGACTTGACTGCGAAATATCAAACTTACCATTAAATTCCAACAGAAAACCATTTGTCTGTGACAAATTATATAAATATAAATATACAGAAATCGACCATGCCATTCATTTTGGTGTGTAACAAAACAAGCTTATAGATCTAAAACTTTATAATATTAGTTAAATTTGTTTTTTACATTTAGAAAGTACAGCTATCTTCCGATTTTTCACGAGTGGAATAACTTTCCACGGATTAACCATATAAAATAAGCTCATAAATAGGCTCTCCAATATTATGTTTTTGTAAATATAAGTGTGTGTAACTACATTAAAAGGCATCAACACTGCATTTAAATGTTTTATTATTACCTCCTGTATCAAAGTTTAACTATCCATTCAAAGTCAATGTTAGTTATTTCCCGGACATTTTAGGTTAGGTTTGCATTATCCACAATTGTGATTATCGACAACAATTGAGCCGCTCATTATCGTGGATAATCGGAAGTTTACTGTTTAATAATATATTAAAATAATAGTTTCTAGCTTTTTGGTAGATCAGATTAAATAATTAATTATTCTAAGAACACTTATTATAAACAAGACCAAACAGATATTACACAGTCTTAAACTGTGTATGGCTTGAGTAAAAATCGGATAAAATAAATGTAAAATAAATCATCTTTTAATGCACAAATACCCATTGCATGAGACCTACAACTATTATTATTTACCCACAGTTCCATATAAAAAAAGAAATGTTTCAAATTGTAAAGCTTAATAGGAGTTTCTTGTCTGACAATTACAAGAAGCCTGTAGATGGGATTCAACTAATGACATTCTCTTTATAGTTTCAAATATTTCACAAGGAGTATCCTTTAGAATTACATAAAAGACTTATGCATTTGTTAGTTTTACATTGACTCGTGAAATATTTGGGTGGTATCTTTTAGTCTTGTGTTACTATCGGGTAATGTGACACTTTGATAGAATGGGGAAATACTAATACAATCAAGTTAAATTTAGGCAATGGATCAAAACCTTGGGATAAAAATTAGAATTGACTAAATAACCGATTATGAGTCTAATACAATAACTAAACAGCGGCAGAAGCACAGCCAAATCGCACCCGTCTCGTTTTTAACGACGTGCAGTCAACAATTCTACGCCCTTCATCAAGTAACTTCCATGGGTACCTGTGTCGCCTTCCTCATGAGAACTTGATTGGTGTTCTTATCAGGCATCACTTGGGAGGTGACCACGGTTGTCTCAAGCATCTCTCCCCTGAAACAACAACAAAATTGTGATTACCTTCTCCTGTCTCTACTATAACTATTCAGTAGGTAGTTACAGGATTGACAGCAAAACATTTTTACAAAATTCTCAACACTCTAAGTGAAAGTGGATAGTCATAGTAATTTCAAGTTTAAACACATCTTCAAAACCAACTTGTCACACTTAAGTACAGTACACACAAAAGCAAGATCTCACTTTGAAGCAACAGTATCAGCAACCTGATACGTACCACAGAGAAGTAAGTTACGGAGGAAACATTCAATAGTGCTCTCAAGCGGTGTCTAGGGCTCCAACACCGCCACTTCTCGTAACCCCCCTTAACTCAGTTAAATTCTTTTTTTTTATAACCTTCCATCACGGAAGTTACCTCCGGGTCACTACTTTTTTCATTATAAAAACAAAAGTATGTGTTTGGCAGGGCTGTGGCCTGATTTACCTCACTAACCTCTTTTTTGCAGAAACGGTTTTGTATACTCTTACCCCTTTCCCAGTTGTCAGTCGACCTTGGGGAGTGGTTCGCGTAACTACTGGAAGTAGCTTCCATGAGCGCCCTGTGATGCAACGGGTTTCCCGGAGCCTAGTTCCGTGTGCGTCCTTGTGCTTGACCTTATTT
Organism: Macrosteles quadrilineatus; assembly: GCF_028750875.1. Lineage (NCBI taxonomy): Eukaryota > Metazoa > Arthropoda > Insecta > Hemiptera > Cicadellidae > Macrosteles > Macrosteles quadrilineatus. Next base: position 4,375,324 of record NW_026542600.1, on the reverse strand, counting down.
AGCGATATTATAAAATGGCCGAAGAAGAACTAATTGCAAGATTGTTGGCTAGTGTTAAAAGGGAAGACAAGGAACAACATTTAGTTAGAACTAATGGTGCGTGAGTTTGGAAACTTTAAAAAACAGAACTTTGACAACATGTGTAGTCCTTCTAACAAATGATTTTTTGCACTAAACAATAGGTGTTTTATTTCAAACAACATTGGAACTTTTTCTATAGAGCTTTGACAAAGAAAGCTGTCCTTATTAAAATTATTTTTTTTTATAATAGGCTACCATAGGTGTTTTTATTTCATACACTGATGCAATTTTTGTCTAAGAGCTTTGATTGAATGAGTTGTCCTTGTACAAAATAATGATTTTTATTAGACTATGTACATTTTTTATGTCATACAATATTAACATTTGTTTTCTAATATACGATAGTACTGTATAAGTACAAAAAGTATATCTTTTTTATCCACAACACTTACACATTTTTTTTATTATAACATTTTCTATTTGATATACAACTTAAGTAATAGTGTAATAAATCATAAAACATGTTTTTCTTACAGTGTTATTGCTATTAAAATGTTTTTTACTCATTATTGTATAGTTTTTGTACTCCTGAAGGTAACTTCCGTGAGCGCCCTTTGGTGTTTGAAAATCAATGCACCCGACGGAAGGTTAAGAGGTTGGCTGCCTCTTTTAACCATGCATTTGCCCGTTCACAGTCTATTTGCTTGTGCGTGGAATGTATCCAGCAAGCGAGGGGCGAGCCAATACAGTACAAAGATGAACTGTGCTGATAAAATGTTTGAGGTAGTGACCAGGATCCAAACCCACGACATCGCTGCCTTGGGCCCAAAGTCTGTGACGCTACCGACTGAGCCATCGACGCACAAACTCGATTATTTCCACGGTAACACCATTTTACAAAAATGTACAACAAAGCTATATCGAACTAATGTTACCCCTCACCATCATGTACTGCAACGCTCACGCAGGAGGAAGTACCTATGCCCTTCGTGATGGGAACTTCCTTGCTTGTCACAAGTAAGTTTCCCTAGCATGACACACTAGAGCTGAAAGCGCAAGACAAGCCTATAAACTAGTTTCCTCTGTATCTAACATCTCTGTGCACATACATATCCCATTAGCTTGTCAACTCTTATTATGGGCAAACAGTGGAAGTAACAACTGACATTTTATGGGGAAAATCACTACGGTTGCAATAACTTTTGGTTTTGAACCGTAATTTTTTCAGCAATGGGGGTTGCAATTTTGTTTAGAGTTGAAAAGAATATAATATATTACATTTCAACCAAAATCGTTTTAACCGTAATTCGTAAAGATCCGTTATTCTGTTATTTAATGGGTTTTAAGGGAAAATCACTATTAAAAATCATCAATCCTTAATTTGAAAACCACTTTTTTGGGTTCAGAGGGACCCAAAACGTATATTTCTACCCAAAACTGTAGGCATAACTAAAAAATCTTGACAAAAACAATAGGCCTAATTTCTCCATAAAGGTACTATGTATAGGAGGAGAAAGTAAATATGTATATAAATTTAATGTGAATGTCTCATTACTAACTTTGTCAAATTTAAGTGGGAATTAGTGTTTTTTATTTGATTAAAATAGACCAACTCGGTCCATCTGCTAATTTTTTAGGTTACGTAAAAACTAAGAATTAAACTTACGCATTTTCTGGGATCCTCATGATTAACTTGTTGTTCATCCCATGACTATGTAAATTATGGTTGTTCTTTTTTCTATACGGCGTGTAATGTCTTGACGATGGGTGTCGGTTATTTGCCACTGGAAATAAAATCTAGTAAGACAACTCAAAATAAAACCAGTTCAAAAGAAAGAAACTCAAGTAAATGCTTAAAATGACTTAAAACACAGTAAAACAATTTTTGATTTATTCAAAAGATTGGCATAGCAGAGGAAAGTATGGGAGCAATTTGGAATTGTAAAGTGTCAAAAATATGATACCACTACAGAGACAGAATTTGAAAAAATGATTTTGGTCATTGAGTGATGGCCATGACATTGTATATGTTTATGGGATAACCTATCATGACAGTCACAATTGACAAACCACACTAACTGTGTGTGTGATTTGTAGTGTACTAGTACTACTTCAATAGGTCTAACATTAATTTGAGGCATTAAAAGTCTACTGTATATTATAGTCAGCTACAATTTTAGAAAATAACCAGGGCTGTGCGAATCCAGAAATTTTGGTTCGAATCCGAATCATAGCTGTACAGATTTTATCGAATCCGAATATTTTAATTAATCCCGAGGAGTCGAATCTGGGTCGAATCCGAATCTCAAATTTACAGCCATTATCGAACCTGGATCGAATCCGAATCTGAAATTTAAAGCTGTTATCGAATCCGAATATTTAAACCTGTTCAGAGTCGAATCCAAATCCGAGGAAAGTCAGCAGTACCAATTTTCACATTTTTAGACCACATTTTCTGGGGCTGAAATAACTTAGGGAATTGCTTAAAAAAATTCTTGAAGTGGGCCAAATAAAAAAGTTATGAAATTTAGGCCTACCTATTTGAAGTTTTGAAACTAAAAAATTGGGCATAAGTTAGGCATACCACCTAGGCCTAAGTTTCTCGCTAAAAGTGATGGACTACCAATTTGTGTAGTCTAAAACATAGGCCCAGCCTATTATACACCTCGGTGTTAATCCTCCACACAAGCCTATGTCTGCATTACTATTACAAGTAACAACTAACACTGTGAGGTTAAGTTTACTGATAGCCAAGATAGGGTTCAAATGCGACCTACACTAATGTGCCTAAAGCCTAACACCAAGTTGGTCAGGTTCCTAACATGAACCAGTCAACAGCAAATCGGAGTGCACAAGTAGTTTTTTAGTGTCTAAAAAATTATATTGAAAATTATATTCAATCAGAATCTAGTAAATTTGAATATCGAATCCCAACTCGGATCTATTTCCAAGAAATTCGAATATCGAATCCGAACCCGGATCTCTTACCAGTAAATTCGAATATCGATTCCGAATCCGAATCCAGTTAGAAACAGTAGATTCGTTCTCGAATCCGAATCGAATCTCTAAAAAGATTCGGATTTGATTCGTTTTTCGAACTATTCGCACAGCCCTGGTATTCATTTTTGTTACTCCTGCATAGTTGTAGATGATTTTGAACTCCAATATAGAAGACAGGGGTGCCCATCCCCCCCTAGACTCATGACGCACCCCCCCCCCCCAAATTGAGCACAACAGCCCCCCCCCCCCCCCCCCCGTACACAACAAATGAGAAACACTATTCCCCCGCCGAGCACTATTTGTAAAACTAAAAGAAGTTTTAGACATTTTTTTTAGATATTGAAAATTCAAACCCAGTTAATATATAAATAAAGTTATGGTTTTGTCTGTACATTGCTCAGAATTATACATATTTTGGGTTATTTTTACGTTTTATACATTGAAGAAGTTGAAACATGTCTTATCTCAATTTATGTCCGTCTGTCACGGCACAGAAGGCATTTTACGCAGCCTACTCTAAAGAAAACTATAGTACCGATTATGGTTCTAATGGTTTAATTAATTGTATTCACAGGATTGGCGAGAGTGTCCTTAGCCGTTAAAATATGGCCTCACTATTTTGGAAATAAAATAACGGACGATCAAAAACCCAATTTTTGTGATTTTTTCAGTTTTCCTTTCTACGTAATTTACTACTGATTACCGGGAAAATACCTTGAATCAGTTTTGTACAGGTCTGGAAAATTTATCTTTCTATATAAATAAAATTAGAGTTTGATAAGTCACCTCAATTTAAGGATTTTTATTGCCAGAATATCTGTATAGCGTTCGTAACCTCTGCTTAACGTATTGTCAGCGTCTTTCTCTTGATATAACGACCCCCTCTCCCTCCCTTTGGAAACATCACAGCTCCTTTGATGAAAATGAAAATGGAAACAACGCTTGCGCCAACAATCGTCTGCTCCGTTTTACACTTCTGTCTGATGTGCGCTATGTTACAACAGATTTCAGCTTCAGATACAACAGCTGGGGAATGATGACATAATGCTTAGTAAACTGTGATTGAGTGATTAGTAATCATGGTAACTTTAGTAAAGCTGTGATTGGGCAATGAGTATGTAACGTGCCGTTTTTCCCGCTCGGAATATATACGCTATTCCGTAGTTAAAGCGAGAAAGACGTCACCAACTCTCGCCAGCGGATCGCTCAAGTCGGCGCGTGCTGGGAAGTTTCCAGGGTTCAGATAAAAATAATTTTTTTAATTAACTCAACAACCTAGCACAGGTACAGATTTGTATATACGCAAAAATGTAGTGTGAATCAGGTGTGAACTCAGTACCGGTAACCAACAACGCTACTGTACCATCATCATCGTTCACACCTGGGAACAGCTAATTAAATTAAATTTAGAAATAATGAAAAAAAAAACGTTCAACGAAACGTTGTAACAAATTAATGTTGCAGTTTCGTCAACCTCAACACTTAGAATATTTCTTAGATATATACTTAGCGTGCTCCACCCGACCTCGTGTTTGCACGACCAGCAGAGACGGGTTCAACTTTGCCCGCTTTGACGCCGCAGTTCAACACCTACTGAATATCCCGGCAAAATATTTGCTAAAACCCCGTCACCCTCAATTTATATTGTAATCACAATATTAAATAAAATATTTATCCCTAAAACTCTTTATTGCCACCCACTCTTTATTGCATACCCTAAAGCGGACTTATACAAGTTCTAACACCCGACAAAGATCCTACCGTGAGTTTTATGTCTAAAAAAGAATAAAATGAGGGTTTATCGCTAAATAATAAAAAATAATAGTACACACTATTAAGATAAAGCCGGCAAATTACCTGTATACTCCAGGGATCTTCACTAAGACACACTAAAGCACACGTTTAGCAAAATCACTAATGAACACACTATGTCACGTCTTAACCCGAGCTATCGCAGGATTAGAATGTCGTCGCATCCCTAGCCAAGTTGGTCAGGTTCCTAACATGAACCAGTCAACAGCAAATCGGAGTGCACAAGTAGTTTTTTAGTGTCTAAAAAATTATATTGAAAATTATATTCAATCAGAATCTAGTAAATTTGAATATCGAATCCCAACTCGGATCTATTTCCAAGAAATTCGAATATCGAATCCGAACCCGGATCTCTTACCAGTAAATTCGAATATCGATTCCGAATCCGAATCCAGTTAGAAACAGTAGATTCGTTCTCGAATCCGAATCGAATCTCTAAAAAGATTCGGATTCAATTCGTTTTTCGAACTATTCGCACAGCCCTGAAAATAACCTTTGCCGCAACTATCTATAGAGTAGGCCTATGTATATATCCACAGATATGTGGTTGGTAGCATTGACAACCATACTCCAAGTGGAATATTAGATTAATTTAATTGAATACAATATCAAAAACCAATCAAATTGAAATCTAAATTAACAATCAATTTCTTTGATCCTAACCATAACAAAAGAAGACAATAACCATCCTCCCGACAAACAGAAATCATTCATGCCAACACCACAAAATTACAAAATTTCATCCACACATTAACTGACAATTACAAATCTTATATTTAAGTGTTCTTGTCATTTTTTCATAACACCAGCCATTTTCGAGTAATTTAAGTTTAAAAATTTTAAATGGCCACCATATAGAAATTTGAGGTTGAATCGAGATGAACTTTTTTTCTAACACGGGTCCCTTCTACCTTAACATAGCCTACATACCAAGTTTCATAAGGATCAGCTAAAAATATTTAAAAATAAAAATGTATATGTACGTGGCATGTTTTTTAAGTAAGTACCGTTTTTAAATTTCTCCGTTCCAACACTGCAATTGGCATTTCGGACATTTGCACTGTATATGTGCATCTATTGGCTAGCTCTAGCCGGAAATTCGACAAAAATCGGCCCTGTTTACATCCGGTTTCGAGCAATTCAAAATGGTGCCGCCAAATGAGACTGCCGCCGACTGTGAAGTGCGCGCTGTAATTAGATTTTTAAGTGCTAAAGGTGTGAACTCCATTGAAATTTATCGACAGATTAGTGAGGTGTATGGCGAGAACATTATGAGTGACGGAATGGTACGCAAGTGGGTAAGGGCATCTAAAGACGGCCCCACCAACGTCCATCATGAGCAACGCACTGGGCGGCGTCAATGTCCCCAGTACCAAGTGCGTTGCTCATCATTAACGTTGGTGGGGCCGTCTTTAGATGCCCTTACCCACTTGCGTACCATTCCGTCACTCATAATGTTCTCGCCATACACCTCACTAATCTGTCGATAAATTTCAATGGAGTTCACACCTTTACCACTTAAAAATCTAATTACAGCGCGCACTTCACATTTGGCGGCAGTCTCATTTGGCGGCACCATTTTGAATTGCTTGAAACCGGATGTAAACAGGGCCGATTTTTGTAAAATTTCCGGCTAGAGCTAGCCAATAGATGCACATATACAGCTCAAGTGTCCGAAATGCCAATCGCAGTGCTGGAACGGAGAAATTTAAAAACGGTACTTACTTAAAAAACATGCCTCGTAAAAAATACAAAATGGCGTATATCTGGTTAACGAAGCGATTTTGGAAAAATGTTATTCCTGATTTTCTCTTTATTTTGACCCAAGGAATCACAAGGTAAACTATGTCCCCAGCTTTTTTGAACACCCTGTATAATTACTTAAAGATAAATGGGTTATATAGCAGCAAAACAATAGATCAAATTATTAAATGGAAAATTGGAAAAACGTACAAGCTCAAAAAAAGAAAGTAAAAGAAAATGTGAAATTGTATGGTTACTTTACTAAATGTATACAGTATAAATACATATGATAAGCTAAACTAAACAACAAATTACTGAAGATGGACGTGTCCCTAAATATTGAGGAATTGTTGTGAAAATATATTCCCAATTCTTCGAAGAAATTATATTTAATTCAGAATTTTTTCAGGACGGGATTTACTCCATTCATCAGCGATTTTGATGTGTCGGGCGCAGGAGATATTCATGAACCTAGGATATGATGATGATGTCTCTTTGACCATGGGAGATGTCCACGCAATCACAGATTAAAGTCATACTGACAGTGTGAGAGGTATACATAAAAACATTTTGACTGCTTTTGTACTGGTCAGACGTTTTTTTTGGGGGGGTTTTTAAGTTTTTTTAACTTTTATTAACCCTTTGAGTTCGAATTTTTTTTCTTTTTTCGGCGAGCATACTTTGCCATTTGAGCAGTCAGGAAAATGGCGCCCGGCGACCTATACTCGCCATTCAACCGCAAAGAAAACCTTTTTGATTTTTGATTTTTTTTTTTATAGGTTGCCATTTTTGAGTAGTCGGGAAAATGGCCGGCGGCGACCTATCCTCGCCATTCGACCGCAAAGGGTTAAAACCCCTCATAGATTGTATAAATGCTCAGATAGTTTTCCTAAATATCCATTTGTGATTGATTGGAAAGTTATACTCAAAATAACTATTAAATGGCATAAAATATAATATGTAACTTTTCCTTTTGTGGAACAATTTTGCCATCATATTTTCACATATATTGTTGGTTTTTATTTTATAAAACTGTGCTACGAAGACTGAATTTTTTTTGTCATTACAGCCGTTTATAGAAAAATAACCTTGATGCACAGAAAGAAATATTCTAAACCACAAATCAGAAAGGAAATGGAAATACTATTACGTCCTGTCCCGAACCCAAAGTACAATCCTGTACATCCCTAAAAATTAATCAAATAGAACAATAAACTATTCATTTGAGTTCATAGACAATTTTTCAGACAGTTTAACACCAAAGAAAATTTTCCTGTGTACAAAATAAACTGCTATAGGGTGCCCCCTGTCCCATGAAAACAGAATTCAAAGGCAATTCTATTTTGTTCAAGTTCAAAAATTCCAAATCACAATTCGTCGCTCGAAAGTAAAAAAAAACTTACTTGTTTTTTCTTTTAAGAACATTAAAAACCACTCAAAGAACCAAAACTAACCTAAAATTTATGAGACAACCTTGGATTACTCACATTCAGAGTTGATTGGCCCGTTGGCATGGATGCACGCCAGAGGTGGAGGTGTCTGTGCTTCCTTGGGAGGGGTGGGAGGAAGATGGGAAATCTCTTCTACAGTCTCTACACTGACCGATTGTGAGGACACTCTACACGCGACCACAGCTTTGGAGCTTTCAGACAGGTTACCGAGCCTCGTGTCCGTCCACGCATTGCATGTTCTAAATGCTGAACTTCCAGATTTATCTCCTACGAAAGGCTCCAAGACAACTGGCGGCTTGATCTTCTTGACCGGTTCTGGAGGAGGACTCTCGAACCTCGCCCATCGATCTAACAACGAACCACTCTGATACTCTTTTTTGTCGATGCAGGCTTTCTTTAAGTTCTTGGTTGCCATTTCGATTCCAGAATCCTGGCTAAGAGTTTGGGGCTCCGACGATGCTGTGTCGGTCTGGGAATTGTTGTCAGTCTGGGACGATGTTGTCTCAGTCCGTTCTGAGAGTTGTTGCTCACTGTCATCGTCATCAGACTCTCTTAGTGGCAGGTTGGGGAAAAGCTCATTTAGATTGAGATGAACCTGTGAACAAACATAAAAACATTAATTCTGTAGGTAATACACTTACGATGTAAACTACAAACAAACCTTTACACATAGCAAATGAGCTATAAATGTTAGCTAAAAAAGAATAAATTCAACTACGGGGGGAAAAAATAAATTAAAAGAACAGACACTACCTCAATATTACCAGACCAGAACCTTAAACACACTGTTAGTTGCTGGTCCACAGCACAGGCACTATTTTGAAAAAGGAATTTTTAATTATTTTAAGTATTAAAGAATTAAGTATTAAAGTACTCTATGATTAAATTGAATTTCCCTGATCTTCTGTCTAGAGTCCAAGTTGAAGTTTACTTATGTTTCTTTGCAATCAAAGAGGAAAGAGCTAATCAAGTTTAGCTCTGGAGGCATTAGGTACAAAACATATGTGTTATTTGTAAACTAAATCAACTATATTAGTGATGATAAAAAAAAACAAAAAAAAAACTAAAGAACTTTAAATAGCGAGCAGCTTAGTTTTTAAGCTAAGCCTGGCCTAAAATTTATGTATTAGCGAATTTCCCTATAGGGAAGTAGCTATTACCGTAAGTGGCACGGTAAAACCTAGACCCGGGACCGATTTACTTTTTTCATTTTGATGTCCCCAGAGGCCAAAAACACCATTCGTTCAAATTTTTATATATGTATATATATATATATATATATAGACATATATATATATATATATACGTCCGTGAACGCGATAACTTGAGTAATTTTTGTCCGATTTTGATGAAATTTGGTTTAAAGGTGTAAAGCGGGATAAACTTGAATGAGTTCGCGAACCAGCACGATCGGACCATGGGAACAGGGCTTTACGGGGGGTTTTAAGGGGTAAAAATTGGTTTTTCTCACTTTTGACCCTCAAAACACAAAATTTCCTGATTTCTCTTTACACCTTTTTAAAGAGCTTAAAAAAACAAATAATTTAGTATATAAAAGTATTTTTGTTCAATTATTAGTAACGGAGAAAATTAAAAAAAATGTAAATTTAAAATTCCCATGTTATTCTTATGGAGAATATTGTCAAAAGTTGTAGTTTGCTTGTTTATGGATATATTTTGATCAAACTTGGCAAATTTATTTATTTTGTACTAAGCTATCAATATTTTACTCAAAAACACACTTTATTAGTTTCCTTGTAGCAGCAAACCTAGGTACTCGTTAAACCTAATGTTATTAAAATATATTTAACTGAAAATCAATTCAGACAAATGGAAATTCGCTTAGTCGGCAGGTTTGCTGCGGCGGGGGTATTGTGTGTAATTTAATACTTAAGTGCAGTACAGTAAAAACAATTCTAAATTGCACAGTACATTTTATTCAATTTTATTGTACGCTTTATCTTTTGAGGGATGGGAACAATCACGTTTACTTGAGGGTTCAGATTATCGAGGGGTGAATAGACGGTGTTTATTTATTTCCCAGTGGTTTACACCAGTTTACAAGAATGGATACAATGTTGTAAGATGGCAAAATTCATGCAACAGTAAAAGTAGTACAGTAAAGTGGTAACAGCAAGAACCACAAGTGGTGGTGATAGAATGAATAACAATTAACAAGTAATAAGTAAATAGATACTATATAAATAACAATCTTGAATAACAATAAGAATAACAAAAATAACAAAAGCGACAAGGAATAACGATAACAATAAAAGTAGAAGCAGTGAAGATGGTTTTGGATAAATAATACAATGTGGCAAAAAATTAGATTTAACAAAAACATAGCATGAGTGGTGATACTTGGCAACAACAACAAGAACGATTAATTATGACTAGAGCTAGGGAAGGTAAGATTCTACAGTAGGGTAGTGACTAGAATTATTATCAATCAATTAAGCAGGGAGGCGACCTTTCTCCGGAACGAGGACGATGAGTCGTGAAAGAAGTCCAGGTGGATTGCGACATCACTCCCAGTACGTAGAAGTCTCGATAGGCCACTGTTTGATGCATAGTAGGTGGGTTGGTAGCGTCTACGGAATATCGTTTTGGAACGGGTTCCTGTCGGTATATGCAAGTGGATGCCGCAGAGTAGATCCGGACAGTCTAGGAGGCCATTAACCAACTTGAAGTGTCAGTAGGTCTGAGTGTTGCCGCCTCACGTGTAGAGGGGTGAGGCCAAAAAGAGATTCAACCTCACTCACAGGAGTACGTAGGTAGTCAAACCCGGACCTGCATCCAAGAAGTCTGACGAAGCGGTGCTGGATGCTTTCCAACTGGTTAATGTGGTTCAGTTGATGAGGGGACCAAATTGTGGATCCATACTCAAGTATTGGACGAACAAGAGCTTTATATAAGGTCACAAGAGTAAGGGAAGAGTTGAAACCCTTTGTTGATCTTAGGATGAATCCAATCAGAGAGTTTGCTCTTGCAGTGATGTGCGTAATGTGCTCCATTGGATTTAGTGATAAAGTTCAGTACATCTTCTCCTCTATTAGGTGTTCTGCAGTATTATAATAATTTCAAACGAAGCTATGCTGATACGAGACAGTGTATATTTAACCCTGAGTTGTAGGCTTTTACTTACAGGTAAGAGATCAGACGAAGGCTCCGTTAAGTCCTCCACAGCCAATGATAGAGAGTTGCCGCTTAAAACATCCGTTACATCTTCCTCCTCCTCGGGATCGGTCTTCAGCGGCGACTTCGGACGGAAATGAGGCCTAGAAAACACATTCCAAAATGAAACTATAAATGATTTATCATTTATTATAAAAAATTATCACTGATTAACAACCTATTTTCAAACCTCTTACATTTTTAAATCAGTTGAACCCATTAGCTTTCAATTACTTAATTGAGTTTTAAGTCCTATCGCATTGATAAATTATGGACAGGCCTTGGTTTTCCAAGAAAAAATTATTTGAGACACACTTTGGTAATATTTTCATAAAAATTTATCGATTTTATACCGCATCAAAAAAATTAATCCAAATTGAGGAAATTGAAAATTAGAAAAACACTGTTGAATCTTAGTATTTGGAAAGGAAGAATGAATTAGCGAAGATAGTGGCAGACGTTTCAAATGCATTGCAGTAATTCATCTTCGGCACAAACTATAATTCAACTGGAAACTTGAGTCTTTATCCTTGCCAATTGAACAAATTTCCCAAGACCAAGACTGGGGAATCCTACAATCACAATCGATAAATGAAATATAATTATACAATGCAAATCACAAGGTGTCCACAAAACTGACTCTGTATTTTCTCAACAGTACTTAAAGAATTCCCACTGCATATTTAATGCAACTTAACATTTCGTATATGCTAAGCTTGTATAAGAAAATAATTGAGCTTCTTCTAGAGGATCTCTACTCATAGGTAGCATTACAGAAGACCTCAGACCCATACTGAGCAGTGTAGGACACCGCAACCATGTAGTCAACAGATTGGGTGTGATTTTGATTCATTTAAGACTAGGTTTAGAAACTAGCAGCTAAAACATCTGCAGTATGGAGTTTGGTTCAAATTTAGGTTAGTCTTTTTCCCCGAGCCATTATGTAGCTTATAATCTTATTAAATTTGTTATAAATGTACTTGCTTGTTTAGAAATATATACATGTTATTTAGTTATTTGTAGTCATCTTAGTCACTAAATAATTTCCCTACCAAGTGTAATTGTTTAGACTGATTATTTGTTTATTTACTGTCAAGAAACATTTTACTATGAATAGAATATTTAATGTCATTCTTGCTGTAGATCTAGTCATGTTATTTTAAGGTGATTATAGCCTAATTTGACAAAATATATTGTAACAGATGTTATTTTTTACAATTAGTAGATCATTAGATACGATTTTAAGACTTGATTCGATCACAACCAATGTCCTTTCCTTAGTCGAGTCTCCACCATTGGGACAACAGTGAATTTAACCTTTTCATTTGTTAAAAAAGGCAAATAATTTACTGAATTGAAGTGTTGTTGTATGCTTCATTGACCCCTGGTGGTTACAGAGAAAATTCCAAAATTACATTAAATTTAAAATGCTTGCGTGTGGGTGTATGGGTCTGGTTTTTCTTGAGATTCCCATTGTGTGGACACCCTGTAATAAAGACGTTATTTTAAGGAATAGAAATGAGAAAACAAACCAGTCTTGGAACAGGTCAGATAGCAAGGACCTATCATCCATTGGAGGTTTCTCATCGGTGAGCCTTTCTTCACTAACAGGTAGTTTTTCTTTGATGTTATCATGAATCGTAAAGTCCTGAGAGGCCCAGAAGTCATCCATAGGAGGTCCAGCCCTATCTAGGATCACTCTGTAACAAAGGTCAAATGTCTAATGGGCTTCTGCAGGGTATGATTCTAACTAGTCACATTGTTGATACCAAAATTTATCGATTTGTGTTAACAATATCTGGAAAATCAAAACTCAATTCTCAATACCGATACTTTTTTTAGTTTGTCCAAATTTTCTGAATGGATTAGTTACACTACACCAACTCCTGTCTTCCATATCCTTCTGTTAAGTATTTGTTAGGTAATGGAGTGTTTTTCAAGTAAAGAAAAAATCTATACAGCCAATAAAAAATTCTAACAAGCCAATTTGCGTTGAAACCATTATTAACACATTAAAAAAATAGTATGTTGGTGATTAAAGATCTAACAACAAAAATCAAATAGAAAATGTTATTAAATAATTTCTCAAACAGCATTGTACGTGTTATTAAATTTACGGAAAGTAAATAAAAATAGGTCTAATAACCTTTAAAACATAATACATTATATATTTACACTTAACTCAAAAGACGGTAAATATATATTTATTAGAGGTGGGCCGATACGGATACTCGATACCAGCAGTATCGAGGTATCGTCGATACTCGACACTTGCCTGTATTGGGTTCGATACCGATACTGACACTGAACAGTACGAATCGGTGCGGATTAAGTCAGTTCAGAGCGGGTAAATTGCCGTTACGAATCTACGAATCCTAGCTGTTTGCCTACCTAAGTAAACACTAATAGAGACAATTTAGCCTACCTAAGTTCTACTAATAGAGACAACCTTATTGGCTAGTTTTCAACACCAGGATATTTGGTTTGGTTGATCACCACTGCGAGCGCTAGTGTCCTTGGCATTTTAATAGACACGATCTCATTGGCTCACCTACTGCCCTGCGACGACGATCAACCAATCAGGTGCTATGTTTTAGCGACATTGAAACTTGGATTGTTGTTGAACGCCACACCGAGTGCTAGTGTCTTTACTTAATTATTAGAACCTTTCTCATTGGCTGGTTTTGGATCGGAGGACGACATTAAACCAATCACGGATAGCGTTTTAGAGATGCAGTAGTCCTGTTATATGCACGATCGCGGTGTTGCAGTTACAGTGTATGTCCTATGATCCATCCGTATGTTGACTGTTGAGGTTATGTTATTGTTATTTCACATTGGTTCTAACTGAATTTCTTTTGATTTTAGTTAATGAATGATATAGTTTTTTATTTAATATGAGTAAGCGTAAAAGTGATGTGTGGGCCTTTTCGAATATTATTAGTGAAAGTAGTGATGTGACAAAATGTAAACTGTGCAAAAAAGATAGCCTAAGTCTCGTACGACTTCTAACCTCAATAAACATCTGAAACTTCACCATCAACGTGAATTTTTCCAGAGGAAATTTAACAAATCAACAGTTGGGGAAGAATATAGGCCTAGGCCAAGATGGAAGTGTAGACGATTCCATGGATGTTACAAATACAAATCTAAACTTAAATGAGTTTAGCCCACTCTCTATTAACATAACTCACTAATATGGACACAAATATGTGTATGTATAAACAAAGATATTATGCTTATTTATCGTTGACAATAAATGTGTTCATATTAATGTTTTATTTGATCCCAGCTGTTATTTTGATAAGTATTGGAAGTATCGGTATCGATAGGTAGGCCTTTTGAGAGTACTTTGGTGGTATCGTTATCGGTATCGACAATTTTTGGTATCGGCCCATCTCTAATATTTATATAAAAAAGATGGTAAGGTAAGTGGTGATTGATTTTGATTGGATACTCCAGTCATCATCAGACCCAATAGGCGAATGACAAGAATCTGGTGTCAGATTTTACTTGTTCAGTAATCAGCTTATTTATTTATATTTTTACATTAATCCTTATAAATATACAATTCTTCCCAAACATTCATTACATATCCTTTTTTACAATTCTTTAAAAATACATAGATTATCCTCTTATTAGAAGTTCACAGTCTGTCCAATGTAGAAGCTATCACAATCGTTACAATTGATTTTATACATGCTTAACGCCTCGAATATGTTAAAACTTTCTATTTTAGGATGCAGTATTTTATTCATGGTGTTCTGAGTCCTGAAGGCTGTTGAAACTCCGTATTTTATTTATCTGATAGCAATCCGTTGTGTTGTGGTTCCCTTACCATGTAACTAAATGTAGCATATCTGGTGTTTTCTTCTGTTGGCTAATGTTGTTCTGCTGTGCAGTTTATTCTGGCTATCGATTTTGCGCCTTGTATTTCTTGCGATGTCTTCTAAATCCATTAACTTACGATATCCAATTCCTGAACATTAAGGGTGTCCAGTTCTTGCTTCATATTAGCTTTGCTAAATTAGCTACTTTTTTAGTCCTCTTCTTTTAAAGTAAAAGTGGTAACATAAAAAAAAGAGAACATTATGGAACCTTATGGTTAGCCTTATGGAAATTAACGTTTGTATTAGGGGCCTGCAATACAGAACATTCATTACTTTGTTTACATTATTGTATATTGCTACATACCTGCCACCCCTCCCGACTCTTCTCCTTGCCAATCCCACACAACGGCTGGTGTTTGTAGGGTGGGTGATGGAGGTCAAGCTGAACCTGTACCTTTGATCTGCTAGTCCTCCGTCTTCCCGGTTACACCAAGGCCAGTTGCCTAGTCCAGTCGTTAGAGGCTGCGCAAACAACAATCTTACACAATCTCAAATATTAAACACGATCAAATATCTATAATATCTGTGAGAAACCGATCCAGGAGTTAAATCCACATTAAAAGTTCACAATTATTTAACCTTTTTTTAGAGAACAAACTGATAATCTTTGATTCTTAAATATGCCAGTGTAACATACCGCATGGTAAAGACATTGACGTTTCCGCCTGAACGCAAATGGTGCGTCGTCGTGCGCAGGAGATGCAGGGGAGATATTTAGTCCGTCGTCGTCTCCAGATGAAACCACACCGGTGACATCGCTCATCACTAAACTCGAGTTGATGTTTTTATGTTTTCTCTTCTTGTACTGTCTTTTTTCTTTGCGTGGTATATATTCATCCTGAAACACAAACACCAGTAAAATTTGAAAGGAAAACCAATTGATTAAAATAAGGAAATTTTAAAGGAATGAAGTTCAGCTAAATTTCTCAGGTAAGCTAGATAAACTCTACTCCTTTTCAAAAAATTCAAAACTAGAGTTAAGTTTTTAGGAAGATGCATTTAGCGGGGATTAAAGAATCATATAGGATGGAGAGCACACAGCTAACTCACCTGAAGGAAGGAAGGTTGCAGACGAGTCACAGCACAAATAAATTATTGTACATATAAAAGACTAGATTATTTTGCCTCTTTCAAAGGCTTCTTTGGTTGTCTTTGTAACAGCCATCTACTTCTAAAGAAGCCTCTGGAAGAGGTGAAACATCAAGTCTTTTGTGTATATATAATTAATTTGTGCTGTGACTCGTCTGCAACCTTTCTTCAGGTGAGTTAGCTGTGTGCTCTCCATCCTATATGATTCTTTAATCCAAACTAGAATTAAAGGCGTCTTGGATTTGGAATCTATATTTGACCTGCTCTGCAACAGAGATGTTTTGACATTTCATACTCAACCAAAGTTTAGTATTTACAAGTATTATACAAGTTTACTAGTATTTAACAATAAGCGTCATTAACCATCGATACTCGATACTAATGGATGGTGGGTAATGGCTCACGATCCATTATTGTAGCAATAGATACTTCAGAGATTCAATAGAGTTTCAAGATACTTATTTTATAAAACATTAGACTCCAGATTATCCACAAGTGGATAAACCACGCTGCGGATTAACCATGATCATAAAAAAATAAGATATATGATACTAGTTAAATAATTGATAAAAGCTTAGAGTAAAAAGGATTGATGCTTGCTTCCGAACCACAAGTATTTTAACAATTGATCAGAACATATCTCTTAACACATGTTGGTGGGTAAACTTTAGGGATGGACGGGATTGAATTTTTAGTTCGGGACGGGACGGGACGGGAATTTTATTTCCTTCCCGATTTTCGGGACGGGACGGGACGGGATTTTTTCTGTGCATAAAAAGAAAGTCTTGAGTATTGCAGTTACCAAAAAAAGACATACAAAATCAATTTTTACCGTTTGTGGTACTGATCTATAAAAACCAAAAAAATGGGTAACAATATACAGGTACCTATAGAAACTTGTGACTCACGGTCACGGTGCGATCGTCGGTATGACTCGCGGTCACGGGATGATCGTCGGTATGACTCGCGGTCACGGCATGATCGACAGTATGACTCACTGTCACGGCGCGATCGTCGGCATGACTCCGCGGTCACGGCGCAATCGTCGGCATGACTCCGCGGTCACGGCGCGATCGTCGGTAGGACTCCACGGTCACGTCTCGATCGTCGGTATGACTCCGCGGTCACGGCGCGATCGTCGGCATGACTCCGCGGTCACGGCGCGATCGTCGGTATGACTCGCGGTCACGGTGCGATCGTTGGTCCAATAATCACGGTCACAGCGCGATCTTCGTTATGACTCGTGGTCACGTTGCGATCGTCGGTATGACTCCACGGTCACGTCGTGATCGTCGGTATGACTCCACGGTCACGTCGTGATCGTCGGTATGACTCCACGGTCACGGGGTGATCGCCGGTATGACTCCGCGGTCACGGGGTGATCGCCGGTATGACTCCGCGGTCACGGGGTGATCGCCGGTATGACTCCGCGGTCACGGGGTGATCGCCGGTATGACTCCGCGGTCACGGGGTGATCGTCGGTAGGACTCCGCGGTCACGTCGTGATCGTCGGTATGACTCCGCGGTCACGGGGTGATCGCCGGTATGACTCCGCGGTCACGGCGCGATCATCGGTAGGACTCCGCGGTCATGGCGCGATCATTGGTATGACTCGCGGTCACGGCGCGATCGTCAGTATGACTCGCGGTCACGGCGCGATCGTCGGTAGGACTCCGCGGTCACGGCGCGATCGTCGAAATGACTTCGTCTCCTGCGTTCGCGGACCTATCGCTCGCAATAGCGGCGTCATCGGCACTCGCGAAGCGGCAAAATCGCCGACGATCGGACCAAATCCCGTCCCGAAAAATTCCCGACTCAAATGTAATCCCGTCCCGATAATCGGGAATATTTTTTTCCCGAAAAATTCCCGAAATTTCGGGACCCGTCTATCCCTAGTAAACTTACAAAAAGATTCACTAACTAGCTGAATTATTAACAACTGTAACTAGCTTATAAAGTAACACTGAAAATATTAAGTAGTTGTCGCTTAGTTTACAGACTTAGCGTAGATCACAAAAACCTAGATTTGACCATTTTTAGTGTTTTATTTTGGACTGTATACTTAATGAATCAGAATCATATATCTGGATATTGTATCCCTTATTTGTATTTCTGTTGTATCAGCAAAGTCTTAGCTTATAAAACAGATCTGTAACAATACCTTAACTGGTTTAGCCCATGATGTTCCGTGATTGTACTGATTTGTGTAGAGAGGTGCAAACGCAGGTCGTACAGTCTTCATAGCCGAAACTTCAGCCAATAAAGATCCTGTGTAATCCTGGGCTTGATACCTGCAATAGAAAAAACACTTAACAATGGCCACTGAACACTGAAGAGTAGCCTCAACCTATAGCAAGGTCGGATAGCAAAAAAGGTCAGGATCCCAAGATCGGATGGTAAAAATCTACTGCAAAGGGTGTACAGTAGAGTCTCTATAATCCGGCCGTTCATTAGACCGGCACGTCCAGTAATCCGGCACTGTGTTTCCGCCAATGAGTCAGTAAATTTTCATGTCTAGACTTGAAAACGCGAGTGTCCACATTTCACAACAGCAGTACACTAACGACTGATGTCTGCTACGGGTAGTTGCGTACAGTGTGTGGCGTGTGAGTTGAGTGAAGGCAGTGTTGTGAGTACAGTGTACATACTATACAATCTACAAGTGTAGTGCGATGTCGGGAAAACGTAAGCATGTAACGCTGACTTTAGATAAAATGTATACGATTTTAAAACGTTTGGAAAAGGGTGAAAAGTTGGCTCATCTGTCTAAGGAATACAATATCGGCCGTGCAACTATACACGACATAAAGAAGAAGAAGGAGCAAATCGAATCATTCTTTAAGGCCCGTCCAAACCGAAGCGGGAAAGCGGCGGGAGCGGGAAGGTGGCGGGACGAGTTCCCGTGCGGGATTTTAAAACACATGGTGTTAGATGTGAGCACCCACACTAGAGCGGTACCGCTCCCGCCGTCCCGCAGCGTTGTTCGATCGTCCCGCCGGTTTGAAACATGTTGGATTTTCTGGCTCGTACCGCCGCAGGAACACATGGGTACATGACTTATTTGGTACCGAGACGTTTGAGAAGATGGCTGAGGATTATTCCAGTGCGTTGTTCATTAAACAGTTCATCAAAACACGCGATGGTCATCCTAAAATAAATATAAAACCATCTTTCGTCTTTGGATCCGGCATAAGGGTAACCAAATACGCCAAATAAATGACCGTTTAGATTGATTTCATGAACCTAAACAGATCGCCGTCTTGCAGCTTCATCTTATCTTCAGCTGTTGCTAGCAAAAGCAAAGCTTCTTCTTCTTGTACATTACGATTCATGACATGAACGCATAAAATACAAACATTCACTTAACACAACCGAACACTCTGTAGCTAAGATGGAAATGAACTGAGGAGTCGTCCCGCTTCCCGCTGCCTGCAGCTTCGGTGTGGGCTACCTCTTTCCCGCCACGTATCGCTGCCGCTGGTTCCCGCCGGTCATTCGCCCCCTTCCCGCTCCCGCACCGCTCCCGCCACTTTCCCGCTTCGGTTTGGACGAGCCTTTAAGAGGAGTAGTGAATCATCTTCAAAGGTAAGAAATACATTAAAAATGGGCGAATTTCCGCAAGTAGAAGTTACACTTTATAATTGGTTCATGCAAGAAAGGAGCTGACACACGCCAATTTCAGGCGATATTATAAGGAAAAAGGCAAAACTGTTTTATAACAAAATTATGAAAAAGGACGACTTCTGTGCCAATGTTGGGTGGCTGGATAAACGACGCTTTGGAATTTGATTGCTAACAATGACTGGAGAAAGGCTTTCGTGTGTTGTAGCAGTTGCAGAGCCTTTTGTTGAAAAATTTAAAGAAATCGTGGTGAAATGGACTTAGGCCCAGATCAGATCTACAATGCTGACGAGAGTAGTCTGTTTTGGCGTCTTTTGCCGAAACAAACATTCGTTCATAGAGAGGAAGCTAGTGCCCCAGGTCGCAAGTTGGCCAAAGATAGAGTAACTTTTATGCCGTGTTGTAATGCTAGTGGCACGCTTAAATTAGAATTGCTGGTTATTGGGAAAGTCAAAAAGCCAAGGGCGTTCAAAAACACACAGTTGCCAGTTACATACACAAACTCGACAAAGGGATGGATGACAAAAACTCTTTTTTCGGAATGGTTTCATAAAACTTTTGTTCCATCAGTAAAAAAGTTTTTGAAAACACAGAAACTGCCTCAAAAAGCACTTTTGTTGCTTGATAATTGTCCTGGACATCCAGATGAGGATGAGTTAAAAAGTAGGGATGGAAAAATCACTGCTTTATTTTTGCCCCCAAATATAACTCCGATACTCCAGCCCATGGACCAAAATGTGATCTAAACTATAAAAACAAATAACAAAAAAACCCTGTTGTACAGTGTTTTGTCAAAAGAGGGGAGTGTTGTTACATCTCTAAAGAAAACCAACCTGAAAGATGTTGTGTTTAATCTTGCAAGCGCATTGGAAAAACTTGCATCAAAAACAATGTTTGTTCATGGGCGAAGTTGTGGCTTCTCTTGATTTATTAGAGGTTTACAGAAGACAATCAAATCCTCAAACGACAGTGACAACAGATCCTGAGCTAAATGGTTTGAAAGAAGCAATAGCCGAACAGTTAGTGTAGTAGACGATCCAGAAGATCTGACATCAGCCAATGTTACCGCCTGGTTAGAAGGAGCAGACGACGAGCAGTGTCAAATCATGACAGACGATGAGATCATCGAAGATCTTCTAGACGGCAGTGACGTGGAGGAGGGGGATGAGGAGGGCGGAGTGGGCGGAGCCAGTACAGCTGCAGCTGCACACACAGTCAACACGGATTCGGCGCTCTGTGCCTACGCAACTGCAATAACTTGGGAGGAAGAAAACGGTGCTTCAGCTTCCTATATTATGACACTAAAGAGGCTCCAGGAAAATGTTTTAAAACTTTCTTTTAATGCAAAGAAGCAGAAAAATATTACAAACTATTTTGCTGTTGTTTAAGTAGGTCTTACATGTAAAGTGTACAGTAGGCCTACAGTTGTGTAATTTTCATTTTGTACACGTACAGTATTTAGTGATTATCTTTGTTCATTGTCTGAAAGTGTATTGTACTGTTGTTTGCTGTTTCATATCACTGTTTCTTTTTCACAATACAGTAATACATTAAACAACATTTCATTAGGCCTATACTGTACAGAAATTCAAATGATTGTTATCATAGTTATCGTAGTTTTCGTTTTAATAAAAATGTTGTTTATTGTAAAACTACTTCAATTTCTGATGCATTTCCACTAATCCGGCATTTTCTATAATCCGGCCCTACTAATCCCCATATAGGGCAGGATTAACAAGATCCTACTGTATACTAATTTTTAAAATTGAAATTCCAGGTTTCTTCCTGGATTTTGAAAGCTGTTCCAGGTTCCCGTGGGAATGTTTAGCTATAAACGATAACCAGTTCAAGACCTACAGCTTAATTTTTCTTTTATAACATTAAATGTATATTTCTAAATTGTTCCAAAGTTCAGTGAGTTAGTGTTGCAAAAATAATACACTTTAATATTGTGATCATATTTATTATCATCTTCAAAACATAAAGTCATGAAAACAATGGCCCCCCTTGGTTCAGAAAACGTTATCATCGTCATCCCCCGACACGGCATAATCCTGAATATCTTGCACGAAAACACTTAATTGAAAGTTGGCTGGTGACAAGTGGTAAATCAAAGACAACTTTGATGTATTTCAACTTAGTCTTGTCATGGACAGTTCATTTACTTTCATTCTGTGTATTTATATCCCCGTTTGTGTCTACGTACTAGAAAATAATGTTTAAGATAGTAGAAAGATAAATTACCTCTTTTCAAACACTTCGACCGTAAGGTGAAGCAGTTCTCGTTTGGAGTTTTCCCTGCGTTTAACCAGCTCCAGCAATGTCACAGCTCGACTGAGGTCCCTCTTTAATTTGACCATTTTCTCGTATGTTGACTCGTCATTCTTCCTGTTCTTCCTAGTTTGCATCTTCTCTGTTCTTCGTCGAAAGGCAAGGTAAGGGTTGTTGTTGCTGTTACTTCCCCTATGAGCTTCGGTTTTCACACAGGGAATCAGTGCTTGTTGCTACAACATCAAGTGTTCATTAACATCAGAAACTCATCAATAGCAGTTAAGGCTTACTCATATAGGCTGGGCAAAAACGTAAGAATTATCACTCCGATTATCACTCCAAATTACATAAAATGTGTTAACAATAGTACTGTCTCACACGACTAACTTGCCTTATACTTTGAATTTATAACAAATGTAATATGTGGACTCGCAATCCAAACAGGGGCTACTTTCAGTGTCTGATGTTAGTAACCAGAAATAAAGCAGTTGTAGTAAAGCCACGAAAAGAATCACATTTACTTGGTAACAATCACCCTGAGAGCCCTTTCATTATAATTTGGATTTTCATAGAGGCTTTACTGTTGTGTCCTTAACTGGTACTACTTAGAGAACTGAAATCCTCTGTTCCATTCATTTAACACGTTCAGTGCAGCAGGCATTCCAACAGGCGCTCGCTAATGGCGGCGAGGCCCGGGCGAAGCCCCGGCGCGGTACCGTGACAGCGAACGCAATTGGCATTCAAATATTTCAATCGGACAAATAACAAAAGAGCAGCAGCGATTGTACTGCGTTACCCCGAGATTGGACGTAGTTCCCTAAAACACCTAAAGGTAGCAGCACTGCCTGGTTCAGTAGTCAGTGGCTTTGTAATATGGCTTGAAGAGAGAAAATCCCCGAAACCGGGAAAAAGCATTGTCAGACGGGATTTTATGGGAAATTTTAGTACCAACCTACACCAAAATAAAGCTCACATTCTAAGCTACAGGTTAGCAAGGACTTTAACGTTCCCCAGCAATGGCTGAGCACATACTGAACTAATGTAGTGGGGGTTGCGCAACTACATCAATTGATGTAGTCAGCACTGAACGTGTTAATAGGCAGCAGATACTGTCAATTGTTATTATGATTTGTTACACTTTCTGGGGAAAAGCCTGAGAGCGCCGTTCCTGTGTACCTTTAGAATTCAGTGCTAGTGCCCTGCGATATAACTCAACACAGTATTTGCTCAATATAGTTTGCACATTCTAACACAAAGATAGATGGCACTTGCTAATAGCTTCAAGGCTCTCAAAGAATACCTAAAATAAACATGAACGCTAAAATGAAATCCAGCAAAAACTGACGTTTTACGCCTCTATCTGTAAGACTGGCTATATAAAATGAAAAGCTTCCATTTTGTAAGAATGTCTATCTAAAATGAAAAGCTTTCATCAGTAAGTCTGGCTAAAGTCAAAGTCAAAGTCATCTTTATTGTCACAAAACGTTTTTTTTTTAATGCTCTGGCACAGCCAGACAAAACAGGTTACATTGTCAAACTATACTAAAATAAACTAGCTTATATTGGTAAAAATAAATACATAGTAGGTAACAAAACAAACAATTTACATTGATTTGTCTTCGAGAAACTGACCAATACTATAATAATTTATTCTTTTCCAATAAAAATTCAAAAATTTTTTCTTTAAAAGATACTAATCCTATTATAGATTTGTAGTACCCAGGCAAATTGTTAAAAAATCTTTTACCCATATAAGAAGGTGTCCTTTCCACAAGATTTAATCTGTGTATAGGATATTGAAAATCTGTATGAAATCTAGTGTTATAATTGTGCCGATTATTTTCACTGTGGAGTTTTTCAAAATTTGATTTCACATACAATAAACATTTAAGAATATACAAATTAGGGACGGTTAGAATCTTTAGTTCTTTAAAAAGTTGTTTGCAAGAATGTTTTACGGGTTTCAAAGTCATAATTCTAAGTATTCTTTTTTGAAGTTTAAAAAGTTGATACGAATCAGATGTGACGCCCCAAAGCTCTATTCCATACTGTAAAATTTACGAAAATAAAGCATGATAAATCATTAGTCTAGTGTTTAAATCAACAACATTTCTTAAGACCAACATTTGAAAACATACTGAATTTAACTTTTTAGAGGTGTTATGAATGTGATTCTTCCAATTCAATAAACTATCTACATCAATTCCTAAAAATTAAGCTGTGTTGCTAAGATTTATTTTTTCATTATCAAAATAAATCCAAACTATCTAAAGATGAATAGCTTCCTCTAAAATGAAAAGCTTCCATTTGTATGACTATCTGTCTAATATGAAAAGATTCCATCTGTAAGACTGGATATAAAAAATTAAAAGCTTCTATTTGTATGACTACCTAACTAGTTTGAAAATCTTCTATCTGTAAGACTGATCATCTAAAATAAAAAGCTCCCATCTGTAAGTCTGGCCATCTAAAATGAATAGCTTCCTCTAAAATGAAAAGCTTCCATCTGTAAGACTGGCTATTTAAAATTAAAAGCTTCAATTTGTAAGACTGTCTATCTAAGATGAAAAGCTTCTATTTGTATGACTACCTAACTAGTTTGAAAATCTACCTGTAAGACTGACTATCTAAAATAAAAAGCTTCCATCTGTAAGTCTGGCCATCTAAAATTAATAGCTTCCTCTAAAATGAAAAGCTTCCATTTGTAAGACTGGCCATCTAAAAGGAAAAGCTTTCATCAAGACTGGCCATCTAAAAGGAAAAGCTTTCATCAAGACTGGCCATCTAAAAGGAAAAGCTTCCATTTGTAAGACTGGCCATCTAAAAGGAAAAGCTTTCATCAAGACTGGCCATCTAAAAGGAAAAGCTTTCATCAAGACTGGCCATCTAAAATGAAAAGCTTTCATATGTAAGTCTGGCCATCCAGGTTTGCTGTTACTGGGAGGCTAATAAAGTGTGTTTTAGCGAATTTCCGATATAGGGAATAAGCTAATACCGTAGTACTCATGGTAAGACCTGGACGCGGGACCGATTTTTTTTTTCATTTTGAGGTCCCTAGAGGCCAAAAACACCATCCGTTCAAATTCATGTATATATATATATATATTTATATATATGTATGTCCGTTAGCACAATAACTCGAGCAAAACTGATCCGATTTTGATGCAATTTGGTACAAACGTGTAAACCTACGTTTATTCTAACGAGTTCGCGATCCAGCATGATTGGACCATGGGAACGGGGGTTTTATGGGGTGAAAATAGGTTTTTCCCATTTTTAACCCAAAAAAAATAAAATTTAGCAATTTCTTTCCAAACCATTTTGTAGAGCTTAAAAAAACAAATAATTTAGTAAATTGAAGCGTTGTTATGCGCCTAATGGTTACGGAGAAAATTCCAAAAAATTGTAAATTTAAAATTCTCATGTTATTCTTATGGAGAATAAGTAAACTGTTGTAGTTTGCTTGTTTATGAACATATTTTGATCAAATTTGGAAAATGTTTTTATTTCTTACTAACTATTAACATTTTACAAAAAAAAACAGTTTTACCCTCCCTGATGCAGCAAACCCTTGTTAAACTAATTCTTTTTAAATAGGGAATAAATTTTATATTTTTAAATAGACATTTCAGTGTAAATCCAATCAGTCAAATGGAAATTCGCTTAGTCTGCAGGTTTGCTGCGGTGGAGGTATTTTAGTAAAATATTAGTAGCTTAGTATAAAATAAATAAATTTGCCAAGTTTGATCAAAATATTTCCATAAACAATCAAACTACAACATTTTACAACATTCTTCATAAGAATAACATAAGAATTTTAAATTTGCAATTTTTTTATTTTCTATGTAATCAATAACCGTACAAAAACACTTTGGTATACTAAATTATTTGTTTTTAAGCTCTTTAAAATTGTCTAGAGAGATATTGGGAAATGTGTTTTGAGGGTGAAAAATATGGAAAACAATTTTTACCCCATAAAACCCTGTTCCCATTGCCCGATCATGCTGGTTTGTGAACTCATTCAAGTTTATCCCGCCTTAGGCCTACACCTTCAAACCAAATTTCATCATAGGGAAAATTTGCTAAAACTAGATAAAATAATACAGTCACAACTATTCTTTGAATAAATAATCTAACATTTTTAATGTTGCACATTCAACAAGGCTGATATGGATATGTCAGTCCATTGTTTACATATCACCTGGCAGTGTGCATTTTGTAACTTATTTGCAATGTTAGCCAAGAGAAGACTGTTTATTATACCCATAAAGAACTTGGGAATAATTGGAACACATCTATTAAACCTTGTGCAAACTCAATTTGAATATATAGGCTACTAGAAATTTAGAATTTTTTTCAAACCTAATGGGAGACGAGCTATACATCAAGTCAATAATAATCAAATGATAATCAAATATGATCAATTTAGAAAGAGGAGAAATGACTGAATAAACTTAGATATGAAGTGAAGTGAGTAAAATTGTTTCCATTTCATGTTAAGAAAATATTTGAGGCTTTGAACTCCTAGAGTTATATCAACACTAAACATTAGCAAAACTAGAGCCCAAATTTGGGGGGATACTCTACACAAAAATGCCAGGTGAGATTCCTTGCAGGTCAGTGAGGATCTCTATGATATTAATAAGAAGCTGGTAAAAAGAGGTTTAGCTCTATAATTGAAATGACTTATCATTTACAAACAGATCAAGTAACAGGAAGCCAGTCACAGCAAGAATGATGGAGAGAGCACTTTACAGCTATAGAGACTCAGAAGTTGGAAATGTTTAGGCAAATGGGGAGCTGCAAAGCGCCAGGATTTTACAATACTCCCTATAACATTTTAAAAACAAACCCAAGCATTTTATGAACCACGATAACACCACAGTTGAAGAAGATATTGGAAAAACTAGATAAGGTACAAAAATAAAGTATCTTAGTAAAATAAGAGTGCCAATATTTAAAGATAACCGGATGAGAGATAAAAAAGGTTAACCAGAGACAGATCTAAATGATTCCTGTGCAACATTTGAGTCAAGAATACGACATCTTGAGATATTATCAAGAAGAGAGGATGCTGCAAGATGCAACTGAGTGATTGGGGGTGGCAAGGTGACTTTAAGTACCAATAAATGTAATAAAGATTCCAGGCAAGAGACTCAACTTCCGTGTTACCAACAGGAGTCCGCTTTTCGTGTTTACTATTTTATTTTATCGGCTGTATGTGTATGCATATATATGTTATGTATCAAACACTTTTAAGCCTGACGACCTTTATGTGAAGACATCATATTATCCTTGTACACACCTGTTGATGACTCATAGCAGGTCAAAACTTGTTGAGTGGAACAAATGGATTGGTAATCAAACCATATTATTAGTTTTTCTTTACAATCCGGAGGCTATTCATACAACCTAATAAAAAAAGATTTGTCTATTGAGTTTTTAAAGGTAGGCCTTAGAAGAGAATCTATGCTTCATATCTCATATTTTTGTTATTATAAATCAAAATCATTTGTGAGGCTACTTGTTTGAAAATACATTTTAAATAAAAACTAAACTACTATGTTTCTTGTACAAAAGTAAATCAATTGTATCAGTTTCTAACTCTTTTATTTAAATTTTGCATACCAAATTCCAAGTAGTCCTAATTTTATAAATGTCTTTGAAATAGTATTATTGTTTATACTATCTTTATACAATACATCACTTTCTGGCCTCACACTAATACTAATGTTCATCTCAAAGATGGCCATGGAATAAACTGAAAAAACTCAAATTGTAATGATTCGTCTCACAGACTACGGCACATTTTAACAAATTCCAAACCTAAAAACCAATGACCACACACTGAAAACTCATGCGGGAGTGTCGGAGTATGACATCCCCTCTAATCCACAACTACGCCTACCATATCAGCTGATCTTAGCAATGTTGCGTCGTCTGTCAGAAAAATGAATAAATTATCACCATTATTTAAGATTTACGGAATGTGTCTTGCCTGCTATTATTCACAACGATAAGAATCTAAACTTAACTCCTCTAACTCTTATACCATGCTTAAACTCTTACGAATAAAATTTACAAAATTTCTTAGTGACAAATATGGAATCATCTTAATACGATTTAGAATATATTTTAGAGAGGGTTTTGTGCTCTTGTAATTAACTTAAAAGTAAGCAAATTATATAATCTGTCTTGAAATAAATAATTTCAGAATTACATAAAGCTGTCATAGGCCTACATTTAAGCTAGGGACACATTTAGATTTAATAAAAATATTAAAACTAAACTTAAGCTATTGAATACAACACAAATATAGAGAGAAATAGTACTCAACCAACCTTCAATGTCAACATTTAATATCATTGAAGACCAAGAGGAATGGTCACGCCACACTCACACACACAAACACACCTGGTGTACAAACACATGTTTGCCTGGTCATCACATCTATTTCCAGGCTTATTAATCAACGCAACACATTTCCAAAGCAAATACTAACAACAATGAAGGAAAAAACTTAACCCAACTAATTCAAAAATGTTTCAATGGCGGAGTGTATTAGCTCTAACTAACTATATAAATACTCTGTGTGGACAAAACAAGAGGATTACAATACAGAATTATCTCGCAAGTATTGTCCAATAGCTTTAAGAGACAAGCACAACATTGTTGGCGTTGAGGAATGGCAGTGAAATGTGAGATGTTGATTCGACAAAGCGGAAATCATCTTTTAACATATTTAGGTCTCCTATCCTCATAAGAGTACATGTTTGATATTTTTCCACAAAGGAATTCAAATTTAAATTTAATCAAGTCAAAAAACACTTACTGTACGGAGTCTTTTGTTGAGCCAATAATCATACACAGCTATGATTAAGTCGTCGTCCTCCTTCAACAACACTTTGGCCTCCGCTTGTGTGACGACAGAATGCCCGCTGTTCTTTTCCAGGCGATCCATCATTTCTTCAAACTGAGGAAAATAGAAAAAGTTAAAACTCGGCTATCTTCTTCTCTTAAATCAACTCAAATTTGATAAGCATGATGTATTATTTGTTCATTAATGCTTGCAATTTAAAAAAGGGTACTCTGTGATCATTTTTACTTACTACTATAGTCCTTGTTGTTTAACAAATAAGTCTTCCTAATCATTATAACTTGCTTTATACACCATAGAATAAGTGCTATAATTAATCAGGAACAACACTACTTATTTTATTTATCTACTAGGCCTATTCAGTAAAAGGATATTTATTGATATTATACGATGTTGTAAAAGTTGTCCTTTGCTTCGGTGAAACACAAGTGTTAGTTGGGCTACATAATAATGCAGTGTTACCCCTAAATAATGAGAAATTTTGTAAGGTATTGTGAATTATCTTAGATTACTGAATCCTGGATTAATTATATAGATTACCAATTTAACATAAACTTTATGTAGGATATTTTCTACCAATATGCCCAAACTTAGTTGTAGCAATTCTTCTTAGTTATAATAATACTTTCCCAACCCTTAAAACTTGACAAAACCATCAAGATATTACCGACATATAAATAAAATAATGACCTACTTTTTAGTGCTAGATAAGGTACAATGTAGACTAACAAGATACAAGATACAAGAACTATATTGTTAGCAAAATACATAATATGGTACATTAGTATCTCCTAAATCGTCAATTAATCCTAAACATTAACATAAAAACATAAACATAACAATGCCTACTACAGCTCCTTATTTCAATTTTGGCTATTTTAATGGTTCTTAGAATAAAAACACTACCTTACTTATCTTATTTTTGCACGTAGAATTTGATTCACTGGAAATACAAAAAATACACTAATCCAGCTAGTCCAGCTAATCCGAACTTCAGGCTAGTTTGGACCACCTCTTGGGAAAAAAGGTTACTGTATTTAAATTTTAGTTTGTTTAAAGGAAAAAAAACATCTTGGCTGTGGAATAATTATTGAGGAGAAAGGAAGGATACTAACTCACCTGAATAAAGAAGTCTCAGAAGGTCAAGAGAACACATAAAAAGTACACATTAAGCTGATATTTTCAGGGGCTTCTTCAGAGGTAGAAGTTAGAATGGCAGTTGTATTTAAATCTTAAAAGGGTTAGAAACAAGAAAGTATTTTGTAATACTAAGTATGGCGTCCAGCTGATGAGGAAACCAGGTCGATAACTACGGATGGTTCCGTGATCGTGGAAGATGCACTGTGTCGACGTTATCGCCGCAGCAGTAGGTATACTGCCATTTACTCATTAAAATGAATGTTTTATTTTATTGTACATTAACAATGGCAGGTAACCTAAGTTACCCTTATTTTTTTATGGGAGCAAAGTATTAACAAGACTGGTGTAATATGAGTTAGGCCTAGTTTCCGGTTGTATATGTTACCCCTATTTTTTATGAGAGTAACGTATTAACGGACACTGATGTAATATGAGTTAGGCCTAGTTTCCGGTTATATATGTTACCCCTATTTTATATGGGAGTAACGTATTAACGGGACACTGGTGTAATATGAGTTAGGCCTAGTTTCCGGTTGTATATGTTACCCCTATTTTTTATGAGAGTAACGTATTAACGGACACTGATGTAATATGAGTTAGGCCTAGTTTCCGGTTATATATGTTACCCCTATTTTATATGGGAATAACGTATTAACGGACACTGATGTAATATGAGTTAGGCCTAGTTTCCGGTTGTATATGTTACCCCTATTTTTTATGAGAGTAACGTATTAACGGACACTGATGTAATATGAGTTAGGCCTAGTTTCCGGTTATATATGTTACCCCTATTTTATATGGGAATAACGTATTAACGGACACTGATGTAATATGAGTTAGGCCTAGTTTCCGGTTGTATATGTTACCCCTATTTTTTATGAGAGTAACGTATTAACGGACACTGATGTAATATGAGTTAGGCCTAGTTTCCGGTTATATATGTTACCCCTATTTTATATGGGAGTAACGTATTAACGGGACACTGGTGTAATATGCCTAGTTTTCAGGCATTTGTTTAGTTCTCAACCAGCTGAAGCTGAACAAAGAAATTGTTGTTGTTGTTGTTATTGTTATGAACATGGCATCACATCTTGATTGAGTCTAAAATAGTACTAAGTTGGTAGGCTAATAAGATTTGTTTGCCGTGATAACATAACTGATGGCTTCAAAATTGTTTTTCAAAAGTTTCACCCATAGGAATGTCCAAGAATATGTGGTATCGAGAATCGACACATTGCTTAAATTTTAAATGTATAAAAACTCCCATTGCTACAATACTGTTCTAAAAAATTTGATAATATATCAAGTTGGATGCCAGGTTTTTGTCAAGTATTTATTTATCTTAGTAGTCTATGCCTCAGTCTATTAAGCCTGATCTTTGTATGTATGACAAACATATTTTGAAATAGGGGTTCATTTCGACACGGGAGCTTAACTTTAACAAAATCTTGAAATTATAGTTTTATTCATTTCAAAAAATCTAAATTCAAAAATCTTTTGTTTTATCTATTTGTTTGCTTTTATTCACTGTTTGTCATGCATTCCTATTTTTTTATATTATCAAAACTTTATACGATTGAAACAGCTAAGGAATAACACAGTCTGGCAATGAAGAGGGACTGTAGGCCACCTGTAGTAGGGCCTAGTGGTGAGTTAAGCAATGTGTCAATCTTTCTAGAGCCTAGACCCTAATCAAAATATATGTACCTATTTGTTTTTTAAACATATTTTAAAGACATAGTAAGACATACTTTAATTAATGTTACTGAATTAAACTAAAGAACAAAAAATTTATAGAGAGAAAAAGTGCTGATCGATTAAAAAGTTCAATTAGCTCTGCTCTCTGCACTGGTGGAGCAACACCAGTACAATTTTGGTCAAAAGTAAATACGTGTACAAAATACCATAGACGTTACAAAAAAACCAATGTGTGTGTATAAGAATAATATAAATATGAATAAAAACTTGTATTGTATCGCGTATTGTACATTCATTGCTACAATATTCCTCGAGCTGTGGTATTTCTCGACTTGTCATTGTTGATTATATTTATTTGCTTCATCTATGGCCAAGCTCATTTAACTGTGTAACACAGGGGATCACATACTTCTAATGATATCTGCAAATACAACCAGTTTGAACAGAAAAAAGGATATGCTGTGGTTTGGGGAAAACATCTTCCACCACCTGATAAAAAAACATCTTCCACCCGGTACTCAAATACCATTTCAAGTGGCGCAAGTAGCAGTTTTAAGGATCAGTATGTGTAGCAAGACAGGGTACTCAAAATCTTTTTAAATCGAAAAATTAGCCTACAAACCTAAGTAAACGTCCTATTTTTTTTTTTTTTTTTACTATTCACTTTACATTTTAATTAGACAACTTCCTCACAAAAGAAAACCACTCGACCTAAAAATTTAAATTAAAATTATATTTAAATAGTTTCCTTCCGGATCAACTGTCATGAAAACATCAGTTGATGTGTCCATATATTTATTTAGAGTAGTACAGTAGACTCTCTCTTATCCGGACTTCTCGGGACCGAGGCCAGTCCGGGTAACAGTTTTTCCAGTTAAACCGATGTCCCCAAAACTCGTTAAAGCAGACCGTTTAAATGCATGTATACACTATTTGACTTAAATTTACGAGAGCATTGTATATAGGCACATGATCACTGGTCTCTAATCTTTCCAACGAGAACAGTTGTTTCAGTACCACCCACTTCCTGCCGATCTAGTCTGGTTAAACCGATTTGCTGATAAAAATCGTCCAGTTAAAGAGATGTCATTTCCGCCGAGTGTAGTCCGGTTAAAAGGTGTCCTGATAAGAGGGAGTCTACTATAATACATTTGGCTGTTTTTCCAGGGGTTTAAGAATCTGTCGCTTAAGTCTATTGATGAGGTAGGGGCAGAGGCAGAGCGAGGTAGCGCCCTTTGCCCGGCTTTAGAGGCGATCACCAATAGGACCACATATAAACTCCTAGTAGGATAGAAACCCACAGTTCATATACCAGTATATTTATAGTGATACAGTGTTTCGATTAATTTTTTTTTTGTATTTACTACCAGTTAACTGATAGCTCTAGAAGCCCAACAAGCCTACAGGGTACAGCATGCATAGTTGACTGCACATGGCCAGTAGGCTAGTAGCTAACTTTTAATAGCCTACCAAAATAGAAACCCAGATAACAGCAAGTTGATAGTGATATGGGTTATAATTAATTATTAATTTTATGACCGTAACTTAATTTAACAGATTTTCCGATCGTCCGACACCTAATTTCAAGCTTGGATAGTTACAAGGATCAGCTATCAGAGATATTTACTTAGTAGGCTTACTTGGAAGGTATTATTATTCAAGAAAATTCATCACACTACCACCGAGTAATTTAATTACTTATCAATACAGTAGTGAAACTAACATGTTTTTAGTTTTGTGTGAGTAGCAGATACCAGCTTCTTAGTATTTGGTTACAGTAATTGAATTTATTCAAATGTTCTATTACTGTTGGATTGTTAGCTTGGGCATTTTAGAATGGTAGATTAAATTCTATTGTGACAAGCACGTAGGTAACTTAACTACAACGGCCGAGTAGACCCCGCCAGGTGTTGAGGTTATGGTTGTCAAGCCTATGTGTTCACCCTGGCCTGAGATATTGGTTAATGAGGAAAAAGCCAAAGTTACGAAATCAGCAACGAATCCTTGGGAGAGAAGTGACTAGGCAAAGGTCTGGTGCTAAAAAGTGCTCAATTGTTAGGTGGCTCAACTAGACTTGTTCACAGTGCCCATGTAAGCCAGTCCTACAACCATAAGACTCGGCTTTAAGTCTAGTGGGTTCCCGTATCGCACCCCTGAAATTTAACCCAGTCGTAATAGGCTGAGCTATCTTTGGAACATTTTTGATTATTCTATTAATTTTATGTGGAACTGAAGGTCGGTTTCATGACCTTTGCTGTGAATAGTACAGGTATTGCCAGTCTATGGTATTCCTAGGTCACTGGATTCCGAATTGCAAGAGAACTATTTCTAATAAAAATAAAAATGACTCATGTCTCATAATTTATCACAGTACGGTAACAGTGTGTACACCAAATTTTCAATTGATTCACAGGAAATATTGGTATTTCAACAAAATGCTATGTCAAACCTTAAAAAGCAGATGTTGAAAAAAGCTGTTTGGCCTGTATGAGACAAAATACAAGCATAATGAAAGTACCTCATAAAAACACTAAACTTACAAAAAAAAAACACAAGAATTTAGAGTTTGGTGGTGGGTATCAACATTTAATTAGTTATAAAAGTTACACTGTTTGATGAAGTCAATGAGTTAACGCCTAAATACATTTCAAGATTGCTCACTGTTTAATTTTGAATGTTCTTTGAAATCTATATTTTCTGAACACAATTAAACCTTCCACACCTTTAACTCATCGATGTCCAGGGTTTTGCGATGTACTGCCAGCCACTTTTCATCCTCCGAATCCATGTCGTAATCTGGAATATCTTGCTCCATTGTGAATGCTAGAAACATACCAATAATGTCATACCTTAGACAAACATTTATGAAATAACTTTAACAGTTTGATTCAATAACATTTACCCTTGACTATTGATACAACTAAGACATTCCATCCCCATGTTTAAGTTGTCTCCAGTTTTTTTGTCGAATTTGTTTATTTATTTATTTTCCAATAATCACATAACATCATATTCAGACAGGTGATTTTTCATTACAATATTTTATAGTCTCTATTATACTAAAATTATTACTAAAATGCATTTCATATGCTGAGCCTTAACATCTACACAGCTTCCATATATTCCTCCAATGAGAAGAAGACCTTCTCCAAAAGGAAGTTTTTTAACTTCTTTTTGAATTTAGGCAATGAGTTGGTGTCCCTAGTTGAAGAAGGTGATTTGTTATAAATTTTTGGGCCCATGCACTGAGGAGATAAATGGAATACTTTAAGTCTGTGTTGAACTGGTTTTATATTGTTTTTAAATCTAGTGTTGTGAGGATGTGCATGTTGATCTTCCATGAATGTGTCAAAATCACTTTTAACCATTAACACTAATACCGAAACCCTACCTAGGCTGACGTTAACCGAAACCCCCGGTCTGTGAGACCCCATTTGAAAAATAATGGACCCCGCTTAGAAGCACACAAACCGAAACCCTCGGCCTGTGAGACCCCGCTTTAAAATACACTAACGCTGGGCTTCTGAGACGGACATGTTATGAACAGACAACCTGTCAAGGTTACGGCACCCATGCAAAATGAACAAACAATATATCAATTGGTAGGGGAGGAAAAGGGGGGAAGGTATTGGAGGAATGGAATCTCCCAAGTAAACAGTGTTGCCAACATGCGTTTTTCAAAATTCCCGTGGGCCTGTCAGACGGGGTTTCCGTATTAGTGTTAAAGCCAGTTTAAAGATATAAGAACTATACAAAGTAAGCATTTTAAAATGAATGAACAACTTTTTACTGTGAGTGATTTGAGACACTTTCGCTAAGACTCTAACTGAATTTTTTTTGAGGATAAAAATTTGTTCGGCATGACTAGAAGAACCCCATACCGTTAAACCGTAATTCATAATGGAAGAAAAATAAGCGTGGTATACTGCTAATTGTGTGTCTAAATTTGTAGTATGTCGAATCTAGCGCATTCTGTGACTGGCTCACACTAAGTACATTCTGTTTTAATAAAGAATTGGAGACAGCTGGTCCATATAGATTGGATGTCTACTTCTTTATCCAATAGTCAATGATTTTACTGACTAAATATAAATTAAATTTCACAAAGTAAAACTGACATCAACATTTTGTAGGGTGAGAGTAGAAAAACTATTAAAAATAAACGGTAGACCTATCAGCAATCTGACACATACTTTCTCCGATTAGCTTTATCATGGGTAAGTAGTGGAACATGATATTTTATAGGAAAAATCACATAAGTTGCATCATTTAATTTTGAACCGTAATTTGTACATCAGGGGGGGGTTGCACTATTTTGTTCAAAATCATAAGGACCACTAGTGACCTTTTACCTTATATTTTAGTTTTTTTTTTTTTTTTACATATAAATTTCAATCAAAACCGGGTTTTTTTCAAAAATTCCAATTTCTTATAATTTTATATGGGAAAATAACATTAGTTACAGTAGTAACTTTTGAACCATAATGTTTACAGGAATGGGATTTATACCATTTTGTTCAAAACCTAAAGGGCCAACGAACTCAATTTTAATCAAAATGGTTCATGCCGTTTTTGATAAAATTCTATTCTTCTGTTATTTGATGGGTTTTATCAAAAAATCACCATTAAAAATCAAAATTCCAAAAAAAATTTAAAACCCCCTGGAAATACCTTGGATTATTACACACCAAATTTCATAAAAATCGGACTACAGGTGTGATCTGTAGCTCTAACCTACACATCCACACAGACAACACTTCAAAAACTATTTTTTTGGAATCAGGGGGACCCAAAACAGATATATCTAGGCCTACTCAAAACTGATACTCAAAAATTTTGACAAAAACAATACTTTTTCCATAAACTATGTATAAGGGGAGAAAGTAAAAGGATCAATGAACAAACTCAACCATCCAAGCTTAATTTTATTAAGTTGAAACATAATTAAATAATGAATGTTCTTGGTATTTTTTAACAAAAGTATGGTTATGTTTATGTTAAGGAAGGACTGAATCAAACTGACATCATATGACTTTTGGAAAGTGATTACATTTTTCAAACAGCATTAAAAGTGAAAAAAGTAATTAAAAAATTTTTTTTTCAGCTCTCATAAAATACTCACGCTGCATGTGGATCAGTTGCCTCGGCACTTTGTAGTTGGGTGAGTACAGGCGATTATAAGCCACCATGTCTCCGATGTGTATCACTTCTGGAGTGGGGATGAACTGCCCAGTGACGATTGCTCTTTGAAGATGATGTTCCTGAAAGATAAAATAAAAAACTTATTCAATTACATGCACTTTTTCTGTTTGGAAACATCATTTTTGTGGTATCAAAAGCAAATGTTAAAAAAATATAGGTGATAAAAATGAAAAGCTGCTAGGAACTAGATTTGAGGAAGAAAACTGAAATCATTTTTAGACGCTTTTTGTTGGACTAAACACTGTTGATCCAACACCAGCTATCAGCTATGCAGCTCAGAATCAGTGAGATAGCGCTCTAGCTCCCATGAGGAGAATAGGCACGAATAGGCCTATGAAG
Source organism: Macrosteles quadrilineatus (assembly GCF_028750875.1). Taxonomy (NCBI): domain Eukaryota; kingdom Metazoa; phylum Arthropoda; class Insecta; order Hemiptera; family Cicadellidae; genus Macrosteles; species Macrosteles quadrilineatus. The sequence goes on along the minus strand of NW_026542600.1, from coordinate 4,337,996 downwards.
AGAACTATCCGCAAGCTTATTTCAACAAACTGGCAATCATTTTTTAGTTTTAGAGCATAGCTAATCCGGAAAAGTATGCCAATAAACTAATAGTAGTTTACACAAGATCGTGTAAGGATAGTCTTTACCACACTAGTAGAAAATTAAAGGTACTAGCCTTGGCGAGTGCCTTTAAAACTTTTACTAGTGTTGTAAAGGCTAATTGCGTGAGTGGCGTACACTACTGTACTTTACCTATGACTGGTAAATATTGGACTTTATATGCAGACGACCACTGCCATATGGTGTCGGACATAAATTATTCATCTGAATAGATCAAGAAGACTTAGTCTGGAGTATAGGACTACCTTGATTTATTCAGGAATTCAATACCTGGCCAGTAAAGTTTTCAATATAAACAGATGTAACAAAAAGGTGCACTGAACAAAAGGCGTTCAAGAAAAAACTGAAGACCTATTTATTGGAAAGGGCCTATTACTCTCTGGATGAATTCTGGCAAGATGAAGACATGAAGCCTATAATTTTGTTAATTTACAATTACAAAGCTTCGCAAATTTGTTTTTTGCTGATCATCTAACACCTAAAAACAGATTTCTCCTCTTGTAGGCCTACTTCTTGCATTTCAACTATATTAATTCAGCCTATGCGCGATCGTAGAAGTTGAGAAGGATTTTATCATGGCCGCGGGAGTCAAAAATCATGTCCGTACGCAAACTTGAAAGATCTTCTTTGTCATGATCAAAGAAGACAAAAGTTTATGTCTACGCGCTTGCAAAAGATGTTGACTATTTCTCTGCGCCACAGAAGGATTCCATGATTCCGCCATGATCGGAGGAGATGAAGATGATGTCCCTGCGCTCGCCCGAGATGTTAACTATTTCTCCGCAGCCATAGGAGACATTCGTGATATCACCGTGATCGGAGGAGACGAAGATGATGTCCCTGCGCTCGCCCGAGATGTTAACTATTTCTCCGCAGCCATAGGAGACATTCGTGATATCACCGTGATTGCAGAAGACGAAGATGATGTCTCTGCGCTCGCGCGAGATGTTAACTATTCCTCCGCAGCCATTGGAGACATTTGTGATATCACCGTGATCGCAGAAGACAAAGATGATGTCTCCGCAATCACACACAGAGTTCACTATTTTGTCACAAATGATGAAGATGTAGGCCTACATAATCCCTCCGCGAACACGGCAGATCAGGGTGTCCACAAAATATTTGTCATTAATTTCCATGACTTTCCATGACTATCCATGACCATTTACCATTGATTTCCATGACTCACGAACTTTACACGCAAATTATAATATAACATACACACACAAATAATACTGCCTGGACATGTTATTTTGCAGAAAATACTGAAATATGTAATCAGTTAACATTGGAGTACACTAGGTACAACAATGAACTAAAACAAACCGAAAACTCATAAAATAATTCAACTATAATAAATTGAATTGTCAAACATTTGTGAAAAATCCTGAAAAATGCTACAACAGTCCGGGTTACGGCTGACTAGAGCATTGAATGGTCCCCTCAAATCCATCCATAATTGGAAATTTCCATGACTTCTTGCCTATTTCCCTGACTTTCAATGACCAAAATTTTTTTCCATGACTATCCCTGACTTTCCAGAATGTGGACACCCTGCAGATGTCTGAGATATTACTGCGAGCCCGCAGAAAACGCCTAAAATTTGACCACAATTACAGATTTTGTATCAAACGATTATATTAGGCCTAACTTATATAAATGATATATTTTAGCCCTAAACCTGGCAGTCATTTTACTCTGTAACTTAGAAAGCAAGGGCGTTTTAGGCGCCACGCAAGAATTTTTTTAAACACTTTTTTTATCAAATAAATACGCCTAACCCAGGAAACATATTGTATTAACTTATATTTTTATCAGGAAATAAAGAAGGAATAGGCCTAATATAATTGATTATAATTGTGTAGCCTATGCTTAATTATTCTTTTAAATTTTCATCTTCGATGCTATTACCAAAGAACAAAAAAGTTAGCCTAGTAGGCCTAAACTTAAGGCTAGGAGAATACTAACTTATAAATTACCTAGGTTTTATAGCACACTTCTCACCAATGTTCTAAAATTCAAATTTTTTAAGTGCAAAATAATATGAAAAAAATTTATACTAGGCCTAAATCTTAATTTCCTGTTAACAGGAACATTCATACTATCAAAGACTTTTTTTCCGATTCTGTCGATATTTATGTTTGCCTTTGGGATCCATATTCCTTAATATCTTCAAACTTTTAAACACATTTAAATTTTAAATTTCATTTAAAGTGATCTTGTTCTAGGCAAAAATAACATATTATTGATTAACCCTCCAAGTGTCCATAGTGATGGCATTAATGTCGGCCCATTTATTGCGCAATCGCAGGGTTTTGTTAAAATGTATCTTGGAAACTTAAAAACACTCTACCCCTATGCTGTTTTATATATCATTTTGTTTGGTAAATTATGGGCTTCAATGAAATATATAAAACATTACAAAAAAAGTTTTCTACAATTTTTGTGGGGTTAACATTTCTCAAGAATTATAAAATAAATTAAAAAAACTTTATGTTTGCGCTCAATAAATTTTTATAATTTTAGGTCTACAAATATTTTAAAATAGGCCTAGCCACTTTGTTCTAAATTGTATGAGGATTCCAAGAATATACCGGTAATAATAAAAGGAAGTAGGTAGGTTTGCAAATAAATAAGTTAAAGGTGAAAAACAGATTTTGTACATTTAGCGTTAGCTAAGAATGCATATCCTAACCATAGCTAGGAATCTGGCGGATAATTTACATTAATAGTCTACCTACTTCATCAGGATTATCAACCAGCCCTTCAAATCACTTAAATATTCTTATAATGCACCACGTACCTATATCACTACATTTTATTTTTAACACTAAAACAACAATAAACATACTAAAACACATCAGTCATCGGTGCTAGGTTAACCAAGTTGTTTACAAATACGCACGTCATCTGTCTGCTACAATATTTTCGGAACTAAAATGAAAAATGTCTAGAAACAGACATCAGGAGAAAGCTTAGAATCTGCTGAAAACAACAATACCAATCTCAATTCAGTTCAATCTGATTCATTCAGTCCCAGAGCCTTCGCCGTAAACGATGTTTGTGTGTCGCAAAAGCGACACATAACACCACGGCGGGTGTGTTGTACGTCGATTACGCGACACTTAACACTCGGAGGGTGAAGTTAATTTTTATGATTAGGCTAAACTTACTTGACCTATCAACTAAACATTCGATCATCCTTTAAGTTACAGGTAGGCCTATTCTTAGGTAACAAACAAGAATGTTTGTCCATATAAGTTACCTACTGTAACTTAAGTTATATTTTGTCTTGTTTTTATTTCTGGGTTGAACTTAGGCCTATACTTATAATCTGATTGCTGACTCTGTCATAAGCATGTAGGCTAGACTACTCAAGTTAGGTAAGATATCGTACCTTGCAAATTATTAGGCCTACAGTTTAAAAAATTTTCCAATTTATAATTAGATCAATAATGCAAAAATAGCCCAGATTAGGCCTAAGTTTATAGGCAGATGCTACACGTATGGTAACCGGACGTGGGGTGTCCAGCAGTTAGGCCTACTGTCATTAGGGTACTGTAACCTAACCTAACTAACCAAACTTGCTGATAATGAAAAAAATTAATGAAGGTTAAATTCTGTTCATAAAATAAAATTATAAATGCCTCAAATTCTAACAAAAGATGTACCGGTAGGCTAACTTACAGTTATTAAGAAATGGCATTCTAAACAAAATCTTTGACAAAAAGTTGGAGTCACTGATAAGATTCGATCTAGACCTAGGCATAGCCTAGTTACCTCTTGTTCATCAGCCGACTACTCTATCCACTACACCACGAACACCCGCTGTACATCAGATCGTATCTTTGTGGTAATAGTGTCCCGGGCCCCTACAACCCGGTGACGTCAACGTATCCTCTGAGAAGTTTATATATCTAATTTAACGATTAGGCCTAGGCCTAATAACAAAAATTATAGGTAAAACAGTGCAGAAAAGATCTTAGGCCTACTTTTGCCTATTATTTAGACCTAGCCTATATCGGTTAATAAACACAGGTTCCCTGCGCAGCTGTAAGTTAACTTACCCAGTTGAAGTTAAATTAGGCCTAAGTTACCTATGTTATTAGGCCTGTTTATTTTGTAGATTGCAATATAATTTTTCGATGTGGAAAAGCGATTTACCTTAAAGGGAATAAGGCAAATAGGCTACTTACCGTATTTACACTGGGATATGATGTAATTTTTATATGTCTAATTACAGAATTTTTAACGCTGAATCCAAAAATACAATCAGTTTTGGTCGGAGAGATTCCTAAGTGGCAGTAGCGGCCGTAAAACGAAGGTTAGGATTACGAATCTAACAAGGATAATTGAGCGGTACTGAAGGTAATCAGTAATGGTACTGACTGTAATATGGCGTGGTCTGGACGGGTCCGTACCATTGTCCGTACTGAGTGAAGAGTGAGGTGTGAGGACTGAGTGAGAAGAGCAAACAACTATTTATACTTGATCTAATGCGGAATGAAATCAAATCAATTTGTTTTGAAACCAAATGATCAGTTCATCAGTTCTTATTTAGGCATGTGAGGAAGGTAGGTCGGGTTTTATGCGGATTCGTGACTGTATTAAGTGTTTTGAAGTGAGGTTAGATTAGGAAGGTAAAGGTTAGGTTGTACCGATTCATTAATTTATGCAACTTCGAGACTGTTTTTGCACAATTAAATAGTGGGTGAAACACAATGAAATTAACGATATCAAAAATGCCCCAGCAAAAAAAAACCACTTATCGTTCAATTTTATGTTTGAATGACACCTCGGACAATTTGTTTCGTTATTTACAACCCCGTGCTTAATTAAAAAACTTGTAATTTCATTATCATCGAACACAACTGTTTCATAAAAATTTTGGTCACACGCATTGCAAATATCAGCCATTACTAATTTCTAAATCGGCAACAATAATTAAACTTACTTGATAATTAATAAGTTGCTATTGCAGATGTTTTTAATCTGGATCTATTTTCTGGGCGCATTTTAGCGTAATAATCCATTGGTTGGTTAGCAAACTACATTACAGCAATTCAGTGGCAGTGACAGTTGACAGTATCAATTTGGCAATGGTGATGCGGTCGTGTTATTGTATATAGGCTAAAAATCCTCGCGTTTCACAAGAATAAAATTACATTTATTGATTAATGATAAATGTTGATTTTATTAATAAGTTCATGTAGTTCATAGTACATCATAGTGCATCATAGTAGTAGTTAGTAGTGTTCATAGTGTAGGTAGTTAGTGTGTAGTTCATGTGTGTTCATGCCTAAGTTATTGTTTTTGTGTAATTGTATTCTCGGAACGTCTTAGAAGTACGTCTGCTTTTTGAAATTGAATCATTTTAAAATTTTATTCCGATTTTCAAATGTCGTGTGTGGTTTTGTCTGTTTTAGTATCGAATGTAAACAACTGTCAGCTGTTTCCACTCCACAAACCTTCCAACCCTTTTAGTGTTAGTCGCCACTAGAACTTGGACTCGTCCATACCACAAATATGTTAATAAATTAACAAAACTGAAGCTTAATAGGCATTAATTATATAACTGTACGGCCACTTAGGAATCTCTCCGCCCAAAACTGATTGCATTTTTGGATTCAGCGTTAAAATCACTGTAAGTAGGCATATAAAAATTATATCAAATCCCAGTGTAAATAGGGTAAATAATTACCGGGAATAAAATTATTAAGAGTATTTAGAAGTAGCGAGGGATAGGCCTGGAGTTTAAAAAACTAACCTATAAACCACAACTTTGGAGGATTAGGGCTGCTAATATTAACTGAGTAGTGTACTGAGATGTAAATATGAAGGCTATGACATTAATCTATAGTTTTCTTTAGCATTCATTGGCACTTAATGGGTTTTAATAGTATATAAAGCTCACTTTTATGAGCCTAGGAATTGGGCAAGATGGAGGCTAAATGCTTAGGATGTAAGTTCATAACTTACACATTCTTCCTCCTTTTTCATTCCACTGGGCATTTGAGGTACTGCCCGATTTATAGCTGAATATTCTGGAAGATCGGGCAGTTCTTCAGACATATAAATTGGCATCGGTTTTGAGGCCTCAAGGGGCCTAGCCCTGAACGAGAGCTTACTCATGTTGACAATAACATTGGCTTCACTAAACACTATAAAATTAGGCCCAGTGAAGGACGGGGGCTAAAAGCCCTTCCGAACTCAAAAACAAATATTCTAAATATTTTCCATTATAACTGGGATCTTGCACTGTCACCATAAAAAAATAATTATGTCTAACAATTTTATTGTAAAATAATGTCTTCCGTTTGAAGCAGCCATTATGGCGTTTCAATCCTCACTACACTGTAAGGCGCGGGAACAAGATTAATGAAAATATATATTTCTTCCACACCACTCATTGAAATATGCATTCATATCAATTTCTGAACACTTAACAAGATGTAGTACAAGCTTTAAATTAAAATAAATTAAAAGTTATAACGATAAAACTTGATTCTACTCCATTCACACGTGTGCTGCTAAATTATTTTATTCTTTTTCTCATTCATTATCATGGCTGGCATACAAAATGGGACTCTTGTTCAGTATGCCAACTGGATCGAATGAAAAATCTTTGTTGGCCAAATAGCTCACATACTATATCTTATATATTATTTATACCATTCAATACATATTTTGTTCTATTTATATTTTGCTATTTAATGGGACATAATTAAACAGCACTTGATGTTCTGGTGTTTTAATCTTCAATTCACAGGATGGGTTAATTTTTCGATCAGAAAGATTTCATCTTTAGCTATATAGTTACAATACTTAATAATTAATTGTTTGTAGATAATAGATATTGTATGTTTAAAGTTTGATAATTTCATAAAAATGTATTGCTGCTTCATATTTTTATATAGTTTTAGTCTTCTCAATGTTTTACACAAAGAGGTGCTGAAAAAAACCAAATCAATATCGTAAACATATTACGTAACGCTCTAAAGAGGGGGGGGGGGTCCACTTAGCGTCACGCAGCGTTACAGGGTGTAATATATGACATGCAGATTTTCATGACAAAGTAATAAAATCCGTAAACGTATAATAAAAACGTATAATAAATTACATGGCCATTAGTGCAGTCTGTGTCTGTACGTACGGTACGACGTTAACATGGATTAGTTAACTAACATGTTATAAATTCTCTTGAATGATGCGCAAGTAGACCTTATAGCTTATCCTAAATTCTGATTCTGTTGGTAACGTTTATAATGCGTTGACTAGGGTTTCACTTTTATTTAGGGTAGATTGTACCGTAGGGTTTGTATGCACTCGTTTTTTAAGGACAAGCTATTGTTTGGTATTAAATCGGTGCATTTTGTGAATGTTTTTTTTTTACAAATGAAATAACAAATTACAAATTTAATGGTAAACAACAAAATGTCCTCTACATGAATTGGTAAGACCCCATTTTAAAATTGTTTTTTTCTGACCCATTATGAGGATACTTCTATAAAAGCGTTTAATGTAAAATGCAATTTACGTAAAATAGTGCATTTTATTGATGGTGTTAATCCGTACATGGCTTACTGTGTATGGTGGTCAAGTATTACTTCCTGGTTGCCAGTATGCCATTTATGTATTTTCTGTTTAAGTCTTCACTGACTTTGGTGCCAAAACAAGGTCGAATTACTGAAAACGTTATACTGACAGAAGTTAGAGGGGCGATCCCATGACGTCATGTATTGATGGTCCAATCCGGTTCCCATATTCTACAAATTACTTACTTAGGCCTACTTACTTCCGTCGTCTTACCCACGATCCTTCAATCGGAGAGTCGTCATCAGTATTCTTCCATTGAATTTCTGGGTCTGTTTATGTTTTTTGGTATGATATGGGGTCTGTGTCGTAATTGTCTACCTGTCTCCGTAACTGTCAAACTGTCCAAATTGGTTAGTTTTTGTCATAAGTTTAAAATAAATATAACTTTTTTGACGAGCTATTTGTGAGAAAAATGAAAACAAGTTAAACATTAACAAAAAATAGGTCAACGAAAAAAAAAACACAGCCAAGTCATACTGCAAAGGTTGTTGAAGTAAGGATACCTTTTGAATTACGGTTTACGGCTCATTAAAGGCTTTTGACTCATAAACAACCGACGAATCGACCTTTTGATGCACGGGTTGCGGCTCAGCAAAGGCTGTTGACTCCTGAACAACCAACGAGTCGACCTTTTGAATTACGGTTTTAGCCACCGGCACCACTGGACGGGCATTTTGAGCCCCCGGCACCTCATCCGCATGGGCGTGTTGAGCCCGCGGGTTACCTGATGGGCGTGTTGAGCCCGCGGGTTACCTGATGGGCGTGTTGAGCCACATTTACCGCTGGACGGGCGTGTTGAGCCCCCGGCACCGTCAGCCGGGCGTGTTGAGCCCCCGACACCTCCGCATGGGCGTGTTGAGCCCACGGGTTACCTGATGGGCGTGTTGAGCCCCGGGTTAAATGATGGGCGTCTTGGGCTACATTTACGGGAGGGACGGGTGTGTTGAGCCCCCGGCACCGTTGGACGGGCATGTTGAGCCCCTAGCACCCCCGCATGGGCGTGTTGAGCCCGTGGGACACCTGATATGGGTGTGCTGAGCCCCCGACACCCTCCTATGGACGTGTTGAGCCCGCGGGTCCCCGTAGTTGTGGGTGTAGGGGAGGACTCATGTATTCCCCCACCACCTTAACAGCGTATACATAGGTATACGTTGAGTATTGACGGAGTTTACGTCGGACTGCAGACCAAGTAGACTATATAGAGAGTGCTAACTTCTGAGCAAGTGACGCCAGAACCGTCTCCAGTGGAGAGCAGCAGCTAGGGGGCCCAGGATTCCGGGGTGAAGGTACCAAGGATCTAGACCGCGGACCCACACTGATATCTTGTAGGAGTGTCGTAGACCACAGGGCCAATAAGGACGTACGCAAGGACTGATCCAACCTCTGCCAAACCCTGAACACGAGCCCGGGAGACACTGCCTGGTAGGAGGAATACAGACCCAGGATCAAGACTGTATATAAAATAATAACATAATAATAACTAATAAAATAATAATAATAATGTAATTGTATATAGAAACCTTTGTGTTAGAATAAGGAGAACACTGAATAAATGGAAGTGTAAGATACCCAGTCTTTCACTTTTCGATCCTTTACCATTCTTGATAAGGCCTAGTGTTCTGGAGGAAACTTCCTCTCCGCTCTTTCATATTAGTTATAAAAACAAATCGTGAAATAAATAAAAAAGTACTTTTGTCTCAGGCGTTGTAAAAAAGAGAAACTTTCGTTTGAATTTCCTTACAATCAACATTTTGGTTATTTAATTTTAGTTAAGGTTTGTAACAATTTTTATCTACTTTATTTTTCTTTCAAAATCCGAGAACTAATTTACTAGAATCTTAAATGGCATATTTGTTTACTATAGGCTACTAGACGAAATATTAACGATTACAGACATTTTTTAGCGTTTAATCTAGTTCATAATATTTTTAGTGTGTCACTGAATTCATTCTGTCATCTCGTATTCATATGAGTAGGCCTAACACTGTAGCATATAATCGAATCGTGGATGGTTTCGTTTTGCGTGTTCAAAACGGTTAAAAGTTCAAGCCAAATCATTTTTTCAACGGTAACCATCAGATTTACAAGATTCCAAGACTGCACGGAAAAAAACTTTGGTCGCTAGTCGCTAATGTCGAGTGGAGATAAGAAAAAGTTCCATGAGAAATAAATACAGAATGTTAATTTTTGTAATCGGGGTCAGTTATGCGAGTTGGATCAATTGGCCGCGAAGCTGGCGCTTGCGCCTGGGGAGTGACGAATTACAATACAATATCAGGGTACAGGAGAATCCGGAATCAAACTTGGTATTTCCTACCCCCACTGCACCAAACCTGCTGACTAAGCGAATTTCCATTTGCCTGTTAGAATTTAAATTTCCTCAAGCATGTCAGATTGATTCCTTACGAAAAAAACATTTAATGGGTAACTTTGAACTGAGTTAGTCACTTATAAGGTGTAATGTGAACATTTATCAAATATTTCACACTATGCCCAAAAATCTATAAAAAGAATCCATGTTCGAAATGCTCTGCTCATTTAAAATTCATATTCATGTTTCATATTCAAGTTTTGTCACTTCCAGCTCGTGGGGAAATGGGCCAAAAGTCAGTTCTTAACCGAATCGTACACTTAAAAACCACTTTTTGAAGAGTAACTTTAATCTATGCCATGTAACTATCTTATAAAATGGGATAGTGTTTATCTATATCCTATCTTATATGAAAACTGAAGGACTGCTTCATGTGAAACACTGCAGGAAGATGGGTCATGTTAAACACTGTAGGAAGATGCTTCATGTGAAACACTGCAGGAATATGCTTCATGTGAAACACTGCAGGAAAATGGTTCATGTGAAACACTGCAGGAAGATGGTTCATATGAAACACTGCAGGAAGATGGTTCATGTGAAACACTGCAGGAAGATGGTTCATGTGAAACACTGCAGGAAGATGGTTCATATGAAACACTGCAGGAAGATGGTTCATGTGAAACACTGCAGAAATATACTTCATGTGAAACACTGCAAGAAGATGGTTCATGTGAAACACTGCAGGAAGATGGTTAATGTGAAACACTGCAGGAAGATGGTTCATGTGAAACACTGCAGGAAGTTGCTTCATGTGAAACACTGCAGGAAGATGGTTCATGTGAAACATTGCAGGAAGATGGTTCATGTGAAACACTGCAGGAAGATGCTTCATGTGAAACACTGCAGGAAGATGGTTCATGTGAAACACTGCAGGAAGATGCTTCATGTGAAACACTGCAGGAAGATGGTTAATGTGAAACACTGCAGAAAGATGGTTCATGTGAAACACTGCAGGAAGATGCTTCATGTAAAACACTGCAGGAAGATGGTTAATGTAAAACACTGCAGGAAGATGGTTCATGTAAAACACTGCAGGAAGATGGTTAATGTGAAACACTGCAGGAAGATGCTTCATGTGAAACACTGCAGGAAGATGCTTCATGTGAAACACTGCAGGAAGATGCTTCATGTGAAACACTGGAGGAAGATGGTTCATATGAAACACTGCAGGAAGATGCTTCATGTGAAACACTGCAGGAAGATGCTTCATGTGAAACACTGCAGGAAGATGCTTCATGTGAAACACTGCAGGAAGATGCTTCATGTGAAACACTGCAGGAAGATGCTTCATGTGAAACACTGGAGGAAGATGGTTCATATGAAACACTGCAGGAAGATGCTTCATGTGAAACACTGCAGGAAGATGCTTAATGTGAAACACTGCAGGAAGATGGTTCATGTGTCCAAAGTGCCTTAAGGTTCCCGCGTTGAGAAGTTGGGAAATATTTACTTTGGCTATTTATGACAACAATATTAAATCACAAAGGTTTCATTAAATTGTATGGATTTCCAATTTGTTATTTTTTACTTCCAAACGGGTGGTTAAAATGTGTATTTTTGCAACAAAATAAGTCCGAGATCAAATGTTTTTCAAATGAATCAGCTCCGTGCATTGATCCACAACATGTTAAAAGTCAAATGCTTCTGCTTGAACATCCGATAGCGAAACAGGGTGGAGCCAATACCGTGTATTTCGACGGAAAGTAATCGATTTTCAGAAATGCAGACGTACAACATGGTAAGATTGTTTGCACGCAAGAGAGTTAAAAACTGTTCAAATAAATGGAATGAATGAGGAAGTAGATCTATTGACGAACTCACCAGAAAAAGGTCGTAAAATAATGCTGTCAGTAAAAAAAAATCATTAATAGCCAGGAACACTCTACCAATCTTGTCTAATCTTTGAAATGGATTTCCTCTTCCGCGATATGCTCGAAGTATAAATTGAACCTAAATATAGAAGAATCGATAGCGTGGTATATGGAGTGGCAGTATACTACAATATACAGGCCAACCTACCTACCGACTCTACGTTAATTTATAGTGGTCGTTTGTACTCTACCCAAAGCCACAAGTCAGTGGCAAACTATAACTAGTAGTATGTTTTCTGTGCCAAAGCTAATAAGTTGCATGAGGGTGTTGCAGCCTTGCAGCTCACTCACACACTCACACCCACTCACAGTGCTTGCAGGCGGTGGCGTGCTAATTGCTTTGAATTAATTCATCTTTGGTAAAAGGCAAATTGTGTATACTTCTCTTTGGGATCTGAAAAAACGATTCTTCGTGTAATTCGAAGATAAATTAAGTTAGGTAGTATGTAAACCGTGTTAAATTTGGACAAATTACGATAGAACAAGTAAATTAAAACACAACATACAAAAATAAAAATACATCAAAAGAACGACGACCTGATTTTTTTTTAGGTTTGATATTCACACAGTGTTAAGAATCAACATTGATAAAGACCAACAAAATGTTAAATATAAAAAGTAAAAAAAAAGAATTTGTTGTAACCGTATACTTTCTATTACTTATTTTAAGCAAAAGGTCATTTCCTCTATATAAAACAAACGCAATTCTTGTTTAAGCAAAATTTTCATTCAAACTAACAACTTAAGGAAGCAACCATATCAAACGAATATCAAATTCAAGTCAATAGAATGAAAATACCAACTAGATAAAACGATTGACTATATGTCTAAAGATATTTTTATTCATAGTCAAAGGTAACGTTAACACGTTTGCAAATGAGGAAAGTGCAAGTGGGCGAGTGTGGTGGTGTATGGGGTGGATCCTACCCTGAGGCTATCATGCTACGTCCTACCCAGGTAAACATTATATCTGCAACTGTCCAATATGTGCAGCTACTCAGTGGTCTACATACCCAAATACAACATAATCCAGTTAATTAATTATCAAAACTGTTCTTTGATATTAGAGGGTTTTAAAATAACAAAATCAATACTTGGCTGTTCATGGAAGAAGTTTTCTAGTTCGGGAAGATGTTACTGCATGAGTGGGCAATAATTATTTGTTTCTAGCTACACTTACAACGAGCTTCGTACAACCGGATCGGGATGACATTATCATATGGATGAAAGCTATTTTGAAACTGAACGTAATTACTTTGCTCACTTTTCTGGTAATTTTGTTTTGTTGTCATCCGCTAAAAACTTGCTTGCTCCATATTATAAACTGTAGACAAAATGTGTTAAAAGTGTATTCTTTAAACACGATAAAATTGAGGTACCCAACAAGCCTCGTTTAGGGGACAACAGTTCTCACTAATTGTGCGAATAGCTTTTCCTCTAACTATTGAGGCACTCAACAAGCCTCGTTTAGGGGACAACAGTTCTCACTAATTGTGCGAATAGCTTTTCCTCTAACTATTGAGGTACCCAACAAGCCTCGTTTAGGGGACAACAGTTCTCACTAATTGTGCGAATAGCTTTTCCTCTAACTATTGAGGTACCCAACAAGCCTCGTTTAGGGGACAACAGTTCTCACTAATTGTGCGAATAGCTTTTCCTCTAACTATTGAGGCACTCAACAAGCCTCGTTTAGGGGACAACAGTTCTCACTAATTGTGCGAATAGCTTTTCCTCTAACTAAACATTTACTTAAATTTTCATTAAGTTTCATTTACAATAATACTAATTTGAGATAAATATTTCCGCATGGTTTGATTTTAACGTTTAATTAAATAATAATCAATAATATCATAAAAGGTTTTGCAAATGTTTAAATTGTAAAATATTTCATCTTAATGGTGAAAGTTTATCAGAAATACAATGACTCAAGGATTTGACCATATGAGTTGATCTTCTACAATTACATCCATCAGAAATCAGAAATCTTTACTCGTCATTGATCATATTAATGAAATAGGCATCGTCGTACGATAAAAATCTCTCATAACTCGAAAAAAGAAAATCTGCATTATCGTTCTTTTTCAAGCAAAATGCACACAAATTTACGATACTCGCAAAACCTACAGTTCACAATGTGACAAATGTATAGCCAACATCAGTTAACTTTGAACGTTTTATTTATTATTTTACACCTTCTAAAGGCTTAATATGTAGACTGGAAGTGATATGAGGGTGGTTCAAAACGTTCGCACGATGATGGACGCAGCAAACAAGTGAAAAGTCGAAGAGTGATCTTTGTTATCAATTAACTGTCAGTGTTTGTTTGCGAGATTAAAATATTTAACCTGACAAATACGCCCACGACACAAGCGTTTGTATGGCGCTTTGATGCAGTATAAATTTATTTATTCGTTCATGTCTTGGTAGCTTCAAGTAGTTCATTAACGGCTTTTCTAATAGACATTCGTAACACAGTTTGCTATAGACAATAGTAATAGATGATTTATTTACGGCAAAGTTGCCATAACCAAATTAGTTACATGCACACAAATACCCCCACAGCAGCGAACCTGCAGACTAAGCAAATTTCAAATTTGTCTGTTTTGTCACTCAGATATTGTCATATTTATTCCCTATAGAAATAACCACAATTTTTAGGAGTACTTAGGTAAGCTGCTACAGGGAAGCAAAAATTTATGTTAATAGTTGAGTATAGAATATGCAAATATGATCAAAATACATCCAAATAAGCAAACTAAAACAGTTTTTGTGATGTGTCTGATGATGACAGTATAGCTGGTGAAAGGCCCCATGAAAATAAAAAAATCATTTAATATTGATGACGTTTTTATTTCAAATTCAAAACTACAACAGTTTATTTTCTATCCATAAGAATGAGATGGGAATATTCAATACAATATAACAAGAAAAATATACAATGAAAACAATACTAATACAATATATTTAAAATTTCATCAATCGTACAACTTTTCGATGTACCTAATTATTTGTTTTTGCACCATACAGTAATAAAAATCACTCATTTTAATGTTTTAATAGCAAAAATAAAAAACAAATTAAACCAGTTTTTGGAAATGTAAAAATTCCTTATTTCGGAAAGCATGTACAAATGTAGGCCTATAATTATAATTATGAAAATGGTTTTTAGCCTCTTTGGAGTCGGGACACCAAAATTATATATTTAAATTGGTTCCGAGTCTAAGCCTTACTGTCCCACCCAGTGGCCACTGTGATAGCTTATTACCTAAAATGGTTTCATGTAATGCTAGTAATACATGGATGTGAAATGGTGAAACTTGAGATAGTTTAATTACCTTAACCATCTGTTCAATATTAACTAGCTAAGGTTATTTGCTAAAGAATATTGAAAGTATAATGCTTAGTATTCAAATGACTACATATGTTTAAAGCAGTGTGACCTAACCTAACTATCCATAGAAATGAACATGTAAACGAAACATGTTGAATCTATGCGAAATAAATACGCGATTGTGAAACTGTTGCAATTAAATAATGCTATCTAGAGGCACGACAAGTTTAATATAATATTTGTCTGATGTGGTTGATTTTAAGTTAGTTTTTTTCGTAATTTCTATAATTCCTTTAGCTAAAACATCGCGCTCATTTCTGTGTATAGAGCTATTTAGCAATCCAATCTCCTAGGCTAGATACATTATCTATCTTCATTTATGATCTAACAGTTTGTCTCATTTCGTCGACTCTGTGATAGAAAGTAATATAAGTACGTACTGTAGTTGGTTGAATAAATTGACCGCAGACTGTATGTATGTTGTTAAATAGCTAAATATACTGGGGATTACACAGTCTAAAACACGGTTAACCTTTATATGTATACCACATGTATAACAAGACGGTGATATCACTAGATTGATAAAGAGATAATTGAGGAAAGTGTGCAGAGCAGAGTGGTTATTACTCTAAGCTTCAAGTACAAGGGCTGGAAACAGCCTACTTCAGCCATAATGACATAGCCCAATCGTGAATGTCTCATTCTCCATTCCTCCCCAGTTCGTCTTTCTTATTGTTTTTATCAGTTTCTCGTCTCATTTTGTTTTTGATTTCCTCTCGCCAACGCCTACAATAATTCATTTTATTTACTTACCAGTATTTTACCAATTGGTAACTGAACTCGACAACTCGCCTTGCCTTATTCTGCATTCTCTCCTGTATCTCAGTAGATTTGTATATCTTGTGTTCATTTACGCGTCTTTTTTTCTGTTAAATATCATTTTCGGGAACAATGAGTTACGCTTCACGAAACGGCGGTTCTTCCCTTTACTTTAATGTTTTACTCTATGTAACAAACATTGAATAAAATAAAATTATCCAACAGTCACCTGACAAAGTGGGCTTCATTGCACAGATTATAGTACAGAAAGCCTTACTTTGGCGCACATCTGTATTCCAACCAAACACAAAACAAGAAACACAAAACAGCGTGCTTTTATTATGCACGTAATCCGTGTACGCTTGAAAATAAGTTGGCAACACTTGAAGATATTACGACTACGATCAGCTGGAGCAGCGTTTCCCATTCCTTACAATGTTTGGATTTTACTTAATAACGTGTTGTATAGTGTTTGAAAGACTAATTATTTGTGATTTATAGTAACTATAGGAAAAATATAATGTGTAACTCGAGTGCAAACTGTCTTTGCTGCACTCGAGAAATCTTCCACACTCGCCTGCGACTCATGCGTAAACGTTTCTCTCGTGTGCAGCAAAGTGCAACTCCGCCCACTAGTTGTTACACAAATAACTATTAGAAACCCATTATAATTGCGACAAACTTGATTCCCACCTCACAATACCAGCAGTAAACGTTGGGTACGGGTATGGGTGTGTGGGTGCGAGGGTGTAGGTGTGTGGGTGTGTGGGTGTGGGTGGTACTTGGGGTGGTCGGGTGGTTCGCGCCTTGCGGTGCAGAGCAGTGCGTCACTTACTTCCCTAGGTCAGCTAGGCTCCTACACCTCATCAAAACTCTATCTGCTCACTCAGGTAAGAGACCAGTTTTGTTCTGTTTTCTCTTCCGAGCTCTATACCGTGGATATTTCACAGCTTGTAAAACGTTTCATGCTCTATGTACTTATTCCTACAGCCATTTCTGTGGTCAATCCATGAGTTTCAGTGTCAACTTCGATCCCGCTAAAACAAAGGAACGCCGTGCCGTGCCGAGTAAAAACACCGTTTCTCCCGCATCGGGTGAATTACTGGTGAATCGTATGCAGATACTACAATGGTTTTCGGTTTTCGATACAATTATTTAAACTAAATGGGATAGTTTCGTTAAAAAACAACAAGTATATTTATTTACGATAATACCTTGATAAATTGTTGTAACTTATACATTAAAAATTATTCATACTATACCAGATTCATTGTAGATTTTACAACTAACTGTTCAAAACCAAAAGGGTTATACGTTATATTATTTTTAGATTGAACGTGGTTCTCCCTGTTAGGGATTTGTTTCAGCGGAAGAGTGGCTTTTAGTTGATAACAAATAATTTCTCTGGTGTACAATGTTGTGCCAACTTTATTTTATTCATACATAAATCCAGCAACTTGCTTGGGTGGGCATGAATCATAAATTAAAAAACGACTTCTCGATTTGAAAATTGTTATTTCGATGTTTTATTCATAATTGTATCTCTTTCACTGCAACATAAAATACAAAATATAATTAAGAATTGTTTTGCTTATTAATATATTATTGCCAAGTTTCTTCTCATTTTTTACGTTAAAATATTTCTCATAGGATGTTGCAGTTTCGGCTTTTTGAGTGCTAAGGAAAAAATTTAATGGCCGTATTTTTTTAAACTGCGGAAAATCCTAATATCAATTCTACACTCTATTAAATCCTCGTCCTATTATCCTTGGACAATAAAGGAGATATAGATCTATACGCTGTGTATGAGTAAGAAGTATTTTTATGTAGAGCTTAGTACTTTTAACAATCCCAACAAACATTTATTTAATCCCCCTAATAAAAATTTCCTCTGGAATTACGTAAGTCACAGGGTACTACTCATACTACAACATGACTTATAATCACCAAATCACCAATATAATCACCAATAAGTGATTATAATTAATTATAATCACTTTTAGGTGATTATAATCATATCAGATAATACGTAACACGATGATGAATATAATTAATTATTGACTTGGCATGAGTTTCGGATTATATTAAAAATTACGTTTAATTGTTTTCGTTTTCTGTTTTGACTGATTTCGTTCGCATGTAATGTTTGTATTTTACAGTTTAAAAGTTATTAATTTATACTGGGACCATCAGAAACCACTTCTGGTTCTGGTTGGAAAAATAACAACATTTATGCAATAGTTGAAACAATACATTTTCCTAAGTGTGCTTGTTTAATTAATATATAATATATATATATTTTTTTACGGTGCAAAAGGTGCGAAGATTAATTTTTGCAATCATTATATTTAATTGTATAGTAAGTATTTGGGAACAGATAAATTATTGTTATTTGATGAACAATTCTGACAAGAAAGTTAAATAAAATCAAAAACAAAAAGAAAGAACACTGGAATTATGAAAAATATAATAGGAAAATGCAGACATAGATTCACTGTTGAAACCCAACCAATGAACTTGATTTGTAAGTTAGCGCAATGAATGCATGCCAATTGAATATCTGCATGATCATTTATCATTTATGAGCCCCCAATCAGATATCAAACTCGGCATAAATCACAATTTTACAAATAATGAATATATATTTCAGGATGTAAGGTGTAAACATATATCTAGGTATGTTGTGATGTAAACCCTTACTTCGTGACTAACTACAATATTTTCATATTTCAAACCAAGAGCACATTTCTACTTTAAATATATTTTAAGCCTAACGAATTGAACGACTTGTATTTCGTGCAGAGTCGTGGCATTATTTTGTTTTAGAAACAACGATAAAAATTATTTGAACTTCAATTTGTTACAATTCAATTAGTCCTACTTAGGAAATCAAACAAAAGGTTTGTAGATGCACAAATGTAAATCTTCCATGATCAATATAATGCGTAAATAGTTTTTTTGTTATCTTAAGTAATGAGGAACTTTCTCATGGTTTTCTTGTATCCAACCTAACTATTTTCACAAATGAAGAGTTAAATTGCTAATTGAAGTGTAGAAAAAAGATTCAGGAATCAAAAAATAAACCACTTTAACAACTGCAAACAACATTTTAATAAAAAAAATACTAATAATTGCTTACATCTTCGAACAAATATAAACCAAAGTCAGTTTTAAGAATATGACTAAACAAATATAAACCAAGTCATTTTTAAGATTGCAGTATGACTAAATCAAAAGTTATAGCATTGGTTTAGCAGAAAAACCAAAGTCCAATGTGTTCTTGTCGATCCAATGAGTTTGTTGATGCGGATGGTTGACAGCCGTACTAGTAGTAGTACTAGTGGTAGTACTAGTGGTAGTACTAGTAGTAGTACTAGTAGTAGTACTAGTGGTAGTACTAGTGGTAGTACTAGTGGTAGTACTAGTGGTAGTACTAGTGGTAGTACTAGTGGTAGTACTAGTGGTAGTACTAGTGGTAGTACTAGTGGTAGTACTAGTGGTAGTACTAGTGGTAGTACTAGTGGTAGTATTCTCAGCGCAGGGTGGTGCGGACACTAGGCCAGATTATTCTGTAATAAGAAAGGATGGCGAATAGATCTTTCAGCTGATCGTTGGTGTGGAAACATCTTTTTTTGTCCTAGGACGCTAGGCACGAGCCTGGGATTGTTTTTCACATTACTTCAGGCTAGACCTAGGGGTTGCGGTATTATCACTTAGATAAGATCCATTGGTGACTTGGCGGGGATCGAACCAGGGACATCAGGGACTGAAGTCCCGCGCTCTAACCACTACGCCAGCTCGCTCCCCCAATTTTACGAGGTTTAAGTATGTATTATATTATTATTTTTCATTTCTTCACTGTGTAATGGGAACATACACTACACAGTGAAGAAATGAAAAATTGTAAAATGACACTCAGGTCCCTTAGCAGTCTTGCTCTTAAAATATAGAAACTCATATTAATTTATGAATCATCATAACAGTGTTAGAAGATTTTTTAGATGATGACTGTATGTTAAATCTTATCTCTCTAGAAACTTAACATGTTAAAACATTAAACAAAACCATATTAACACAATGGCAAATACACTTTTAAACGCCGCCTGAATATGGAATCTCCTATCTATTGGAAGATAGGGGTAACAATTAAGTGACTATTTAAGGATTTGACATTGCATTGCGAGACGCACAATCGCCCACAAATTAATTATCGGAAAAACAGCTACCTTATAATTTTTCGACAGTCAAAAATAATGTATTACAGCCATATGACTTTAATCGCAATTTCAAACAGTGCAATAATAGTGTTAAGTCATGTACCAACAAGTAGTAATAGGTATGAGCCAGTGCAAGCTACATGTTCACATTAGGCCTGCCACTGAATATTACCAGTACAATTCAACTAATGTAGGACTACTAGTAGCCCACCCCTCGCTATGACCGAGGCCAAGTGAACGGGCCAGGGCTATGCAAAGTGAAAATACCCCTGCCAACCTCTTAAAAATCATATTAAGCATTATTATTATTATTATAATAATAATAATAATTATTATTATTATTATTATTATTATTATTATTTGAGCAAATGGTCTCGGCTGGCGTGTCCTAGGGCTTCTGCGTCTTTGCGCGATTGCTGGTGCGTATGCGTGTGTGTGTGTGTGTGTTTTCTTTTGTATATTCCATTTATAATAATTACAATTTTTTTTTTTTTAATTAGTAAATTAGTTAAATAAATTGAATTTTTGCTTATTGTGTTAAATGTGTATATTTATATTAGATTAAGAAATTTCATTGTATTTTTATTTATTTATATTTAAGTTTGTCAGGTTAAGTGTAAGAGAGGGCCATGTGGCCATAACTTTGCCTGTTAAAATAAAGAATTTTTCATTTCATTTCATTAAGGTAACGATTGGTATGGGAGATGTTTGTGCCTTTAACCGCCGAAAAATAATCTTTATAAATACTGGTGTAGTTTTAGAGAAGTAATCTTTGAAAAATATTAAGTTTTTGTTTAGGTATGTGGATGGATTCAGAAGACATCTTAATAAGTCCGATTTGACCGCTTTTGTATTTATAAATGAAAACATTGAAATTCAATACACTTTGAAAATCAATGATTAAAGGAATTCTCAAAAATGTAAAAGGCCCCCTCACCTTAAACTTAACAGTGTTGTTTTATAAATAGAGATGAGAGATTATAGCCTACTGAGTCATTATCTTGAAAATCATTGGCGATTAATGGGATTGGCCCCAGTCTGCTGGACAGAGGACAGAAGTCCAAACCACGAGACCACAATAATAACTTTACACTCATAATGTGGCCAATAAAGTATATAAATACGTACATTTACGGGTAAACAACAGTAAGTTCAGAGTCAATACAGGTGTTTAGTTATAGCCCGCCTCCAATAATAATTATGACATCCTAAACACCTGATTCTGTAATAATTAATTAAATTTTCTGCCTCAGCTGTTTTCTAATATAACATTTACACTTATTGCATCAAGAAATGTGTATGCAATAAAAATATAGTGTCAGGTGTTACTGTAAAAGTATATTGATTGGTTTTTACATTAATAAAAATCGTTATTATTTTTATAGAATTTCAAGATTTGGATTCATTCACTCCTTTGATTAATTTTAAAGGAGTGAATGAAATTGTACTAATAGTAACTATATAACCCATATTAGTAATTATGCATTGCATACCTTATCATTTTATGAATAACACTGGTTTCTAGTTAATGTTACAGCTGATTAGTGTCGTAGAGTATGTTTTATTATTTACATTGATGGTAAAATGTATACATAATTAATTGTGGTTGGCCTGATTAGTTCTGTCACACGTTACATCGTTAATTTGACTATCATAACTGGACTAACGAGAAATTGTAACAGTAACCTAGTCAGATACGTTGTTTTGCTCACTTCAGGTCATGTTTATGTCAAATATAAATCAATGGTGTTTAGACAGTTCCAGATACTGTTCTAAATAACTTAAAATTGAAGTTGTTACACGCTTTGAAGCTAGAAATAAAGCTATCAATATATTAGACAGGAGCTAACTAATTTGTAACCAAAGACCAACTGGTCCGATACGCGGCAAAAACTGAACCTCGAGCAAGCTACAATAGCGTATATCTCACTTGCAGCGGAAATGGAAATTTGATCAGAATTGAAAGTTATCCCTTACTCCTTTTCTTATTTATAACTTTGGATAATGTTTGAAGGAATAAATGATTTGAGAAAAAAGTTTATAATGATAAACTTCTTTCTCAAATCATTTTATTCTCCATTTTATTCATTTTATATCATTTTATTCTGGAAATATTCACCAAGCCGCCTCTATTATGATAGAGGTGGCTTGGTAAATATTTTAAGGTATTTTCATTAGAGAACTAAATCTTTGAAACTTTTTTACTCTAACATTCTACTACTACCTTAAATACTATCAACTTGAATTTTTGTAAAATATAAATCTTGTGTTCCTTAAATAAACCAAGCCAAGGAAGAATAAAAACTTTAATTTCCCTTTTGGTATGTTTTCATCTCTCCTTTGATCGGTTCTCAATCATATGTTCTCATTCAAAATCTAATTGTTTATAAATTGTGTACATTCGTATTTATTTTGTTAATTTTAACATTGGTTTATTAATTTATCTTTGTCTGCTTGACAACGTATGTAAATTAAAAGAAAATTTGCACCTTACATTTATCATCGTTCATAAAAATCTTTAAAAATTAATTTATCTTTACTGAAATGTATTCGACTGTTAAGTGGGATGGACTTAATAACAGAAGTGTTATACTTCAAACTGTATTACACTATTTATGTAAATGTGATTGAATATTGCAATCCATTGCAATACGCTTGATTCGACATTAACTTGCAAACATACATAGCGACGAACAAAATACAATTTGAAGATAGCTTGAAATATTTGAATTACATCCTTTCACCAAGGTTTCACTAGCTGGGTAGGCAAATGGTTAAAGCGCTCCTCTAACAATCAAAAGTTCGCCGGTTCGATCCTGAGAAAAGTCGAAAGCTTCTTGGTGGTTCAAAACTGGACCCAGCTGCACCTGATCATTGGACTTTAAATAAATGATCCTGACTGATGAAACAGCTGATCTTAGTCAGTAACAAAGCTACACAGGTCATCTCTCAACGTTCTACACTCATCCTTTACTCATATTGGTGTTTAAGTACGCACCTAGGTGGTGTTTCCATCGCATAACGATAATTCATTAAATGTTTAAGTATTTTGATACTTAAATGCACGGTGGAGGTTCGAGTACACTCATGTCTACTATTATATTTTGGTTTAATAAAATTAATAACCTGCCTCATTGACAAAATAAATAAAAAACCTTTTATACGACTATGGCAATTTTTCACTGTTGGAAGTTCCTCAAGTAAAACATTTTTTACAATTTGAATGGAACTCGTAAATAATGATAATGTACAGACAACACTTGTTAAATAAATAATAAACTAATAGAGAATAAATTAAATTACAAATATTTTGAAGTGAAGTTTATTTAATGGTTTCCTTAAAAGGTTATTATGTTAAAGGTAGTGTTCGACAAATCGCTTTATAAGCACCTAACACCTACTAGTAGAGTAAGGAGAATACAAAGGTCTCCTCGAGAGAGCTTTTGTGGACGGGCTAATCCTAAACAGGACTGTTAACTTTTTGTGAAGATAGGACTTATGATGGAATGTGGGATTATGAACAAGCATAAAAGCAGTTCTACTAAGTTAATTCAACTGAATAATACATGCACTCTTTTATGAATAACACTTTATTTTACTATTGTCATATTTTTCGGAGGAGTAATATGTATTAATAATATTTTCTGAAAAAATCTGCTACGTAATAAAACCTATTCAAATTGGAGTGCAAAATATAATTCCATGCATTTTACCATCTCCAAACCACCGATGTTACCAAGAGTAATTCCACATTGTATTACTAAACAATTTGAATTATTCCAGCTGATATTTCTTTCTTTGAAAAGTCTGTATACCCCTAACGCAGCATGCCCGAAGACCAAATATTCCCCTAAACATGTCGGATTTATTCCCTATTTTATATATTTATAGTTTAGTATGAAAACAACAAATTTGCCAAATTGTAATATCTACAAACATGCATACTACAAGTTTACCTATCCTCCATAAGAACGAAATGGGAATTGTATGCATGTATATTTTTAGCGAATTTCCCTTTAGGGAAGTAGCTATTACCGTAGGTCGCATGGCAAGCCCTAGGCCCGTGACGGATTTACTTTTTCATTTTGATAACTTGAGTAATTTTTGTCCGATTTTGATGTAATGTGGTTTGAAGGTGTAAGGCGGGATAAACTTGAATTAGTTCACAAACCAGCATTATTTGTAATGCATATTTGTGATCGGACCATAGGAACGGGATTTTACGGGGGGTTTTATGGGGTAGAAATTGGGGTTTCAGGCAAACAGAAATTCCCATAGTTGGTAGGTTTGACGTGGCGGGAGTATTTTAAGTATATATACTTAAGTGTTTTCTATGCTTAATAGTTGTGGAGGAAATAAAATACTCCTGCCGCCGCAAACCTGCCGACTAAGTGAATTTCCATTTGCCTGAAACCCCAATTTCTACCCCATAAAACCTCTCGTAAAATCCCGTTCCTATGGTCCGATCACAAATATACATTACAAATATTACAAATAACATTTACTATGTTATTTGTTTTTTTCAGTTCTGAAATAAACGGATAAATTTTATATTTTAATGTTAAAAAATGGAATGTACACATTTTTACTCCATAAAACCCCGATCCCATAGTCCAGTTATACTGCTTCACGTTTATTCAACTCTACACATCTATTCCAAATTTAACCGAAATCGGACCATAATTGCTCAAGTTGTCGTGTCTACGGACACAAACACACGCACACACACATATAAATATTTGAGGAAATTGTGTTTTTGGCCTCTGGGAACATAAAAATGAAAAAGTAAATCTGTCCAAGGTCTAGGTCTTACGATGCCACCTACAAGTAGTAGCAATTCGCTAAAGGTGAGTTAAGGTACAGCCAATGTTTCTGTGAGAATGGGAGTGGAAATTGATGATCGTAAGGATTGCTACTGTCAGATGTTATCCGGAGGACTGATTACTTCGTACATTGTTGCACTTGCTGTAGACGTTCCTCTTGATTCATACTAGTTATTGAAGAGTAACTGTTATTTCACAACGTGTTATATTTACAGCCCCGAGGAATGGGAGTGGAAATTGATGTAACAAGGATTGCTACTGTCAGATGTTATCCGAAGGACTGATTGCTCCGTTCATCGTTGCACTTGTTGTAACGTTCCTTTTGATCCATACTAGTTATTGAAGAGTAACTGTTATTTCACAAAGTGTTACATTTACAGCCCCGGGTAATGGGGGTGGAAATTGATGATCGCAAAAGGATTGTCAGATGTTATCCGGAGGACTGATTACTCCGTACATTGTTGCACTTGCTGTAGACGTTGCTCTGGTTTCATACTAGTTTTTAAAGAGTAACGGTTATTTCACAAAATGTTATATTTGCATAACATGTTTTGATACTCGTTGGAAAAATAATAAGAGGCCCATCACGTAAAAGTAGAATGATAAGTTGCAACTCGTTAGCATAAAAAACTGTTTAATCTTTATACGGTGTATATAGTCATTATATTCTTATGTATAAATATCGTGTATTAAACCGTATTCTATATTTCAAACTCGTTACTATTTGGTGAGACCTAGTATTTTAATGGCATGCTATATTTTGTATTTGATTCAAACACACATTTTTTGAGATATTTGACAAATCTTTATCCATATTAGTTCGGCTCTTTTTGATTCCTAACAAACACAAAACGATGCAATAAAGATATTAGTTATTCAAAAATTAACAGATTTTACTTTTTTTGCCAATAGGCAAACTATTATAGTCGAAATACATTTTTGTATTCAAGTACTGGATTGGGATTCCAATAATTACTACAGCCTTTGTTTGCACAGAGTTCTGCACTCCCAGGTTTGCCATTAGCCTACATAAATTTATCTCCAAAGTTTTACATGAGTGTTATACTGCTAATATTTTTCAAAATTCATAAAATTTCTTTAAATATATTTCTGATTTAAAAACAGTTTAGATTGAACTTGATATAATTTTGCTCTACGTAGACTTTGACAATGAGTAAACACACACACGGACACGGGTATCTTAAACAGAAACTTTAAAGTTAACATTACTTTTAAATCAATAAAAAAACTGATATTTTAGTGAATATAATTTATGCTTAGTATTGCTCATAAAATTGTACACTCATAGTTGGCCTTTCAATGGAAAAACTTTGTATACAGTTACAATAATCCTTCCATTCTTACGGTCAAGTTGAACTGGGTGTTTTAGTCGACACGATTGTACGATAAATAGAATGTTGTAACTGATTAGTTTAAACTTGGTAGCAAAATAATTCGGTAAGTCCTTGTAAGTCCTATTAAATATAAAATTAGCATTTACTATTAGAATTGATCAAAAGTTCTAGCGTGTTATAATTGAAAGTAATTAAATATACTCAAATAATGTTCTATCGTAACAATGCAATAACTTATTGTCTGATATTTTTTCCGAGACTTCAATCCGAAATTCGAAATATTTCACTAATTTATGTCCTAAATAATCCAACCAAGAAGGTACATCTGTGTGTGTTATGTGGTAGACGTGAAGATCGTTGTGGAGAGATACGAGTTGAGAAGTGGTTTCATGTTGTACAATCTGTGGAGCACTTACAGGATAACCCTCTACCCTGAGAGAACAGTGTATGCATTATAGGGACAACATACAACGTACTACATATGACTGCTATGTTAGAAGAGAGTTTCATGAGTTTGTATTTCTAACTTAAACTCATGCGTCATGTTTCCATGCATGAATAAAATGTATACAGGGTGTTTTTTTTAAAACTTGCATCTTTATTTATGTAAAAACCGCAATAGATAGAAATATGCAGTTGGCGGGAATCATCTATTGACGTAGGGGGCACATTTTTTTTTAATTCAACGTTACATTCACATTCCCCCCCTTTCCCCCCTGCCCACAACTTAATTTTTTTAAAAAGCAAGGTACCCCTTGTGACATATCAAATAAAAGAGCATGAAAAAAGAAAATGTTTGATGAAAAAAAATTGAAAATCTTCTTTTTTCATGCTCTTTCATTTGATATGTCACAAGGGGTACCTTGCTTTAAAAAGAAAATTAAGTTCCGGGGGGGGGAGGGGGGGGAAAATCTCACAAATTCATGAGCTGATTTTTACTTTTTTTCACCAAACATATTTTCTTTTTTCATGCTCTTTTATTTGATATGTCACAAGGGGTACCTTGCTATTTAAAAAAATTAAGTTGGGGGCAGGGGAGGAAAGGGGGGGAATGTGAATGTAACGTTGAATTCAAAAAGGTTGTGCCCCCTACGTCAATAGATGATTCCCGCCAACTGCATATTTCTATCTATTGCGGTTTTTACATAAATAAAGATGCAAGTTTAAAAAAACACCCTGTATATTATTATATATATACTATTACTTAATTTTCATGTTACTAAGGAATGCAACTACACCTATTAGTCATACTAAAATGGAAATTGTTATTTTTAACATTAAGCTTTTCACATAGATGTCTACATAACTGTTAATTCAAAAGTTTGATTGACTTTAAAAAGATTTTTTAAACCCAATATTAAAAATGTATTTAAATTATTACAAACGCTATTGGATTGCAAATTTTGGTTGGTGCATAAGACTTTTAGATATGTAAAATATCGGCAATAGCTGCAAAAATAGCAGGGGAAGTAAAATGTATCTCTTATAGGAACAGCTCAAGTCACGTTACCTAGCAAAGTTTTGCTAAAACTTAAGACGAAAGTTCTGTGGAACGTGGTTTGGGTACGGCGGTATTAACAATATAATGAACCGCAATGCTTTGGAATCGGGCTCCTATCTTTAAGTAAAATTTATTTACCGTTACTTTGTTTAAAATTATCAGAGTTTCAGCTTTGTTACCGTTAATTGTTAAGTTAATGTACATCCCAACACTACTTACATTTTAATTTTTCGGGATAGTAATGTTCGCAAGTAAACTAAATAAACAAAGAGAAGCTAACACCATGCCTTATACGATATACAGACTGTCCCAAAAGTCCCGGACCGGTTTAATATTTTCCAAACGACAACAGATAAATCAATAAGATTTTGCACATTAACACCACACTTAAAAATCTACTTTTTTAATGAAGTATCAACTTTCTGTCATATAATGGGGACGTCCCGCAAGGAGTCAGAAGGAAATCTTAAATAGAAGCATAGGTTGACATGCACATCAAATTAAAGACCTTTTCTAGTAGATTACAATGCCGTAAATTAAAGCTCAAAAGAACGCCTTTGTAAAAAATGGCAGCCGTTCAAAGATTTCTTGAACCTGTCATTTTGAATCTTTGAACGACTGCCATTTTTTGCTCAGGCGTTCTTTAAAACTTGAATTTACGGCATTGTAATCTACTAGTGAAGACCTTTAATTTGATGTGCATATCGACCTATGCTTACGTTAACAATTTTTTTCCGATTCCTAGGGCTGTGCCCCCAAATGCAAATTAAATGAATCTTTGAACCACTGTCATTCTTGACTTGGTTGTCCGTTTGAGTTCAAATTTGCGGCATTATATTCTGCTAGTAAAGACCTTTAATTTGATGTACATGTCAACCTATGCTTCTATTTAAGATTTCCTTCTGACTCCATGCGGGACGTCCCCATGATGTGACAGAAAATTGATATTTCCTAAAAAAAAGTAGATTTTTAGGTGTGGTGTTGATGTACCAAATCTTATTGATTTATCTGTTGTCGTTTAGAAAATATTAAACCGGTCCGGGACTTTTGGGACAGTCTGTATAAGTTGAAGGTTAACGCATCAAATCTAAACTAACTGTTTTTGATGAAACACGCTGTTGACATAATTATACCAAGCTGAAATACAAGCACACACGAGTCAGCAAAGTGCCACATGAATGGGGGGGGATAGATAAAGGGGAGTTTCTTGGAATAATCAACAACCTTGCGATTCACAGTTGATCTGGAATGTTGCTACAAGTTGATATCAATACCTGTTAGGTGTCTGGTTCAAGCTGTGCTGCCAGGAGAAAATTGAATACGACAGCGTGGGCTGCAAATTTAGTTTCCTCTGTCCAATACAGATATTTGAATATAGACTGATATAGTAAACAGCGTGACTTTTGATAACGTTTTTAGTAATAGTTTGTTTGGTAACGGTGTGTTTAGTAACTCTATTTGTTTGGTGACAGGGTGTTTATTAACTCTATTTGTTTAGTGACAGGGTGTTTAGTATCTGTTTGTTTGGTGACAGGGTGTTTAGTAACTCTATTTGTTTAGTGACAGGGTGTTTAGTATCTGTTTGTTTGGTGACAGGGTGTTTAGTAACTCTATTTGTTTAGTGACAGGGTGTTTAGTATCTGTTTGTTTGGTGACAGGGTGTTTAGTAACTCTATTTGTTTAGTGACAGGGTATTTAGTATCTGTTTGTTTGGTGACAGGGTGTTTAGTAACTCTATTTGTTTAGTGACATGGTGTTTAGTATCTGTGTGTTTGGTGACAGGGTGTTAGGTAACTATTTTTTTGGTGACAGGGTGTTTAGTAACTATTTGTTTAGTGACATGGTGTTTAGTATCTGTGTGTTTGGTGATAGGGTGTTTGGTAACTATTTTTTTGGTGACAGGGTGTTTAGTAACTATTTGTTTGGTGACATGGTGTTAAGTAACTATTTGTTTGGCGACAGAGTGTTTAGTAACTATTTGTTTAGTGACAGGGTGTTTAGTAAGTCTATTTGTTTAGTGACAGGGTGTTTAGTAAGTCTATTTGTTTAGTGACATGGTGTTTAGTATCTGTGTGTTTGGTGACAGGGTGTTTAGTAACTATTTGTTTGCTGACAGGGTGTTTTATATTTTTTTCTATAATCTTATATCAAATTTGAGTTACCCTATTTGGAATGAAAGGAATTGTAAACACCACAATAGAGCATTAAGGTTCTATATCGATAACCAATCTGTCCTAGCCTCACGTTCTCATGTTATATTTATCTGGACATAAGGTCGGCCCTTTAGAGGTCTTAAGATGTGTAAAATGATTACTGATTACAATGTTCTGTTCCACAATGTGGATTTTTAATTGTTCTAAAAAAAACAATTTTTCCTTCTATTGAAATAAACTTAGGGGCCTATCATTTAAAGGATAAGCTGTTCATTCAACTTAACTTTTTATATAAATTAAATCTACTTTAAATTAAAATTAAACAGGAAAATTCTCATATCTCAGCCTTTAAAAGTAAGTTATATCCATATAAATAAAGTCTATTAACATTTTATATCCATATAAAGATCAATTTAATAGCATTTTTAAAGCATTTGGTTGAAGTTTATTTTTGGCAGTGGTGGGTTTTTGGGTTTTGATGAATTATTGTGGACACGTTCCATCACTATTAGTAAAAAACAATGTTTCGCGACGTTTCAGCATTTGGACTCTGATCCCGTCCTCAGGTGGGACGATACTTAAAACATAACAAGATTAATAGCAAATCCAGCGAAAGTTAGA
The DNA here is from genome assembly GCF_028750875.1 of Macrosteles quadrilineatus. Taxonomy (NCBI): domain Eukaryota; kingdom Metazoa; phylum Arthropoda; class Insecta; order Hemiptera; family Cicadellidae; genus Macrosteles; species Macrosteles quadrilineatus. The sequence continues at coordinate 4,307,236 of NW_026542600.1, read as the reverse complement.
AAATCACATAGAATAGCCACACAGAAAACTGCATAGTGATCAGAGCATCATGTATTAAACTAAACCAAATACGAAATTTATAAACACATTGATGGGGCAGTTTAATTAAACCCAAACAAATACCAAATTACGATCAACAGTCGGCATTCTTATAGTTTCACCTTAATGCACCATTGAGTGTTTGGCTGGGGTTGGTGTGGACAGACTTAATCGATGACCTTATTGCGATCCGGCAATACCTCCATAGTCGCAGAATACACACCCAGTGATCTAATAAAATATCGCTGGGACTGCATATTTGATATATTATATAAAATATTTCGTTCCTGAGCAAAACCAAATCCTACAATGTCCAGGTAATGTACAATGTACAGCGACTTTCACCAACGTTTCAATCATATACAGCTTCATAATACCATGATGTCCCGAAAGATAGAAATTTGCCTAAATATGAGTAAAAATATAAGTTTAAAGAAAATCCATAACTTAATAAATAATAATTTCCTCTGTAACATTCCTTTTCAGCCGCTCAACTTAACAAATTTTCACGATTGAGGTACCATTTCAATGCTTATGATTGAGTGCACCTGTGAATGGTAACGAAAATGGTGATTTCCTTGGGCTTTGCCCCATTTGTGAGCGAATAAATTCTATAGTTCACTTTCCAGTGTTGCCGACAATTTTTCTTTATAACAGTTCAAATATAAATTTTAATCTAACAGCGGATCCTTCAGTTGAATGTTTAACCACAGTCAGATGGTAAACAAGAAAAAAATGAAACGGTTTATGAAAATGGATGGACTACTTTTATTTCAATAATTGCAACCTGATTTAGATAGGTAATTCACTCTTCAGTCTTAATGTTGTAGGCCTAGATCTTTGAAAAGTAAAAGGGTATTGCAATTTTATCCTTTTCTTTGGAATAAAGTTTTGAACCGTATTAAAATTCACGATTTGCGCATGGGTCCCCATGGACAGCGAGGGAGAGCTAGGTAGAGTTTCAAACCAAAAGCCATTACCTTTGTTCAGGATCGAACCGGCGACCTTTTGGTTACCAGGTGAACATTATAGGCACTCAGCTTCCCAGCTACTAATAAAGACACAAAAAACATCAGTGTTTAATTTGTCAGGAAAGCTGAGTTTAATATTTAGTGATTAATTTATTAAAAACTCAACCTAATACAATGGTATGACCGTAACCTTTAAATGCGTTGCGGCCACTATTGGTCACTGCTTGAAGAATTGTTATCCATTAGGTAGAGATCGATGAACAACTCAACCTAATACAATGGTATGACCGTATCCTCTAAAAGTGTTGTGGCTACTATTGGTCACTGCTTGAAGAATTGTCTTTCCATTAGGTAGAGATCGATGAACAACTCAACCTAATACAATGATATGACCGTAACCTCTAAAAGTGTTGTGGCTACTATTGGTCACTGCTTAAAGAATTGTCTTTCCATTAGGTAGAGATCGATGAACAACTCAACCTAATAAAATAATATGACCGTAACCTCTAAAAGTGTTGTGGCTACTATTGGTCACTGCTTGAAGAATTGTCTTTCCATTAGGTAGAGATCGATGAGCAACTCGACCTAATACAATGTTCTGACCGTAACCTCTAAAAGTGTTGTGGCTACTATTGGTCACTGCTTGAAGAATTGTCTTTCCATTAGGTAGAGATAGATGAACAACTCTACCTAATACAATGGTATGACCGTAACCTCTAAAAGCGTTGTGGCTACTATTGGTCACTGCTTGAAGAATTGTCTTTCCATTAGGTAGAGATCGATGAGCAACTCAACCTCAAGAGTCTGACTCATGAGTCTAATGTATAAATGACCTTTCCTGGATTGTTGTTAAAGGACATTACGATAGTGTAATTTACTTTCTTATCCATCAATACCTTTCCACTCGCCATAATTAGGTATTGTTATTGACTTACCATCCAACTAGCTTGGTGTTTATGTAGTGTTAGCAGCAATTTTATATTACAATATGCACTAATTAACATGCGTAAGGGGGTTTAAGCCTTTACCGTAGAAGGAATATACTTTCAATCAAATGTAACCATACTAACGTTTAAATAAATGTCCAACCTTACCATTATTTTTGATTCAGGTTTAAAACTACATTCAGTCCAGCTACAGATAAACATTTAATAATTACAAATAATTTTCACTAAATTATACTTTTTTAATTTTTATATTTTTATATAATATAAACTAAATTAGCTATACATGTCATAAAACATCAATGAAATTCAAATTGTTAAATTTAATTTTATGTAAACATCTGGCTAGATTTATTTAAATCGTTTGCATTGATAACAACAGATATAAACAAACGATCTAGCTGGGGAATTTTTGCATATAAATGCAACGAAATATTTATTTTAAAATTTTAGTTGATGTCTTGTGCAGTGAAGTTTTGATTCATAAAAATACTGCTTGGCATCTCTTAGAGAAAAACGTGATTTTCAAGTAAACTCTTTATATTTGAGATGAACATTTAAGTTCTCTCTTACATGATATTTTAAAACATATGCGGGAAAAAATCTCGTATTTAGAGAATTTCTCAGACATTATGTAATGTCGAGGATTTCTTAATTTTTGGTATTCATAATAAATTGAAGTAATTGTACAGGAAATAAGCTATTACCGTATGTCTTGTTATGATAAGACCTGGGCCCAGGACCGATTTACTTTTTCGTTTAGGGGTCCCCATAGGCCAAAAAACACCATCAGTCCAAATTCATATACAGTAGATATTTATAAATGTGTCCGTTAGGATGACATTTGGTATGAACAAACGTGTAAACCTACATTTATTCGAACGAACTATTTTGTAGAGCTTAAGGGGATCCACCACCACTAAAATGGGTGTTTTTTTTTACAATTTTCCAAAAATTACATTTTCTTATTGTGTATGCTTTTGACAATATCCATGTGAAGTTTCATGTATATCTGACCATATTTACTATTGGTACCTTGACCACAAAACAAAAGTGAGAATTTTCGGATTTTTAGTTTTATTTTTTTATCATCTATATATTCTCTATAATATAGTAAAGAATGATTTGCATTTGTAAAAATGGCATATTTATCACATACATATAAACACTTAACAGTTTGAATGCTATAATGCACCTAAGCTATATGAATATAATATGTAACCAGCTGTTTGAGAAAACAGCTGGTTTGGGCAAACCAGCTGTCCGCGGACTTCAGATGCAATTTCCCAAAAGTCGTGTTTTTTTTTAAACATTTTGTTAAATAAAATCAAAAGTATTTGAGCTAGCCAATTCAAATTTTTACCACATCATCCCCATACTATGAACTATATTTAATGGTATAATAAGCCTTATACAATCAAAAATAAATATATTTTGAAATATTTTTGGTAAAGTTTTAAGGTCAAATTTTTTACACTTTACGAATATTGCTATAATTTTTGTAGCAATTGCGTTACTATGGTTATTATACCATTGCATTTACAGTAGGTTGTAAGGAACATGGAAATAGTTACCTTTTTCAAATATATTAATAAATAAAAAAGTTATTTAAGCTTTTCTTCCCTCCACCCCGAAATTTATATAGGTATATATAATATATGTAGGTATATATAAACAATTTTTTGGTCATATTCCTATTATATAAACACTAAATAACTAAAAATGAGAGAAAAAATGAAAATATTAGCTTAAATATGAAAATTAGGTTTAGTGGTGGCGGATCCCCTTAAGGAAAAAATAATATCGTAAATTGAAGCGTTGTTTCATGCCTAACGTTTACGGATAAAATCCCAAAAAAGTGTAAAGTTAAAACTACCTAATTACCCTTTTGGAGAGTAAATAACCGTTGTAGTTTACTTGCTTATAGATATATTTTAATGAAATTTTGCAAATTTGTTTATTTCATACTAGGCTATCAACATTTCAATAAAACACACACCTTGTTGCCTTCCCCTTAGCAGCAAACCTAATTCCTTATTAAAATTAATGTTATCTAAATAGGAAATAAATCTGACAATTAAGGGTATATTTAGTGGAAATACAGCCAAGTAAATGGAAATTCGCATAGTCTGCAGGTTTGCTATGGTGGGGGTATTTTCATTGCAATTTATAACGAGAGTCATTTAGTTATTTACTGATCTACAAAATTTGAACATGGGCACAATTGTGTAGACACGAATGAACTATATTGTGTAAAGTTTTAAAAGCACACACTCTAAGCAGCACCCCTGTGTCCTCATTAGAGCGTTTGAAAGGTTCAACTCTTCTGACGTAGTGTTTCGAGGTTTGCTACCACTTATGTAGGTAGGTTTGTTTGCCATTTATTTCTTTAAAAAATTACATTTAATGTTTCTAATAGAAATTTGAATAGTAGGTAACCATTGGCGAAAAAATCAATTCTTACACATTATTTTGCCGTACTGGATTGTTGATATATTTATTTACCTCACGTAGGCCTCGGTATGTCGATATGAATAGCTCCCATGTGAAGTTCCAGTAGAAGAATTGGTTTCCCAGTCTTTACGACGATTGTATTAACGATTGTATTAGATACTCCACAAGCTTACCACAAACTCAAACACCACATAACTGAGGGTACACTATTTATAGAAGAATAAAAATAATATGAGTAATAAGGATGGAAATAGATTTAAATTTATTGAAAATGAGAATTCAATTAAAGATTGAATTGAAAATTATCAATAGTACTTCAATTGACCAAAACTTTGAAAAAAGTATATTAATAATAAGACTAAAAAAGAAGATAGAACGGTTGAACAAGTTATATGACATTTTAAAAGGAGACGTATAATGTTTTCTGCCTTATTGCAAACGAGACAGATCCAACTGGAAGATGCAGTTTTCTCTGAACTTAATTAGAAACTTTTGTTTCATTTTTTTTCACCGTCTTGATTGTAAGAGATCAGATGTTTGTTCCTGCGTAAATAAATAAAAGAATTGAAGTATAAACTTATCTAGAAACGAGAATTCAAAGTTTTTATCTTTGTTGTAGTTCGAAAATGTTTTTGGTTACAAAGTTTATCAAAGTATTACTTTACGTATGAAGTCCTCGAAGAAATATTGACAATGAAATATGAAAGTATTATTAATACATTTTTTCATTATCGTTAAAGTTAGTCGTGCGTCTCCTCTCACCCTAATCGCTTTTTGTACTCTGAAACTAATTACACAGGTAATTTAGCCCAGCAGGATGAACGGACAATCACCTAATTGTTTAATGATAATTACCGGTAATGCACGGATGTTTATCCAATACGATGGGCGAGGTGTAATTATAATTTAACATCGCTAAAATATCATCCAATCTGTAACGAAATACTTTAGTATCGAATAGTTATTGCAGAAATTAACTGTAAGCTTACTCCAAACGAAATTGTACTGTTTATAGTACAGAAAGCTGCTAATAGCTGCATATTTATACTTTGTCGTTCGGTTATACTTTGGCGCACATGGTGCAAATTAGTGTTAGGTTCATTGTTTCGTTGCATCACTGTCATTGGCAATGTGAGGTTATAAACGAAAACATAACCTCTCTTAGAAGTTATGGGTAGACATTTTTTGTAATTAAAACACTGTGGTAGGTAAAGTAGTGTACTCAACTCGCGTAAATAGTGTTAACGACACTCGAAGAAGTTTTTAAGGCACTCGCCAAGGCTCGTACCTTAAAATTTCTACTCGTGTCGTTAACACTAACTTACGCAATCGTTGCGTAAACTACTATTATTTTACTGTGCCGCAGCCCGCACGCTTTTTCACGAACGAGCACACAGCCTTTTGACTCTAACCAGCTTAGGAAATCATTTAATTAGCCGGAACGATATACATATAATTTATTCAATTACCCCGAACAGTATTACTTTAATTTGATCTAAGAAACGCCGTATCGACTCTGGTGATCGACCGAGTCAAATTAACCCGACACGTTTACATTGGTCATTACCAAGTATAACGAACAAATCACGTTTAGGTTAAGTTTACGATTAATTAGGCTTATCCACGTTCACGATACTTTATTCAAAATTCTAAATTTAGCATTACATATTTTTCGAGTGGCTATGATGAGCACTTGTATTGTAAGGTAAGCTTGATATTGTAAGCATTATTGTTGTAAGCCAATAAACTCGAAACGATAATTAGTGAACGAACACGATAGAGTCCTGGACTATCTCATTGTAGGCTAGGCTATCTGGACAAGTTTTAAGGTGTGACCTAGTTTTAGGTGAGCCGACTATTACGTATTTTAAAAATCTAATTTTGTCTCTCAACCCGATTTCTCATAATTTGTCTATGTTGAATTTCTTACTTTCCATGTGTACTATAATATTAACTAATATTTGCACAGTGGGTTGTTAAAATGCATTAAACAAAACATTGTTTTGTTGAAGGTTGACTGACGTTCAATGTTTAATGTACATTAAGTGTTCTATGACAGAAAACGTGTTTTCTTCGGTACTTACAACCCACCTCTCCAAAACAAAATCAAAACGCATGCTTTGTGTTGTACCATACTTAATTAAATACTTGTAAACATATAATCTCTTTTAGCTTCTGTGAAAATGTTTATATAATTTAAATTGGACGCAACGCGAATGTGGACATACATAGTGGATTTGACCTATCAGTAAATAGCTTAATATGATACGAAATTACGAGAATACACTAAACTACCTTTCGTGAACACAATTGATCGCAAATATCTAAAGCTAAAGCGTAGGTAGCCTGCAGTTGTTTGGCATTGCAACGAGGAGTATGGGAGGATGGGAGGAGATCAGCTTAGCTACATCTAAATAATTGATAATTGCGATGCTGTGGGTAGTGGGTAGTGGGTAGGTGAACAAGCAATGTATCGTGAAATGTTAAACTGTATCTATCTAGGTAACATCCACCCGTTTATAGTAGATAGAGTTTTAACGAAAAAAATCAATACAAATATGATGGAATAACATATAAATATTCCTTTCTTAAAATCGTTACCGAGTAAATTACCAATACGAAAGGTTTATCACCCCCAGTCTTCAAAAATACTGAGTCATTAGCGTTTAGAGACTTTTTGACAGCCTTTACCATCTTGTAGTAGTATTTGGAAACAAACTAGACAGATATTTTAATAAAAAGAAGACTGACACACACTATGTGTTATTTGCACTATGTGCCGGTGCACTATGTGTTATGTACACTATGTGCTGGTACACTATGTGTTATGTACACTATGTGCTGGTACACTATGTGTTATGTACACTATGTGCCGGTACACGATGTGCTATGTACACGATGTGCTATGTACACTATGTGTTATGTACACTATATGTGCTATGTACACTATGTGCTATGTGCACTATGTGCTGGTACACTGTGTGTTATGTACACTATGTACCGGTACACTATGTGTTATGTACACTATGTGCTGGTACACTATGTGTTATTTGCACTATGTGCCGGTACACTATGTGTTATGTACACTATGTGCTGGTACACTGTGTGTTATGTACACTATGTACCGGTATACTATGTGTTATGTACACTATGTGCTGGTATACTATGTGTTATTTGCACTATGTGCCGGTACACTATGTGTTATGTACACTATGTGCTGGTACACTGTGTGTTATGTACACTATGTACCGGTATACTATGTGTTATGTACACTATGTGCTGGTATACTATGTGTTATTTGCACTATGTGCTGGTATACTATGTGTTTTGTGCACTGCTGGTACACCATTTACCATTAAATTCTGTATTTGAACAATCTTTGGGGAAACATACAATAATTTCTTGAAATTGTAATAATTCCGTTATATGATTTAGGGTTTCACGTAGTAGGCCTACTAGTTAAAAGTAAAAACTCGCAGTAAGCCCCACTATATTGTAAAGTTACTGCTGAATATTTTGTTAGCAATGTAATGCAGTTAGAAAATTGTGACATATTCTTCATGCACAAGAGTTAGTATTTTCAAGTCATACAACAAACGTCGGACTTTTTATCTAAAATTAACTTCTACAAGGGTAGCCTTTTTTTTAAATCATATAAATTCCGAAGCAATCCCCTGTTGCGCACATAAATTATGATTATATTAGTATTACCCGAGTGTACAACATGACAAAGAAGCTTACTGAATCAGCTCGCCGAGTCTGCACTGAGACACATATTTAACAAACCGTGATGCGCCATTTGTGTGTCGAGGGTGTGCTTTGCATAGTAATATATCCTTCGAGATTTGCTATTACAATCCATAAAAATGTATTTAAAAATAGTTTGAAAAAGAGGTAGTTTAATCGATGTGATCATTTTTCGTGTAAATGGTGTAATGATACACCAATTCCTTAATACTGTACCTGGGCTGTGACGCAAGCGCCACAGCTTCATGGCGTAAGGCGCTAGCATGCCGTTCAACCGGTCTTTTTCTTGGACCAATTTTTTTCTAAGCTCAGCCGGCTCACCTCTTCTCTCGCCCCTGTCTGCCCGCTGCCGTGATTTGACAAACTTCGAGTCTTCAAACTTCGTACAGAATGAACAATAATCAAGCTAAGTTAACTTATTAGTTTTAAGTAAAATATAAAAATATGTTAGGCTAGAAGTAAATCTCAGGGGGGGAAGCCACTGGCTTCGCAGGTACGCTGGAAAATGTAGTAAATAACTATCAAGTTTGATTCCGCCTAACGGAATCAAACAATCCTTTTCATGTTTCGAAGCCACATGTTCCAAGAGATTAAGTTGCCGGTAAGAGGGGTTGCTTAGTTCATCTACCAGTTACAATTCAACCAATTCTTGCTTCAATCAGGTTTTTCTTATATATATTTATATATTAGTTTGGAAGGTGTCAATCAAAATTAGGGTATTTAAGTGTGTTAGTTAAATAAGTCTAATCAAAGCTGGCTTGGGCTGTCTTCCTGGTCTGGGTAAAAGGTCCAATTCTCTGGGCCCCCCATCACACATTTCCAATAATCCAAAGAAATACTGACAACCAGAATAGTTTAAAACCATATCACAAGATTACCTACACCACAAATGGTAGCAGAGCGTGGTTTCGATCCACGGACCTCTGGGTTATGGGCCCAGGAACTCCACTGGTTCCAAATAGCTTTCAATTCAGCCATTCGTGAATCCACCAAGACTTCCCCTGCCCGTTTATTCCTAGGTAGACACCTACATCATCCCTTAGAACTTCATTGGAACCTAGACAAATTAGTCGACGAGCAATGCGACCCACAATCCTCCCACGACGAGTGGAGTAGGGCCGTCGAAAACCTATCAAAAGCTAGACAGCAGAGACAACAGAAATACGACTTAAACAGACTGCCCAACCCTTATAAATCTGGGGATTGGGTAATGTTTAAGGAACACCACATCAGTAGGGCCGCCAATGCAATCAATAGTAAGCTTTTGCCAGTCTGGTCCAAACCTTGTGTAATAGAGTCCTTTTCATCACCAGTGACAGCACGATTACTAAATCCCACAACAGGTAAATTTATCAGAAACGCACATGTCTCACAACTAAAAAGGTTTTTCCAGCCAAGTTTTTAGAAGTTTTCCAATTACCCAGACCAGGAATGCAGCACCATTGTGATATTAGGCTAAGTCTTCTACCCTCTGTCTCTTAAACCACCAGCGCATGGGGGACTAGTGAGTCTCAGGGTATCCTTCCCTCGGATGGGCTGCCCTACACGTCCCTTCCCCGTGCGTTGTTGGCCAATTCCCCCCTCCCCTTTTTCGTCTCCTTCACCCCTGCTGAGTTGTTTTAACCTTTTTTTATGTAAGAATCACTTCCCTGCGGGTGTGTACATTTTATGTTTTATTTTTTTATTTTTACCCCGCATGAAAGGGCTCAGTAGTGGCACCTTCTGTGGCGACCTTGATATCAGTCGAGTGAAGGAAGACAATCTCTTGCTCTTTTTCTTTCATACCCTCCTCCACCTTTTCTTTTCTTTTCCCTTTAGCTTAATTAGTCACTAGTGGTAGCAGTAGTTAGGTCTTAGGGAAACTAGTATAGTTAAGCAGCAAAAGAAATTAAATTTGGTTTTCTTCAAAACAAAAATCAAGAAATCGTTATCTACCAAACGGAAGTCGCAGCACGGTTCTCAATAGATTCCGCGGTTTTCCATCGTGGCAAGCGACGGCATTCTTTTTTTCTCGTTCTAAAATTGCATGCGTTGATAAAAAAAAAAAATAAAATAAAATAAAAATGTTTTGTATCCTTCTCACCTTCCAAACCTAAACACACTTACAAAACCACAAAAGCTCTCGCGACCCTCACCAGTCTGCCCTTGGTTCGCCACGCCACTGTGAGTCTTAAACTCTCGGTTTCCCAAACAGATTCAGACCAACCCTGTCAGTGATCGGACCACCACCTTGCCCACTGACCCTTCACACCTTCACTTGAACGACAGTCTCCCTTTCAACCTTTTCTCTTTACACCAATCAAAGTACAATACTACGGTAATACGCCCCAATTCAGTAAAAGCTGAGTCTTAACATCTGCACAATCAAAGAAAAAAAAAAAACATAAGAATTAGACAACAAATAATAAGAAGAAAGCTTATAATGAAAATAAAAACTTATATGCATCATCAAAGCACTTCAGCACGAACTTCATCATCATGATAGTGGGCTACAACACTACCCGAGAAACAAACGAGTCGTCTGTGGCTACTCAACTCCCTAGCGGTCGGAACCTGAATGAACACCATGGTCTATGATTGGTCTCTGACAGCACAACTCACTATTGGTCAGCTCCTGTGCGGACCCCTGAGATCAGCGAGTTGGAAAAAAAACGTCTTGGTCTCTGCAATTGTGGCTCTGCCAAATCTCAACACACTTCATCTGTACCTAAACCAAGTGTCATCTCGCCATACTTCATCAGACGATCTGCACATCATCCTCGACTCATCGCCAAGACTGCTAGGACCACTTCTCACTCTTCCCGCCAGACACACCGAACTCGCCCGTGTTGCTCCACTAACCTTGATCCACAAAGCATCATAAAAAAAAATAAAAAAAAACAAAAAAACAAAAGAAAAATCTTTGTGCGTGCAGATGTCCCCTTTTTTTCCAACAAAGAAGAAACCGTCAAGTTTACAGGATAGTATGACTGTCTTTCACCCAATGCCTACCTTTTTCGCAGGGGGGGGTGGACTCCCATCCCTGTCGGGTTGGTCAACCAAAATTAGTTTCACACCCCAATGTTTTGCGATGGATGAACCAAGCCAAGCCAGTCTGGTTGGGTGGTTTTAAGCTTCCCTCATTGTTTCTCGGCTTCCTTGTAATCCAAACCGTGTCAAGATATCTAAGGACCCAGAAACGAAGATGAAGGGAGGCGTTTCGACCAAAAACTCACCTTTCACACAACTTGTCACACCTCCCACTCCATTCACCTACCTCCAAAAAAAAAAAAAAAATTCTTTTGCGCGAGGGGGGGTGGTTGTGACGCAAGCGCCACAGCTTCATGGCGTAAGGCGCTAGCATGCCGTTCAACCGGTCTTTTTCTTGGACCAATTTTTTTCTAAGCTCAGCCGGCTCACCTCTTCTCTCGCCCCTGTCTGCCCGCTGCCGTGATTTGACAAACTTCGAGTCTTCAAACTTCGTACAGAATGAACAATAATCAAGCTAAGTTAACTTATTAGTTTTAAGTAAAATATAAAAATTTGTTAGGCTAGAAGTAAATCTCAGGGGGGGGGAAGCCACTGGCTTCGCAGGTACGCTGGAAAATGTAGTAAATAACTATCAAGTTTGATTCCGCCTAACGGAATCAAACAATCCTTTTCATGTTTCGAAGCCACATGTTCCAAGAGATTAAGTTGCCGGTAAGAGGGGTTGCTTAGTTCATCTACCAGTTACAATTCAACCAATTCTTGCTTCAATCAGGTTTTTCTTATATATATTTATATATTAGTTTGGAAGGTGTCAATCAAAATTAGGGTATTTAAGTGTGTTAGTTAAATAAGTGTAATCAAAGCTGGCTTGGGCTGTCTTCCTGGTCTGGGTAAAAGGTCCAATTCTCTGGGCCCCCCATCACACATTTCCAATAATCCAAAGAAATACTGACAACCAGAATAGTTTAAAACCATATCACAAGATTACCTACACCACAGGGCGTGGTTCAAATAATATAAAATAAGGAATAACTAATATAAAGAACTAAGGAAATAATAAACAATAAACAATAAAGAATAATTAATGAGAATAATTAAAGAATAACAGGTCAAAGTGAAAAATGTTCTACAAATAAAAAATTATACAAATAGTAAAAGAAAGCGCAATAAAACGTAAAGGTAAGAAATAAGAACATTTTTAGTTTTTTTTACAGTCTTTTTCTCTTCGTGTTATACTCGCGGCCGAACATTTCTTTATTTTTTAATATTCTTTAGTTTTCATTATTTCCAAATCCTAATATTTGTACTTCCCCCGTGTTTTTCAATTCCTATCTCAAAATATCCGATCTATCTTTTCTACCATGCATTGTATATAATTTCACGAACAAATAAAAAGATTCAAGTTATTTTTTTCATTTTATTTTTTACTGGCTGTAAAACTATTATGCAAGTATAAATCAATTTAGAAAGGTATACACATTTAAAGATGTAAGAACCCTGCTGAAAATTTAATGGGTAAAAGGAAATATAATATATAATGGGTAAATTTCTATTCAGTTTACTTCAAGATATCGTTTAATTACGTTACTAAGATGGCAACAGACTTTGTGTACACGGAGGCTTATTTTATGCGAAATTAGAATTTGTGGCAGATTTCTTAGTGTAGAATGAAGTAGGACTTGGATCGGTTAATTATTTAGCCTGATGATCAAAAACAAAAATATTTCTACTCTAGAACCTTCAAAAATTGTATTGGCTTTTCTCAGGATTGAACCAGCAAACATCTAATTATCACATTTCAGCGAGATATCTAAAATGTTTCTATTTGGCTTTAGCAACGGCATGGCAAGTGTTAGAGGCAAAATTGTAGTGGGGTGGAGACTATGAATAAGAACTAAAACAACAAAACAGATAATTTCATGAAAAATCGTATGATACACGAAACATAGAGGATAAAGGTAATATAAAGGGATTTCTAGAAAAGGTTTTACCGTATGAGGAATACGACATGTAGTTCACCCCAAAACACCTTTTACTTTATTGCCTGTGTACCTGTTTACCAAGTACTTACAGTTTATTTTCTATAGTGGTGCAATAACTCGTATAATATATTTTGGTTGACCGAAGCTCCACGTCGGCGAGGGCCAGCGCGGACAGCGCCCATCCGTTATACTATACATTTCTCAAAACATCTATCAGCAGACCCACCCAAACAATATTCCTTCCTTTCATACGACTCGTGATGTTTCAACTTGCATGTTTATTGTGACACATGCTGTATATTCACTTATTTTGCATTTTGAATTGTAAAGAAGAATTGTTCAATTATTTTCATCGAGTATATTTACTATACTCGTGGCATTCGTTACGATAAAATATCATACGTGGATGAAAGGTTATCATTCACACTACTAATGATAATTAGTAATAATAATAATAAATTATGTATTCATTAATGATAAATCTACCAGAAAATATTATTTTCTACAAATTTGTTTTTGGCGTATTTAACGATTTTTTCTCTGAAACCTGCACGACACCTTTATGTAAGTGAATAGAACTACATTGATACCATCAACTGGGATTTAGTAAATCCATATTTCAATAACGTTGTAGGTGAGTGAGCTGTTGTAGTGGTAGCGCGCGGGACTTTGGCCCCTGAGGTCCCGAGTTACAATCCTGCCAACCACCAATGTATATATTAACCCATAGCTAAAGCGAAGCTAATTTCTAGATTAATTCTAGGTTAATTATTATTCTATAAATGCATATTAATTTCATCATCAAACAGGGGAATCTTTTCAGGGCGAACAAAAAAGTTCAAAATTAAAAAGTGTTTTAAATTTTGTTTACAACGGAAAATACAAAACAAAATGAAAAAAAAATACTCCCATAGTACCTAAAGTGGGCTATTACATACAGTATTTAATGGTTAGCAAAACGACTGAAAAATTTCCTCCGAATCAGAATTCAGACCGTAATATAAGTCTAGATGCGTGTTATGTTTTATAGTTAATGTGTTGTGCGTTGTAGTTATATGATGCAGGTAACTAAGGGGCTTAACTACATCAGGCGTCATGACAAGGACATTAAACCTTACGACATCGTAACTACCGCTTAGCTTTAACAATACAATAGTAACATCGCGTAACTGGATACAGTCAGATTCCATACAAAACCTTAAGGTTTATACTGAAAACTTAGCAGAAAATCTTTGTATAAAAAATAATGACATAAGTTGAGTTGTAGTTATGTCATGAGTGCTAAGTATGATGACTACTAAGTGGTAATTTCAAAACGGAACGTTAAATTTCATTCATCGAATGTCCTCAAATATATTTTAGAAAATTTGACGACATTCAATGAATGGAATATTTTAACGTTCCGTTTTGAAAATGACTATTTAGTAGTCGAAACTAGTCAACAGAAGTTCGACTAAGGAATTGTGGGCGTCAAGGTACGTAGCCTGTTATAATTGATTGCCAATACCGGAAGGCTTCATAAATGAATACAATGAACGTAATGTATTTGAACGCTATTACTGTATTTAGAAAAGATGATGTCCTCGACTCCAACTGACCTTTTGACCTTGGGAGAAAAGGATTTACTCTAGCTTCTGAGAAATTTTCACTCGAAATTTTGTTACATTTGTGGGTCATTGAAGTTAACAAGATTATATTCACTATCGTTCCTTGGAGTTTATGTGGCGTTAAGGATAAGGGAGGTATTTTATCAGGTCTTACCTTTCTATAGCACTAGGTGAACGCTTAAAATAACCTTCAATCTCTAGTATGAAATGATTAAAAGTGTTTCAAGTGCAATATCAAGCAACTGAGCCATCTAAAGGTCGTCCCATGAGAGCCCTCGTCTCAGGTTATCCCCCCCCCCACCCACCCCCATTAACCCCCCCCCATTACAACAATGCTTTAGTTCTCTCAATACTGAGACCTTTCATGCATTCGTGTTGACTAATCAGAAAACGAAACACTATTTTTAATTTGGAAGGTTGGTCAATTGCATTCATTTTGGACTGCACCAAGTAAATTAAAAATTAATGCAAAAGCGTTTTTAAATGTACAATCAGTGAAAATCCAAACTTTTTTACATCAGATGTACAAGTTTTCTTGACAACCTTAATCTACTATCGCGGTTCTAAAATTAAAGGGGGATTCCCCCATAAATATTAAAATAGGTAAGTCGACCTTTTAACCTATTTCTTTCTCTTGGCTCATGGTAGTTCCTCACCAAAACAGAGTAATTTTAAAAAGTACGCAAATTACATTACAGACATTCAAGAAACTTAAAGTTAAGTATTACTGATTATTAACTTATCATAAAAAAGAGGTCCGTGAAAATGTCATTAAACTACGAAATACCTTAAATTTCCTAATCTATTAACTTTTAACCATCATTTATACTTATTGTTAATATTTTACTTACCATACGTGACCTAATTTATGTATATATGATACTTTAGAACCAGAATCAGAATAATTTATTTGTCATTGGACATTACAAAACGCATTACAAACATTACAACTTTAATAAATCAATGAAATGATGTACGACTATCTTGTCGTTCTGCGACTGTTTCAGACAAACATTCTGTTGAAATCAATCAATTCTCATCGAGCCACAACACTGAAACTATTCTGTTGTTCTCCCTTTGTATTACCAATTCCAAGTTTTTCAAACTGTTACGTCCCAAACTTGGCAATTTGTTACAGCTCCAAACTTTGTTCGTATTCCCAAAGGTACAATTAGGGTTTAGCATTTCAATGATTCCGGAACTTTATCATCTATAGTCAAACAATGTTTCTTAATAAGCACGATTGACAAATATAACACATTTTACAGTGACTTTAATTATGCACGTTTTAATAATCATTAGTGAGCACAAGAAGAAGTTTATAAACAAAATAAAGGAATAAATAGAATTAAATGTACACAATACTATTCCTATTTGATTTGCACTACAAAACGTACACAATTCGGTTAAACCTGGCGAGAAGTCGGTCTCGGCACACAATCTAAGTCATACAGAGAAAACCTGACAAAAGTTCACTAAATAAGACGACGTCACTTCTTACCTATATATAAACCCAATTAATTTTAAATATTCTTCATATTGAGCCGAATAAAACTAATTGGTCGGTAAATATATTTTTCATCCATCACATATACAAAATACATAGTGCATGTACATTACTTTGAAGAGTAGTTAAAGCTTGTGTACTCATCAACGTACCACTCCGGGTCAATATTTCCTCCGTGGCTATTTTGATATTATAGAAAACATAAATATATCTTCAACGATTGTGATTCCTGACCAATATTACGAGAGAATCTAACCAAATATAACTCCCAAGATTGCATGATGCTGTTTTTAATGAAGCGACTAAAAATATTCTTCTCTTCAAGGTTTAATTGGGAGAAAATCCGCGATAATTGTTACTTTACTACGTAATTGTTAATAATTGGTGTTTAAAGTGTCAGTTGTACAATAATAGCTACCATCTTCCCATCTGTGTGTTTGTAATTATACCAATTTTGTCATTGTGGCATACTATGTAGACAAATGACAAATCACAAATTCTTTATTTAACTTGCCCTGAGTTAGACCAAAGGTCCACTCTTCCCCCAGTTGGTATTAATATTTGTAGATTTTTATCTAGAGAGAAATTAGGAAATTGGTGTTTTGAGTGTCAAAAATTAATAAAACCTATTTTCACTCCCATAAAGCCCCCGTAAAACCCCGTATCCATGCTCCGATAACTCTGGTGCGCAAACTCATTCAAGTCTATAACACCGTACACCTTCAAACCAAATTTCATCAAAATCAGAAAAAAATCACTCAAGTTATCGCGGTCACGGACACACACACATATATATAGACAGTATATGCATATACAGTATAACATTTCGAACGGATTGTGTTTTGGCCTCTGGGGACATCAAAATGAAAAGTAAATCGGTCCCGGGCCTAGGTCTAACCGTACCACCTAAGGTAATAGTTACTACCCTATAGGGAAATTCGCTAAAAAAGCTCAGTCAAACGTCAAATTTAAAGAACATAATAGCGCACTAAATAAACGTGAAAACCCAATAAATATTACTAATCAGAACAATAACAGTATAGTATATGAGATACCTCGGAACGAATGCGATTTTCTTATTTGGAGGATTTAGAAGCTGCAGGCGTGTACAAACATGTTCAAGAGCTCGTGTAGATTTCTGAATCCCCCAGTTTACTCAGGATGTATTCACAGGTTCAAACAGATTGGAAAACACGGGACTGGTGTTGTGAGAAGGTGAAGAATTATAATCAGCTGTGAGAAGCTCGAGTCCCGTTTGTATTCAACTTGAGAATCCCCGGTAGAATGCACCTCTCACCCTGTCCCAGACTTAAACATGTTCATTGATGCCCCTGACCTAATACAAGCGACTTTGTAAAAGAATCACGAACTTCATAGCCAAGCCATAAATTTCTTTATTTTTATATCGTGCTCGCGAGTTTAGTTTGATTTTATATTTTCTGTGATCTCCAATACAGAAAATTATATTTAAATTCTTTTTTCAGTCCTTTAATCCTTAAAAACTTTTTAACATTCTTTTGTAATTATAAATGGAGACAGAGTGGTCTTCTTAATATTACGTCGACCTTTTTGTCATATAGCATCATTAATTCATAGCCCAAAGACAAATGGCATCTGGGTCTGGAAACGATCTCGTTTGGATACGAACCAGGGACCTTCAGATTTGAAGGCGAGCACTACTATACTCGGCTACCCAGACAATTCGTAATTATTATAATTATGATTAACGATTTATTATTGATGGAGTGATTGCATAATTACATCTTCTGTTAAAAACTACTACTCATTTCATTAGAGTGATTACAAAACAAGCAAAAAATAATATAATATGTACTTAAACCTCGTAAAATGGGGGGAGCGAGCTGGTTTAGCGGCTAGAGCGCGGGATCTCGGTCCCTGAGGTCACGGGTTCAAATCCCGCCAAATAACCAATGAATTTTATCTAAGTGATAACGCCGCAACCCCTAGGTCTAGCCTGAAGTAAAACCTCATAAGTATTTCAATATTTGAATTTAACTGTGTGTAAAAAATAGTACAATCCTTACAATTACAAACAGTTTTGAATATTGCTCAATATTTTTATTATTGAAAATCTACTGAATGTTGCTCGTACTTTAGCTTGCTTTTTTAACCAAGCAATGTTTATGTTGCTTTTTTAACCTTTAGACTCCTCTTAGAAAAAATCTTTAAAGACACCGTTATCATTGTTATCTAACTATCTGATCTGCCAATGAGCATAACTAACCACACCTCATGATTTACTTGAAGTTCTTACTTTTTAAACAAAAATATTTTGCTAACTCTTTCCCTGGTACAGTTTGTGCTCAGAATTTGCGTATAATAAAATACAATTATAGTAAATAAACTATACGAAACTGTACTGGAGTACAACAAAATACATCATGTTTATGTAGTATATATATCTTGAGTTTGATATTATATTCGCCTACATTTAAGACTTGACAGAATATAGGTATAGTCATTAACTTTATAGTTATGCGGGCTTTTATCGATAAATGGAAATAAAGTGTGACCTAAGTGGCGCAGTCGTTATCATTACGACATTGTTAACGTCACTTCGATGTAACAATGTAGTCTTAACAGCGTTCTGTTGACGAGTATGTAAGTTTTTTATACTAAAGAGTCTAGTTATTTTCGTCGAGGAATTTTCTATCCATTTATGCGTAAATTTGTTTGGTATATAAAGAAAGGTTTTGCTCTCTATATGTGCATTTGTTGAGTTAAGACTAAATCCTCCTTCAAAACTTCGTCCAAATGGCTTTCAAAGGATCTATTTTAATTTAAATGAATTTTATTTGAGTGGGAAATCAGCTGGCTTTTTGTTTACAAGTATTTTTTTAACCACTTAGACTCTTATCAACAAGATGATAGATAACACAAGGGTACGCGTATTATACCAAACACACCTAATAATTATAACCTTACCTAACCTAAGGGTGGTTAAGTTAGGTTAGGAAGATTTGTTATTTAATCTAATTAAAATCTTATTTGTGGTCAGTATAATACGTAAGTACCATAACTAGTATTTTTTTGCTATATAAAACGCGCATTTTAGACATAATAGAAGCTATTTTGAATGCATCGACAATAGCCATGTGTCTTAGTTATTAGTGGCCAACACGAATATATTAAAAAATATAGTATTCGTATAAAATAATATAACCGTTCAGCAAAAATGCCAAAAAATACTCGGGTTGTCCAAAGTGGAAATTTTACGTCTTTTCTATTATACTGAAATTAAAATTTACAGCAACCCTATTTTAGACTTTTGATGTCAGAATTTTGTTCGATATATCGGCGATTTTATCTCGCTTTAAGAACCTGCCAAATAAGTCTCTAGTATGAAATGATTAAAAGTGTTTCAAGTGCAATATCAAGCAACTGAGCCATCTAAAGGTCGTCCCATGAGAGCCCTCGTCTCAGGTTATCCCCCCCCCCAGTATAAACCTGCCCTCAAAACAACCAGCTTCTCCTCACCCTATCTCATAAACAGCCCCCCACAAGGTTACCAAATTGGATTCATATTCTTTAAACTTGGTTGTTGATTTAATTTCGAAAGTGGATTCGTTTAAATCGGAGCTTAACTACTGTAAATTGTAAGTTTTTGTCAAACAAAGACAGGATACTTGTTATCGTTGGACTGGATTATAAATGTTTAAAATTTAAAATATTGAATCGACTTTTCAATTGTTAAGATTATTATATTGAAACTTTTGAATTTATATTAATTGACACACTTTCAATAATACCCTTATATAATTTAAACACCCGATTGTTGTTGAAACAAGTTATATTAAATTACTTATTCAATCTTTTATCAAAAAAGGAAGTTTATGTACTTATTCAAGTACAAAAATATACTATTACAAATCGTAGTTTTTAACAAGCTGCAAAAGCTCCACAAGGCTTTTCTGAAGCTAACTGTAGATAAAAATATTTTCCATTCCTTAGTCCAAAAATACATCACTTAGCTTACTTAAATTACGTCAGCAGCTTTCCACATTACTCATAAATTAACAATTTACATTGCATTGCATTATAAATGGAAAGTAATAATACATAGATCGAAATTATACCCAAGCCATGTATAAGGGATTGTTTTGATACAGCATTCAAAGATTTGTAATCATTATAGGTTTGTATAGTAAGTGTAGCTATAAATAAATCCTTTTCGCACTGGTGATTTACATAGACTTAATAGTATTTAAGTTACAAGACGAATACACTCAATAGCTTTTGTATGTAACTACTTTTGTATGTAACACATGTCCTCATAAGGTCATCCATAAAGTGTTGAAACAAATATAGACCAACGAATCACTGGTGTTCGAGAAACTATGGACTAAGGAACCATACCGAATGAAATAACAGTAAAATAGTTCAATTTCAAGGCACTCTATCCTGTATGGTGAACTGTAAAATGCATCATTGTGTTTATTTATGCGTTATTACCTCCATTACAATTATTACTTAATTATCGTCCGTTATATATTTTTTCTGTATACAAGTTGTTAGAGCAGTTGATAGATGCACAGTATTCGATTAATAATATAGATCATATGTATAATACAATTAGGTATACAAAATAACTTATCAACTGCATTTTTAAACCCACAACTTTCCCACAAAAAGTTCAACCAAGCCCAAGGAGATGTTTATAATTTTTAAGCTCGCTATGGTGAATAAAGTAAAAAACCAATACTTTTGCGTAGCTATCAACCGTGGTCTCTGTTGAAGTTATAATTTATTTACAACAATGACTATACTTTTTATTTTATGATGACTTAATTATAAAGCAATATCTTGGTTGTATCAGAGTATGAGATTGAATCTGAATCATACAAACCTAAGGCAAAGAACACTCTAGCGACGAGATTGGACTCGTACTCCATTAAAACAAGCTCTTGAAAACTCCTTGAATCTCCACATGTTCTGCTCTTCTTTCTTTGTTCCAAATTCGTCGAGTTTTGCTCTTTATTGCGAATCTTCTCGCAAACAATAAACTAAACTTATAGTTCAAACTATTTACCTATATAATTTTGGCAATTCAACTTTTACTAAAATACTCAACAGATTTTTTTGTGCTAATAGTGTATTAGTAAATAAAGTTTGTTACTAAGTCTATAATTCGCTAGTGACAGGGGAAAGCTTATTTGTGTAATTAAAAATGGAGTTTTGGTTAGTATTAGTTCAACATTTTACTATCAGTGTATTACATTAATATTTGAAATTCATCAAAAATGTATACAAAAACGTTTGAATTTGTT
Organism: Macrosteles quadrilineatus; assembly: GCF_028750875.1. NCBI lineage: Eukaryota > Metazoa > Arthropoda > Insecta > Hemiptera > Cicadellidae > Macrosteles > Macrosteles quadrilineatus. Next base: position 4,285,727 of record NW_026542600.1, on the reverse strand, counting down.
TTATCACCTCTTTTACTGTGCGAGTTAAATCGTTTCGTTTATTGTTTCTCAAAAAAATGTTATGCTAAGACCACTTCCTTAGCATAAAACGTCTTTGATAATTTGGAAAAATCCAATACAAGTGTTGGAATTTCGCTTATTACAACCCATCTGTATTAATAAGATTTACCAAAAGGCTTTAGATTTGTTGCTTAACGCTTCTTACAATTGAGATATTAAAATATGCAAAGGAATGAGAAATAGTGGTTACACTTTTGGAGATAGGAGCGGGCAATGATTTAAAAATAAATAGGTAGCCAATACAAGGGAAGCAAAGTTTCAATGATTAATCCATAAAAATACAAAGCCAATTCTGGGTTGGGTTGGTAGATACTGAAATATTGTCGGTATATTAAAAATATGATATTAATACTCACGCTTTAAACCAACCATTATAATTTCCCCTGAAAGAAAATCTTCATATTTAAACTGTATAGTTGTTACATTTCTAAACATAAACATATTTTATAGAAGCTGGAAATTTTTATATAAAGCACGTATGGAATCAAAAATAGTTTTAAAGTTTTGTTCGTGTAAAGAAAAGATAATCATAATTTTACAGCGATGTATTGGCTTTTTATATGATTAAACAATGTTAACATTTGCCATTAAGTCGGATCAAATATAATTTCGAGCCACTGCTTGGATGTAATCTCATTATGTCAATGTAATTACTAATCTGCATAAAAATCACATTCAATAAATGTTTGTTTAAATTAAATTACTCAAGCTTTATAGAAACTGCGAAGCAAAAATATGAATCTTGCTCAAATTACAAAGGACAAGATACATTTCTGTGTAAATATTTGTACTTATGCTCAACTCTTTTTCTTTGTTTAAATACATTTGTAAACCCGTGAACCCAAGGCATTTGAAGGACTGTCAGCCCCAGTTCAGACCAGGCTGGCTCGGTGTATAATAGACCAGGGTCTGTGAGATACGTTCCCACCAAAAGTGATGTGTCAACGTGAACTGTTGTTGAAACAACTCCCAAACACACGGGCATGTTTTGGAGTAACGGTTACATTGCCATTTGAAAATCGTTAGAAATATATTTAAAATAAATCTTTGCAATGACAGTGTTTAAATACGTATTACCTCTAATACAAGAAACTGTTGTGATTAAAACCCACTTTTCATCTTACTTAAACTTTATTGAACTATTGTTTTTCTTAACGTTTGTTTTCAATTAAATACGAAAATTTCAAATTATATCTGCAATATGTATTTCACTTAGTTACACCAATTCACAAAAAATCCTCAAACAAATATAGCAATGGAGGTTGTGAAACGTTCAAGTTTAACTTTTGGACACCATAAACATTTCTCTAAAAATGCACTTCAAATTGAGAAATCAATACATATCATGCACAATGAATACCATTTCATTGCTTAAAATACATACGTAATTAATCGGACATTAATACGTGTAACAGAACCTACACTATTGTGTGTCGACTACTAACCTTAACTATCATTAATGATTTAATATAACCAGAAAACGGCTAGTTTTATTTACAAAATCCCGATTCGAAGCCTTTACTTTACTTGAAGCTTGTACATGTACAATAAATCCCTAGATAAACTCGGAAAAACGTGTCCAGTTTACTCAGGATGTATTCACAGGTTCTAACAGATTGGAAAACACGGGACTGATGTTGTGAGAAGGTGAAGAATCATTATCAGCTGAGAGAAGCTCGAGTTGCGTTTATATTCAACTTGAGGATCCCCGGTAGAATGCACCTCTCACCCTGTCCCAGACTTGGAGAATATCACCATAGATGAAGGAATATAATATTACTTACTAATATTACTTACTTAATATTATATTGCTTCATCTATGATGTCACTAACCTCCCTCAGGCGTTGCGTTAAGCACTTTAGGCATTACGATAGGCACTTTAATCCTGCATTAAAGATCATGTTATGACATTTGTTGAGGCATATATAAGCATTATATAAGCTTTTTGATGGTAGCGTTGACAATAGTGATTTAGCTTCATGTATCAGCTTTGCTGTTCCTCGCCTCACCTCACGAAATGCAAATTTATTTTTTGTACCATTTTCTAAAACTAATTTAGGCTTCTATTAACCACTAAACAACATGTATTGGTTACATAATTTGTCTTGTCAAGAATTCGATATCTTTAACGATTCTTTAAGCATGTTTAGGTTTAAATTAAATAGTATACATAATGTTTAATGAAAAGTGACAATTAGTCATGTTTGCTGGTTGCATGTTGCATTTTATTGTCCACTTATGGTTCTTTCTTAGTGTATATACATTTATTTATTTATCAGTAATTTATTTATTTATCTATAAGTAATATAGTTATTTTAAATCAGTTTAAAACTATTTCAATTGTTAGTATTTTTACGTATGTGCATCAAAGTTGTATGCTGTTTGCTGTAGGGTAGTTGTCATGCATGTAATTTATGTTATTGTGTATTAGTGCCTTATGTAATTGGCTGTTAAGCTGTATAAGAACACTTTATAAAGAATTTTGAATTTTGAAGTCCAAAAGCACAAGCCGTACAAAGAGTTAACTTTGTTACCAATCTTACTATGGAACCAAAACAAGACATTGAGTTACAACACAGAAATGTTCAAAAATAAATGAAAGATTATTCAAAATCACCATTGCGTTGCTTAGCAAAGTGGTAATTTATTCAAAAATAAAATTCCGCAATCACCCAACATATTAAATTAACCAAGCAAATTAAATTAACATTTTTTACTAATTAACAACAAACTTAACTCTATACTATACCGAGCAAAGTGAAGGTTACATATTTGCAATTACTGTATATCTAAAGCTATTAATAATATTCTTATTTCAAAATGTATCGTAGATGTTTTGTGTAAATTTACATTTTATACGAGGAGTATAATGTTAAAAATTCAGTGAAAAACATGTGAGAAGAAGATTTTAAAAATAGATAAAGCTTTAAACATCAAAAGAAGTGAATAAATAAGACTACATGAAACCCAGAAGAGGATTACGACAAGACCTTTGATAAATACATTTACTTCTAGCTACACTCAAAATGTATTCTAGGAAATGTATATTTTGACTGTAAACTTAATGCTAATGGAGTGAATCTAACTTATTTCATGAGAAAAAGTGCCTACACATAACGTGTAGGTTTTAAGCACATTTAATATAAATGACAATTGAAACAACGTAAAGTTTTCTCCAAGAATAGTCCTCTCCCCAGACTCACACTCCATTTAACTGTATGTTTGTATGGCCCAGAAATCTCTTGATACCTACTTCTGTTTACATGTAGCTCCCGTGAGGCACTTTAACAAGAAACAAGAACAAGTTTGCTTCACTTAAAATTATAAATTTTAAGTAATTAACAATAAATATAATTTATATTTAAATAGTAAATAAAAAGTATTTGGTGATTAGTTGATTTTAACTTTTCCATTTAGTAACAACTTTTAAGTCGCAAAGTGTGAATAACAAAGTAGGAAGTCTGTAGTGTGGGGGATCAGTGTATTTACATGTATTCAACGCTCACGATATACAGTATTTATGATTTGTATTGTAAATTTTCTTTTAATTTGTTAGTGTTTTTCCTGGGATCGTCACTAACAAAAACACATATTTTTTGTGTCGTTAAAAGCCATCACACAAATAGTTGTATTTGATAATTTTTAAATATAGGTTTTTTTATAAATATATCTTTGACAGTTGAGACATAAACACTTAAATTATGCTGGTAAACCGCAATTGATGTCTAAACTCGCATACATATAAGTTATAAAGAGCTTTTATATTTCTGAAATTTATGTAAAACTTCTTCCCATTGTGCTGCCTTCCCGCTGTATTTATGATACGAATGAAAAGTTTTCAAAAGCTGCAGGAAGTTGTTTTCAGTTGTTTTATCTGAGTAATATACCTTTAACTTCCACTGACTGAACATAAGTAATACAGTTAGCGTCTAAACACATCCAATGTTCAATATTTCAGCTGTTCAATGTTTACCATGTTAGCTTGTGTTGGTATCCTGTTTTCTTTATTTCATTGCCGATCAGCTGATAAGCATTGTTGCATATTTATGATTTGAAAGTATTGCAAATAGTTCTCAATATGGGGTTTTCACAAACTTAAAGAGTACAAATTCTAGATAAATGCGTAAAACATTAGTTTTATGCCATGACAGACTTGAAATGCCAGTACCATTATCAACTACTTATAGACTGGTGAAAACTTTAAGAAAGCCGGATCTGTACAAAAATGAAGAACTAAAATACATAGCCTACTCTTATTTTTATTTTTTTAAACTGCATGTTAAGTCTAATTTACAATAAATTCTCAACAACACTAAACCTCGTAGATAACTATACATCAAATGCATTTCAGGTGATCGGTAATGAGATAAAAAAACAGGGTTTCCAAAAATGACCTTGTTTTGCCATTAAACAGTGATTTTACATTTCTTGTAATATGGGTGGTGTTACAAAAAACCCTGTTTTAAGTTTTAAAAAACTCTATCATTTTTTATCCCTGTTTTTAAATAGAATTGTTACAATAATACTAGAAACGTGTTTACCTAGTTCGATTTAACATATGTGTTAGACAAAATTGTAAACCCTAAGATCTCCTCATATATTTTAGGGGTTATTTTCAAGACTAAATGACACAAAAGTTGTTTTTATTTAGAAAATAAATTTTGTTTTGAAAAAATCCATTAAAAAATAATTATTTACACCCAAAAATATTTCACTGGCGCATTAAGTGTAAAATCATTGTACTTGTGCTACAGAACAATTACTTCGAATCCATTTCAAGCCCAAAGTCAACCTAATTATAGAAATTACAGGAATTAAATTGACCTATTGGAAATCTAAATTTAAAAGATGAACATTATTTTTAATAATTTTCTATGTTTCTTTTATAAAAACAAGCTTAAAACACAGAATATATTTTCTATTTTCACATTTTATCGGAGAAAATAATTAACATGGGGTTCTAATACAATTGTGACTGTGAACATTACTCAAGTTTTATCTTTTGTATAGGAACTTTCCCCAAAACACAGTATTTTACAGAAAATATAGTTTTGTCTTTGTAAAAATGACGGTTGGTGTTGTGGTCTTGCTAGAAAGTTGAGGTCTACCGCATGTAATGTTTTATCCAACCGTCCACAATCCTCATGACTGCCAGGAGTTGCGTGTGAAGGCAGCCTTTTACAATATTAAAAACACACATTCCCCTTATGTATCGTCCCCGCCAGAGATTCGCTAAGCACATGTTTTCTTTACACTTTATCAAATCTTTTGTAGCGCTGTTTGTAACATAAAACAAGAGTGAAAGCAAATGGTTAGAAAATGTTTAAAAAGATGTTCAAGGATCGGAATCGTTTGATAAAGGAGTTTTAAATTGTGTACAGTGGGCCTAAGTCTCTCATTGGGGTTATCAAGGTTGGCTTCTTATCGCAGGTTGCAATATCATGTGATTATAGCTACTACAAAATGAGGGATGTTTGAAAATGACACATGCTATGATATATGCTAGGATGACTCGTTTGAGGGGTCTTATCATTGAGGTTCCACTGTGTTATGCTTGTAAACTGATAGACAACGATAATTGGTTGTTTTTTCAGCGAATTTCCTATAGAGATTCAGCCGGTCCTCCGGGATTACGCCAATGCGGCATTTCTTCAAGTTTAGAAAATACTTCAATTTCAACTTTAGTTTCTCCCTTCATTATCGGGTTAGGTTACATTTCATCTTCCACCCGATTACCCAATTACCCGGCTACCTGGGGTAGCGTTGGCGCAATCCCAGTGCGTGCCAGGCTGACCCCTTTTAACCCTCACATAACTGGCACAATCCCGGTATACTCGATTCAGCTATTACCATAGGTCTCATGGTAAGACCTGGACCCGGAACCGATTGACTTTTTCTTTTTGAGGTCCCAAATTCATATATAATATGAAATTCGCTTGGTTAGTGAATGGAAAATTCGCTTGTTTGCTGCGATGGCGGAGGTATTTTATATTGAGTTTGAAATGTTCGTATTGTATTTTTAAAACCTTGTAAATATTTGTAAAATATTTGTTAAAGGCTTATACAATTTTGATCAAAGGATTTGACCAGTTTGAAAGAACAAATATAACTACCAATTTAGCAAGTCCCAACAGAAAAGCCAACTTCAAGTGGTAATTTGTGTATGTTCTGTAAGTATGGTGGAAAAGCAGTTTAAATGTTTAAAAGTTTAAATGTTTAAAGCCCCGTTTATTATGTACTGCTTAGAACAATACATTTAAGGTCCGAGTCTAAACATGTCATTTGGAGGTTTAGAAGGATAAAAATTATAATTTTTAATATTTTGGAGCAAGATATACCGGTAATGTGTTGTACGCTGTCGAGTTTAACATAAGTACACCATCTAATCAATCTTAGCATGTTGTTTTCGTGAGTTAGTTTATAGTTGATACAGCTTTTGATAGAATGATCTTACATATTTGATATTTAATATTTTGATTTAATTTTATGTAAACACTTTTTATTTCTTAACTTATTGTAATAAAACCTCAGAGGATAGCAATTTTTTATGTTACGAGGTAACTACTATTTTTAACACATATTTAACAAAATAGTCTATTTAGTTTACAGAATAGAGATTTTTACTATTTTAAGGAATTTTATGAGTGTAGTTAGGAAAAACCTTAATTATATAAAACTGTTACTATTCTGGATAACAATGTAGTTAACTACGTTAAGTGATATTTATCTGTTAAAAACCATGAACAGATTTCCCTTAAATATTTTGAAGGATTATAACATATGTAAATGTAGTTGAAATAACTACACTTTTACATAATGAGTCACAAACGTTAGGATTTTATAAACTCTCTAATAAAAAGTGAAATACACAGGGTTGAATAGCATTATTTACTCAGAAGGGGTTAATTGTTAATTTGTTAACTAAGCCACATTAAATGCCTATTTTACCTCGAACAATGCTTTTATTGCAATGCTAAAGAACTCCATTATTCATTCCGACCCCGATGAATTTATTAAAAGTGTAACATTATTCTCAAACATTTGTTGTTAAAACCAACGTTAAAGTTTTATCCTAGGTTTGTCGGTTAGTTTTAAATGGATTATATTAAACGGAGAAGAAACCCAACTCGTCAGCACAGTGGTATTTGGAAATGCAAACATAAAAAACTAAAGTGCTTCGTTAAAATGCAAATAGGAGATAGTGCGAATGCTGTAAAACAGGATTTTCTCATAAAGAACGAACGATTCAGTGAATATTTACGATTCAATTGTCACGAGTACTAAGGTAAATAGATTGATCGAATCATCTGATTTATAAAATATGTGAGATCTCCTGATTCGAATCTTCAATGTGGATTACGACTTCAGATTTGCTTGTGTTACATGGCTTTGCTTCGGAAAAGCTCAGAATCAGGCTTGTTTCATACTGCATCATGTTTACATCAATTTTGTATTTAAAATGTTATATGAGAGTCAGTTTTGCCGAAGAGTTTATTAAAATTAAATTCACTAACCTAGAAGAGCGGTGTTTATTCAAGTACAGATTTTTTGATCAAGGACAATTGTGATAATGAAACTCACCTCTTTTTCTTCATTTTTAATTAAATAAAAATGATATATTATAGTTATCGTATTCAGGGTGACCAATGTGGTGATACAATGTGGTCAGTACGAAACTTAAGTTAGTTATTCTGCATTTTGTTCTTCGACGTTTAACATGTTGTCATTCACTGAATTAACTTTCGAGTAAACATATCAAATCAAGTTGATCCTCTCATGTAAATAAATAAGTCTAAACTGTAAAAAAGCATTTCTTTTTACAAACTTAAACTATTAGATTTTCAAGAGTTATAATTCAAACTTCATATTATATAAGGGACTTATGACAATTTAAAATATTATGCATGTAAACACTTAAAAGAACACATTTATCATGCAGCCTATGTGGATCGGAAAGTTCCTTTGAAACAGATGATCGGCTAAACTGAGTAGGAAGGTCTCAAAACCAACAGGAAATGCAAAATAATGATGTCTGCTGGAAACAGCATCTGCGAACGTTGTTGTTTTATGCGGCCCACGTTAGATATTGACTACCCTCAGAGAAAAAATTTTCTTGTTTATAATTTTACCTCAGAACCATAATGTAATATAGTATCAGTTCACATTGATATTATAACCAATTTGTAATTTCTGAATAGAATTCATGTATTTGAACATCTTATACGCCAATAACAAATATATGATTCAAGAGAAAAAACTTATTTAGAAAGGAGTTTTTAAATATAGAATAACCACGAATGTGTCACTGTATGATGTTATGATGGAAATTGCCAATTCAAGTATACGTTGTTTCTGAAATTTTTAGTTTGAAGAATATTCCTATCCTTTCTTCTTCTATTCTCAACATTTCTTAGGATGCTTTCAAAATATTTTGAACCAAATTTAATTTGTACAAGTTATGTAGTTATTTTAAAATTCAACTAAAATACGATAACACCAGCTTAAAAATTATCTTTTCCTACAGTTACCTAACAATGTACATGTTCTCTCACTGATTTGAGAAAGCAAAGTGGCCAATTCGCTCATCAGTGAGACAATGTTAACATTGTCTCACTCTAATTACTTTGTCTCACTCCAGATTTGCAACGTGAAGGCACGAAATAGTGAGCGCGTAACATGCAGGCAACGTCGTATGCGCACGAAATACGTTGGCAGCACTGGCTGTAAATCAGCTGGTCAGCTGTTGTACTGTTGTATTTGTCACTTCACCTTCACATTAAATGTTATATTAAAAGTTTACTTCTGTGTAAAAATAGGTTATGTTTCTTCACAAATTTATTTGTTTTATGGTAACTGTAGAAAAAGTATAATGTGCAACTCGTGTTTAAAGTACAATTGCCTCACTCGAGAAACCATTCCTTACTCGCCTACGGCTCGTGAGTAAGGATTTCTCTCGAGTGAGTCAATTGCTCACTTTTCTCACTAGTTGCACAATAGTTATTTGTGCAACTAGTGAGAAAACCTTACTCACGAGCCTTAGGCGAGTGAGGAATGGTTTCTCGAGTGAGGCAATTGTACTTTGCACTCGAGTTGCACATTATACTTTTCCTACAGTTACCATAAAACAAATAAATTGGTGAAGAAACATAACCTAGTTTTACACAGAAGTGAACTTTTAATATAACATTTAATGTGAAGGTGAAGTGACAAATACAACAGTACAACAGCTGACCAGCTGATTTACAGCCAGTGCTGCCAACGTATTTTGTGCGCATACGACGTTGCCTGCATGTTACGCGCTCACTGTTTCGTGCCTTCACGTTGCAAATCTGGAGTGAGACAAAGTAATTAGAGTGAGACAATGTTAACATTGTCTCACTGATGAGCGAATTGGCCACTTTGCTTTCTCAAATCAGTGAGAGAACATGTACATTGTTAGGTAACTGTAGGAAAATAACTAGTTTCATGAACAATGAACAAAATCAACTTTTTCTGCGATCGGTGACTGGGGACTGGTGACTGGTGACTGGTAACTGGTGACTGGTGACTGGTGACTGGTGACTGGTGACTGGTGACTGGTGACTGGTGACTGGTGACTGGTGACTGGTTTTAACAATGCTATTTGTTAAAACAGTATTGTTTAAATTGCAAGTAAATGCAATTATTTACTGTGTATGGTAATGCAAGGTTTGTTATCTATAGAAATAGCATTTATACAAATTATATTTGTATTGAATTTCTATTCTCGTATGTCTTCATTAGTTGAAGTAACATAAATGTGTGTCGTTTACAAACATATGTCTCTGAGTATCTCCAACATTTGGATTGATAGAGTTGACACACTGTTATGTTTACACTTGTAATTAACAAGACACGCTATTGCTGATGGCTTGGTGGTAACTACTGTACTCTTAATTAAATCACGGGTGGAAAGTAAAAAGGATTTTCATAGGGAAAATAAACAAAACTAATAAACCTAGTAAGGCTTGTTCCAAGCAAATTAAATCTATAGATTTAAAATGTTCTAAATGTTAATACTGACATAAGGCTGTTTACGGAGAAGGTGTTAGAGATGCTTTACCTACCTTACCGTATCCACAGATGTTTTAGTGTCAAGAGAGTTGGAATGTATATAAAGAACTATAAAAATATTGGTGTAGAGTAAATTGTAAACGATCCAAAGATTTTACTAACTAGACTTTTCATCGTAGTTATAAATACCCCCGCAGGAGCAAACCTGCAGACTAGGAAATTTCAATTGACTTAATTTGAATTTCACTTAAATCTATTTAAATAACATTAAGTTTAATAAGTACCTAACTTTTCTGCTACAGGGAGGTTGATGAAGTGTGTGTTTTAGTAAAATAGTGGTAGTTAGTATAAAAAAAATAAAAATTCATCAAAATACGATACGTATGTAATGTATACGTATAGACAAGCAAACTACAACGGTTTAGTTATTCTTCATAAGAATAACATGATAATTATTTAAAAACTTTTTGAAATTTCTCCGTAATCCATAACCGTCCAATAACACTTCAATATAGTTTTTTTTGTCCTTCAAAACTTCAGTATAGTGGATTATTTTTTAAGCTCTTCAAAATAGTTAAGATAAAAATTAGACAATTTTTTATGCTGAGGGTTGTAAATGGGAAAACCCAATTTTTACCCCATAAAACCCTGCTCCCATTGTCCAATCATTGGTTCGCGAACTCATTAAAGTTTATCCCTCCCTACACGTTCAAGCCAAATTTCATCAAAAACTGAAAAAAAATTACTCAAGATATCACGTTTACGAACACACACACACACATATACATATATAACATTTTTAAGGAATAGTGTTTTGGCATCTGGAGACATCAAAATGAAAAAGTAAATCGGTCCCGGGCTTGGTCATACCGTGCCGCCTACGGTAACGTAGGGACAGCTGAAACTCTCTCTCTTTTATTTCCAATAAAAATCCAAACGGGCTATTGAATCCTACAAAAACCATCTGTTGAAAGGTAATATAACCCTCGGCAAGGTGATTTAGTAAAATCTTCCTCGGTACCTGTGTGTATTTGCAAGCCAAAGTTAAACCGTAAAATAGTCAAAAGCTCATCATAGCTAATTAAGCAGATTACATGGGGAGCTAACAGTCCCTGACATAATTAATCCTCACATGAACTAACAAGATGTGTTCAGTCTAAAGTTCAGTTTGTGTTTCATGTAGAACGAAACCACATTACTCGCATGTATTACATTTTGCGTTTTATTTTGTACATTTAATAATAAATTTGAGTTCTATAAGGTCTGTCTTTCCTTCACTTGTTTCATAGAACTTAAATTCTAAGACTTGCTTAATTTTGAATAGGCAAACTAAATAACAATAATTATAGTTGAATCGATGAGATACTAATTTGGAAAACATGAAAAATCCTTTAAAATATTTTCCGAATCTGAATCGTCAGTATAGTTGCTGGTAACGTTATTCATTATGTAAAATAAATGTATAAAACGCACGACCAAAACAATATTTTCTATAGCTTAATTCACTTGAATCAATGTATTTCAATACATGATCAGCATTCTGTCACCGAACGTCCCTCTGAACACATGATATCGTTCAAATGCATAACTTCCTTTATGAATGACACGTTTGGCAACCATTGAAATAATCTTTTCACTTTAATTCCAAGTTTATGCTTTTGATGTCAATTTCTTTTCATATTTTGTTGATAAATTGATAGGAATTCAAATTATGCATTCCGTTTTATGATGTTTAAAATTAACATTGGAATAGTATACAGTATAACTCTTCCTTTGTACAATGAATCCAAATACAGTATTCAAACACGTTGCTCTTATAAACCAAAGCCATTTAAAACCATAGATCGAGTATCTATATTTTGAATCATAGAGTCAGAGACTGTATAAGATTAACCATACCAAGCGAGATTTATGTATACATTATTTCTCATACTGAATAAAAGTCTAAGGAACTAGTAAGATTCAGCTTCTTCACCTGATGTTCAATCATTGGCATTTATAAAATAGAAATAGCGCAAACTTCCGGATCAGATGAAGTAAAATTGTTTGTTTAAGAAACTAGCTTACTTAATCGAGTTTTTCTTTCAAGCAACGCATTCCAAATGTTCGCAAAATAAAACAGTTAAAGTAATTGACAAAAAGTAAAGAATGCAATATTAATCATATTTGCAGTAAACTTTTAACCCCTAAAGATGTTCAAAACAAGTATTTCATAAGATAAATATGTAAGATATGAGCTCTGGGAGTGGGGGGTTGACGGTTGGGGTTAGTGACAACAAATGTGCCACCACTCACAGCCACTGAACGCCCTTTTGAGTTTAGAGACGTGAATTTGGTTACGAAACATTATCTTCATTATTCTTTGTGTTTTCTCCGTAATTTCATAAGCTTTTCTGCGTAATATGTAGAAGAGCAGCACTACTATGTAACCCTCTATTTTAAGTTATAACTATTGCACCGCAAGTTTTTAAACTTTGACATTAACTATAACTATTTTTTTCCAATAGCCAACAGCCAAAAAATAGTCCACTATTATTTTAACCATACTATAACAATTGTCATTTTATACAATTATTTTCAATTATTACACTTTCTATTTTAAACGTTTCTATGAGACTTCTGAAGTATGTTATAAACTTGGGTTTAACAAGTGTATTACTTCAACTTATGTTATTCTCTTGTTATTACTTTATTATCCTCCGAATCGTTTCCTCGTAGAGTGACACGAGCATTGAGCATAATAATGTGTCAAAGGTTACTAGTTAAATGTGTATAATAATCAAGAAGGTTAAATATGTTTTATTATGAGCAAAATATCAACAATATATAAAAGCCAAAGTATTATCTGATTAAACATTACATTGAAAATCTTTATATGCCATACACTCACGTAATTTAACATATGTGTCTTACATCAACAAAACTAATTGGTAAGAATAAAAGTGTTTGACCAAGTCAACAAAATCTAAAATGATTAATTAAATGAGATACTTAGATGTATTATAAGATATTAACTGTAAATTTTATTTTATTTCACTGTCTTACTCGAGAATGCTTTCTTCCAATAAGACTGAAAAATGTAATGCAATCTGAACAAATACGTTTCACCTTTAAAACAAATAAATAAGATAGCTCGAGGTGTTAAATCTTAGGGACGTAACACGAGAATAAAAGACGATGTAAATCACATATTTTAGCTAGGAAGGCCATATACATGGATTGTACTTGGCAGTGTAACGGTTCCGCTCTCATAACTCTTACCTTCCTACATAAAACCAAAACGATCCGGTTACTTTGTATACCTTTATTGGTTGGTGTATATCAGTTATCTATCCATAACGTCCCCTACCCATAGGAAGGGAAGATGCTAAAGTTTCAATTTCTTAATAGCCTCTTTTACCCCAGACAGTATATACCATATACTATTATAAAATTGAGGTGGTGTCTGTCTGTCTGGGCAGCTGACACGACTAAAATACTAAACCGATTAAGCCAAAATTATGCACATAAATGGTCCATATATCTAGGAATATCGTAGGCCTATTCACTTCTTGGAGTTCCTCTCGGGCTACGCCCCTTGGATGTCCAAAGTTTTGAGGCAGGGGTTTAAAAAGTAAATATTAATTGGTCTCCATGGAAGCATGAGAAAATTCACAATGTTTACCTTTGTGTTGATATTTCAATGTAAAAAAGCAGAACTCTCAAATTGCTTGTTTCACAATTTATTTCAGACAGCTGATCCAAAGAAATTAAGTATAATATTTTACACAACTAGCCGATGTGGCAGGTATTATTATGTCGTATAAAATTATGTCGTTGATTATGGAAAAAAGATTCTATAATTGTTGCTGTATCAACCCAGGCTCTGTTTTCGATTTATTAAAGTTTTTAAGTTATGAAAATAATATTTTCGATATAATTTCACATAAACAGTAGGACACTTGCAATGTAGGTTATACTTTTTGTATAAATTTAGTGGTTTTTTGTTTATAAATTCAAACTACTTAACGAGTGTTTGGATTAGGTGATAAAGCATATAAAAACAAATCAAATTATCCTTTATTCATTTAGTACACAATATACACGAATCGTCAATAGTACATCTTCCCGTTGCGAAGCACGGGGAGCAGCAGCTAGTATAATATTATAATACTCTTGGTAGACTGAAACTTGTTTTTATTGACTATTTGCGGCTGTTCAAACACTTTATGGATCTCTAGCGCTTAATATTATCTATTATACCTCCTTATGATGAAGCTAGTGGCAGCTTAGAGTTGACTCACTATTAATTGGCAGATATTATCAAAAAGTATGAATTGCAGTCTATATATATTCATTTTTGACTTTTATGTTTAGCACTGATTAGCTTAAATATAATTCCAAAACACGATTCAGGTTACAAATTACGATTTTAACCATATATTTGTGGACTAGGGATGAAAACATAAACCAAAACACTCATGTATGTGTGTTATTCACTGATAAACAATTTTGTATAACTTCATTTATAATAGGCTACTGTGTAGAGTGAACAAGATACATTTAAATGGAAATTCCATAAAATGAAAGTTATTACAGAACAATGTTGGGGATTATTCTGTTTTAGGCTACAAGTTAAATATGTACACACGCACTTACTAATGTTACTTATACAACTCAAACCGTTGTCAATATTGAACCATATTGGAAGTCGGAACTTCTGTGGAGCTCCAGAAACAAAAGGGATTAGTTACAAAGTAAAAGGCTCCAGATTAAATAACTTTACTCAGTTTGATTAACTCTTCATCGCGAATGTTGTAATTTAATAAAAGATCTCGGGAAAAATTCACATCCCTGTAAACTTCCGACTGCAAAATTATTAAGTTTTGTTTCGATGCTAATGTAATATTTCAACGTCTAAAAGTAAGTATAATTAAACATGTTGAATTGTTCTTTGGACACATTAATGGCTACATTATAAATTAAATCCGGATGAACCCGGTTTTGCTCAACGGTACTTGTATGTTTTCATTGGACGCTAGGCACGAGTCCAGAATTGTTTGTCACATTACTTCAGGCTGGACCTAGGGGCTACGGCATTATCACTTAGTTCAAATCCATTGTTGATTTGGTGGGATTTGAACCCGGGACCCCAGGAACCGGAGTCCCGCGCTTTAACCACTAGATCAGCTCGCTTCCCCAACGGTACTAATATGGGAATATTATAAAATAAAAATACAAATATTTAAACATTTGCATTGGTAAAACAATGTCCAAAATGTATTTTTATTTTCACAATTTTTGACACATTATAAATATGAAAAGTGTATCAATCTGAACTTCCTGTTATATTTTACTCCTTTCCTTGGCCATATAAAGTGTACTAGCACCTGATCTGTGTTGGATTTAGCTTGCCGAATAATTAACTGATAGAGCCTATGAATACGAAAATGTGTTGTGTGAGTAAAGGATGAATGGAGTTCGTAAAAGGGATTAAATAGTTTAAACTGCAATTTGTAAGAATACAACTTAGTATAATGTCTCTACGAACATGTCACCAAATATCCTTTGATCAGTTACACCTACTTACAAAAAACACTTTTGACGATCAATTTTAAATGACACATCTACCAATAAGTTTGACCGATATGACCATTCTACCATTATATTTTAGCACCACTCAGGTTAAGAGTCTTAATTAATATTTTGTAATACATTTACAAAAAAAAATTTAAATGAATAAATTGAAATGGTTTTATCAGAACGTTTTAAAGATGTCGCCTAAACTAATGTAGCAGTCCTGTTTATTATTTAGGGCGAGTTAATTTGTGACCACGGTGTTTAGTACTGCTGTGTGCCCCTTGAGCCACCCCCTGAGCCGCTATATGGACAAATTAACCGTAAATAGCAGCCCTCTCGAGTTTACTCTCAACTGGATTTCTCTTCTTTAGCTTCTTCGAGCATTTTAATAATTATTTTCATGCAAACCTGTTAAACATTGTTATTACATTGAGTTAATTTTCATTCCGTATATTATATCCTAAGACTCGTGTTTTTAAGTGTTTTTGACATCGTAATTGCCAGTTCGGAACGATTTGGTTTTCATTTTACGAAATTATTGAGATTCGTCTCTTATTTTCGAAACAGATCCTGAAAGCCAGAGTATGAACAATTACATTTTAATTTTAACACCATTTGGGATTAAAACTTTAAAATAATACTTTATTGTAACATTCGATCGATTATTTTGTTAAGTATTTTTAGTATCCGGTTCCGTTTTACACACGATTGGTTGTACACCACGACACTATGTTTGGACTCCAACTTGATAAAACTCCCCTTCTTCCCTTGGGTTGTAAAGATGTATTTTGATCAAAGAACATATCCAATTCTTCAGATCAGAATGTGATCAAAACCCATCAATTTGCAGGTGGGCCTTCGATCAATACTGTCTTCTACAACTATTGGCTATATGAGATCGCTCCTTAAGTTAACTTTAAGCTTTAAGAAGGTCTATGTAATAAATCCAAGGTGAAATTAAAATCGAAACGGGGTTGCATGAGCGATAAGAGGGTTGCGTGATTGTTATAATAAAACACGAAAAGCCCTCACGCAAATGTCTGGTTCCACGAATGACCGCCCGCCCTAATGTTGCTTAAACTACCCTAACACGTCACTAGTTAACTTTCAACATTCAATGGCAAAGGTTGACGTATCTAGAGAACTTTAAATCTGATTTCATTTTTAAGAGTTGTTAGCCTCCGGATTACGTTTGAATATTTATAATGGTTTAAATACCTGCATTCAGTAATCCAATATGCTGCTTGTGGCAACTATAGTTTCGGTTCACAGGGAACCATCTTCAGGCCGTACAAGGCGTCGTTATTCACTTCCATATATGAAGGTCGTCATTTAATAAATAAGTACATAGAACACGAACACACGAAAACGCACATTCATACAAACATTTAACATTAAAAATACCGAGTACTCGGGAACACGAGACAGGGGACGCGACCGGGTGGAAGTTGTAGCTCGAACGGCTCGGTATTTTTAATGTTAAACGTTCGTGTCAATGTGCGTTTTCGTGTGTTCGTGTTCTATGTACTTATTTATTAAATGACGACCTTCATATATGGAAGTGAATAACGACGCCTTGTACGGCCTGAAGATGGTTCCATGTGAACCGAAACTATAGTTGCCCCAAGCAGCATATTGGATTACTGAATGCAGGTATTTAAACCATTTTAAATCTGATCATTTAATGTAAGAAAATCTTCTTTTGTCTGTTTTGTAATCTTCGATCCACCTTTTGTATCACTCCTAGCAATCGATATTAAATATTAACAATTAAATAAGCAATAATATATAATTAGTGTCAGTAAAAACAGTCAAAATTATCGACTTTGAAATAAATAAACGTTTATTGTAGGCCAGGGAACGAAGACATTGTAGCGGGAAAAATTCATGTGTAAGCCAGATTTGGTACAGTCGTAGGGGGAAGGGTCCTTAACACGCTAAAAGTAGGCTACCAAGTATCATATTGTTAGACATTTTGTCAATATTTCAAGAATATCGGTTATTGACCTTGGGCCTTCGTTGCCTAGACTATAAGGGGACTACGCTGAAACAAACTGTATCATACCTATTCGAGAAATATTATTATGACGTGTATTAGAGGTGGCTGTGGTATTACTTAAAAGCTTTAATCTTAGTTCAACTAAAGTCACATTTAAGAAAATTAATCAAAACCTTTCGCTGATTTTACCATTTTACCAACGCTAGTAGTGTGGAATGGATTTACTAAAGAAATCTAGATTTTTAACAGGGTAAAATAATAACGATATTAATACATTATAAACGAACGTGCTCAGCACGTTCTTGATCTACTTCTCCTTTTCGTTAAAATTTACAATCAGATAAACTAAATGACTAGAGTTAAGCTTTACGTTGAGTATTGTTTAGATGCACAATGCACAAGTCTGCAGTGTCCCAGTTTATAAGTTTACCAAGGGTTTGTTACAAGACAGTCAAGTTTTATCATCGTCAACCCTCTGGGGACAAATTACCTTTCAAGTTTTTCATAAGCAATTTGATTATAATATCGTCTCAAATTGATTTAACACAACACGATTGACGTAAATGAACATATTTGTTTTAGCTGTAGAATTTTGTAACGAGCCTTTTTCCTAGGGGGGTAAATATTTGCTATTTGGCCGCGCACCTATTGCCGGCATCAGCAAGCGGCGGCGGTGAAGCTAGCGAGCGCCCTTTGACCCGGCTTATCAGTGCCGATAAGCCTGGGATATCCTAGATTTTCAGGATAGCCTAGGACGGACATTCGAGTCGTGGATCCCGGACAGTGAGGATAGCGTGTGTCTAGTGAGACGACTGGGATACGTCGGTGGTGTACGTGGAGAGGAGTGAACGAGGTTGACAGTGGTGTCGGAGAACGTTGGTGGTGTGATCGCGCCGAGTGTTGGTGTAAGTTGGGTACAGACCCACTATCGGTGAGTGGACGACGTTCCTTACTTTTTGGTTTAAGAGTTGAAAGTTGTTACTAAAACACTCATCTCTGATTTGATTGCGAGAGTTAGAGTTGTAACCGTGCTGGTTAAAGCCTGACGGTAGTTAGGATTTATATTAGTCAGGAATAATATTAAAGTATATTCCTGACGGTTCTGGGCAGGTGCTAGAGCGCAAATAATATAATTTATTGACTGTAGTAGTTATTATTTTGCGTTGTACCAAGAGTTAGTTATATTACTAATAACTGTGAGGCCCGACAAACCTAGGCTGCACGATTTAGCGTGCGTAGTTGGGAACACGTGGCCAGCAGGCTAGCAGCTAATATTATTAGCCTATTAACAGAAGCCCAGCTAAGTAACATAAAGTTGGTAGTAGCAGTAGCAGTAGTAGGGTTGTTATTGTTTATTCATTTGATTATTTTAATTTAACCTGAACAGCTTATTTGGTAATCCAACACGTTATCTTGGTAGCTTGGATAGCGGAGTACCGGCTATCAGATAATATATTTATCTAGTGTGTGGAACGTAGTTAATATTTATTTATCTGCTACTAAGTAGCTCAATATTTTAATAGTGCAATTGCCATTTAGCTTTGCTTGTTTGGCTTGGTATTTATTGAGACCAGCTACTAGTGGTGTAGTCACTCTACCTATAGTGCACTCGTATTGTTATCTGATATTATTATTGAGTGAACTGTTTGATTGTTAGCTTGGGCATTAGAGTTGTGTATTGGATTATAGTGGCCTAGTAGACCCCGCCTGGTGATAACACGCGTTGTGTTGTGGTTTTTATTGGCAAGTCGTCGTGTAACTCACCGTGATTTAGGCACTCTGGGCTTAACTATTGGATAGTTAGGACGAAGCCCGAGTTGCGTAGTCAGCAACGACCCCCTAGGAGAGTGGAGAATCGGCGTAGGCCTGGTAGTGATTATTGCACGTTTGTCTTGGTGACTTGTTTTTGACTTGTTCACAGTGCCCGTGTATGAGCCAGTCCTATACCGGTTAGACCCGGCTATTGGCCTAGTGGTTTCCCTGACCTTATCGCAGACCCTGGAACTTTACCCAGCCATTGTAGGCTGAGCTATCCCCGGCAAACGGTTGTGACTGCACTGCACTTTTAATATTTATTTTTCCCAGTGCAGAAAATTTCGTCGCAAGATGGCGCCTGCGAACAGGGACTGAGGTTGGCAGTGGTGCTGAGTTGCTGACGTATTAACGGCGCCCGAACAAAATAATTTTATTTGTGCAGATTTGCTGCGGACTTGTGCAGATTGGCTGCGGACCTGAGCTGTTGAGCAGAGTTTTAGGCAGACCTGCTGTGATTTTATAGTCGGTTGGGTAGGCCTAACCTGTTTTCTGTTACAGCGTGGTGTGTTGTGAACCCTAATTTATTTAGTGGTTGTATACATAGATGTTAGTTAGTAATTTTAATTTTGCTAATTAATTGAGCCTTATCATTGGATATTATTTGAGTGAGAACCCTTATTGTGTATTTGTGGTTTGACTTTCACAACCATAATTGGTTTGATTTATTATTTTGCTAATTAATTAAGCTTTAGTGTTGAATATTATTTGAGTGAGAACCCTTATTGTGTATTTGTGGTTTGACTTTCACACCTATAATTGGTTTGATTTAATAGTACGGTGTTAAATAGATTTTAATCGGTTTCGCTCTTATTTTTGCGGATTAGTCGTAGTATTTGATTTTTAAATATGGTTGTGACTACGAGTACGACGTCTGTGCTGGGCGGTACGCCTATTACGTCTGCTATTGCTACGACTAGTTCTGGGGTTAGCTCCGAACTGTCGGTGATGACGACATCGTCATTGTGGCCGGCGTCTTCGCCCGTTTGGCCGACAATTTCTTCGGTAGTGGCTACGACGGTGACAACGTCTCTGACCTATTCCGTGCCAGCGACTATGTCCTTGGGGTCGCAGCCCCGGGACGGTCGCGTGGGTTGGATATATGACCTCTCGAAAGGGGAGCTCATGAGGACGATGGACCAGTATGGTTTGGTGACCACTGGGACTTCTGCTGAATTACGGCAGAGATTTTCGTCGTTTTGGAAGCAGCGGAATGCCCGTCGGTACAGCGAGGATAGGCTGTGTACGGCTGGGGCTGCTGCACCGACATATGTACCGCCGGCTACTACAACCATAGGGCATCCAGACCCCCCGAGAACCGTACCTCAGGTACTGGTTAGTACTGAATCGGACCAAACAGAGATATTCAGACTTAGCAGGGAGTTAGAGGCGGTCAAAGAGATTCTTGGGTTGTCTTTGGAGACTGATACCCGGACTCTTCGAGAACAACTTGCATTGGTGGTGCGACAGGCTAGGGGCTCGCCGAGTAATGGGGTCGGCTGTGGGTTCGAAAGACCCGCCAACCCTACGTACCCTGTTATGGCTGCTCCAATGCTTACCTTTGGGTTACCTAGTAGACCCGAGGGATGGCAGCGGCCTAATGATAGTTCTGAGAGACCAGCCCGGCCTTCTAGCTTGGAGCTGCCTCGAGGCTCGGATATGCTCTCAAATGAGGCCAGCAGGGTGGAGCCAAAGGATTGCTCCAAAATATGTAACACGGTACGGAAGTGGGGTTTGAGGTTTGATGGCCGACGAGACCCTGTGTCGTTCCTGGAGCGCCTTGAAGAGCTGATGGTCTCGTACTCTATAAAATCAGAGGACCTGCTCAGAGCGCTGCCGGAGCTGTTGCAAGGCTCAGCGCTTCTATGGTACAGGAATTGCAAGGAGCTCCTGTATTCATTCGAAGCTTTTCAGCATCAATTTGAGATCCAGTTCCTTCCACCTGGTTATCAGAGGAATTTGGATGAGGAGATCCGGAAAAGGACACAGGGTGAAGGCGAGCACTTCCGGGACTACGTTGTTGCCATAAGTACCTTGCTTAGGCGTAGCGGTACGTTGTCGGAGCATGATAGATTGGACTTGATCTACAACAACATGCGACCTGAGTACAAACTCATGGTGCGAAGACGGGACTTCCGCAATCTGGCCGAGATGATTGAGTTGGCTGAAGATTATGAGGCCTATCTGAGAGAGAAGGCAGCCTTCCGGCCTCCACCTTTACCCAACGTAGCGCTGGTTTTGGAAACCGCCTACGTTCCCCGGAAGAAAGCTGAGAAGAATCTTGTGACTGTCACGTACGAAAGAAGTAGTTTTGAGAGACCGTCTCCTGAAGCCAAGTCAGTTGGGCAGCGGGTTGGCTCGTACTCGATCGAGGCTCGTGTACGAAGGCCCGCAATGACAAGGAAAGTGGCTGATGGTGTACGGTGCTTTAGGTGCCAGGAGACTGGTCACTTTGCCAAAGAATGTGGCAAGCCAAGGACCGTCTCCTGTTATGGGTGTGGGAAACCCGGTCTTACTGTGAACCAGTGTGGATGTCGTGCGGGAAACGGCAGGCCAGCTCAGACATCAGGAGGTCAACTGGGCAAGGCCACCGACAACGAACGACCTCAGAAGAGTGGTCCGAGTGGCTCGGAAAACTAAACAGCCTGGTTGGTGGAGTAGACGAGGACCGGCTAACTTTGGAATCTAGGCCCTTTGTTGAAGTTGTGCTGATGGGCAGCGTTTTCGTGGCGTTACTGGACACTGGGTCCGTCGTCAACTTGGTTGGGCGAGGAGTCGCCGAACATCTTCAGCGCCAGGGGATAGAGCCATGTAAGAAGGCCACTCCTCTAAGGATGGCAGATGGGACACGGTCGAGGGCCGAGTATTTGTTTCGGTTAGCAGGAGAAGCTGCGGGAAGACGGTGGATAGGAGATGCCTTGTACGTCCCCACTCTCACCACAGACATGGTTCTGGGTATGGATGTCATCCGAGACCTCGGATTGGTGACATGTGGGACAAAGGTAGTAAGAATGGGCGTGGGTGATGACTGTTCTGGCCAAGGTGGCCGCATAGACAGTGTCAAAATTGGTGACGAAGACTCCGAAGGCCCTTGCAATGGAAATCCCCGTCTGGTTCGTGATGCTAAATAATTCAACACCTTGTTGGCTGGTAGTGGCAAGTAGAAGATTTTTTATTTGTTTTAAGTTTGAGACCCGTGGTAAAAGAGGAATCATTGGGTTAAGAGCCGGAGTATTTTGTTTTGGCCGGAGTTCAAAGATTTTTTTTCTTTTTGGCCGTTTTCTTTTTTTTCATCCCGATGTAAGTGGGGGATGTAACGAGCCTTTTTCCTAGGGGGGTAAATATTTGCTATTTGGCCGCGCACCTATTGCCGGCATCAGCAAGCGGCGGCGGTGAAGCTAGCGAGCGCCCTTTGACCCGGCTTATCAGTGCCGATAAGCCTGGGATATCCTAGATTTTCAGGATAGCCTAGGACGGACATTCGAGTCGTGGATCCCGGACAGTGAGGATAGCGTGTGTCTAGTGAGACGACTGGGATACGTCGGTGGTGTACGTGGAGAGGAGTGAACGAGGTTGACAGTGGTGTCGGAGAACGTTGGTGGTGTGATCGCGCCGAGTGTTGGTGTAAGTTGGGTACAGACCCACTATCGGTGAGTGGACGACGTTCCTTACTTTTTGGTTTAAGAGTTGAAAGTTGTTACTAAAACACTCATCTCTGATTTGATTGCGAGAGTTAGAGTTGTAACCGTGCTGGTTAAAGCCTGACGGTAGTTAGGATTTATATTAGTCAGGAATAATATTAAAGTATATTCCTGACGGTTCTGGGCAGGTGCTAGAGCGCAAATAATATAATTTATTGACTGTAGTAGTTATTATTTTGCGTTGTACCAAGAGTTAGTTATATTACTAATAACTGTGAGGCCCGACAAACCTAGGCTGCACGATTTAGCGTGCGTAGTTGGGAACACGTGGCCAGCAGGCTAGCAGCTAATATTATTAGCCTATTAACAGAAGCCCAGCTAAGTAACATAAAGTTGGTAGTAGCAGTAGCAGTAGTAGGGTTGTTATTGTTTATTCATTTGATTATTTTAATTTAACCTGAACAGCTTATTTGGTAATCCAACACGTTATCTTGGTAGCTTGGATAGCGGAGTACCGGCTATCAGATAATATATTTATCTAGTGTGTGGAACGTAGTTAATATTTATTTATCTGCTACTAAGTAGCTCAATATTTTAATAGTGCAATTGCCATTTAGCTTTGCTTGTTTGGCTTGGTATTTATTGAGACCAGCTACTAGTGGTGTAGTCACTCTACCTATAGTGCACTCGTATTGTTATCTGATATTATTATTGAGTGAACTGTTTGATTGTTAGCTTGGGCATTAGAGTTGTGTATTGGATTATAGTGGCCTAGTAGACCCCGCCTGGTGATAACACGCGTTGTGTTGTGGTTTTTATTGGCAAGTCGTCGTGTAACTCACCGTGATTTAGGCACTCTGGGCTTAACTATTGGATAGTTAGGACGAAGCCCGAGTTGCGTAGTCAGCAACGACCCCCTAGGAGAGTGGAGAATCGGCGTAGGCCTGGTAGTGATTATTGCACGTTTGTCTTGGTGACTTGTTTTTGACTTGTTCACAGTGCCCGTGTATGAGCCAGTCCTATACCGGTTAGACCCGGCTATTGGCCTAGTGGTTTCCCTGACCTTATCGCAGACCCTGGAACTTTACCCAGCCATTGTAGGCTGAGCTATCCCCGGCAAACGGTTGTGACTGCACTGCACTTTTAATATTTATTTTTCCCAGTGCAGAAAATTTCGTCGCAATTTGAAAGGTAAAAATATGAACATGTGTCGAAAATTGGTAAATAAGACATACCTTGGCTAATGCAAATCATACAAATTGATTCATATATATAGAATTTATGTATGTAAATTTGTAGGTACAGTTAAAAGCTCACCCCTTAAGTCAAAAGTTAAAATATCAAGAAACAAGTCACGAGAAAGCTTTATTTTGGAGTATTTCACGATTTATTTATTACTTATGTTAGAAAACGGAACACACAATAACAGATATAATTATCATATTATTGATTACCATGCAACTAAATTTAAACCATTTTATAAATACATCAACTGCTCATTTAGATTAACTCCTTGTTTTATATTAAGCCACAATGAATCTTGTAACTTTTAGACCGACTTAATGTAATTGGAACAAGTTTTTATATAGCCTTGTTTTGGCTTTCTTTTATCTTAAAAATTTCTAATTTAAAATATATATTATTTTATAGTTTCTACCGATCTCTTAGTTCTTTTCAATTAACTTAACCCATTCTTTTGATTAATTTTTGCTAGCTGTGGTACAAATTTGGAATGAAAATAAAAATTAATGTAGAGTATCACTAACTCTGTCTGACATTCATCGAAAGAGGAAAGGTCACAAAAACATTCCAGGGCATAACGCATAAATAACAATGCGCTTCTAGGGTCCTTTTTCCGTATTAATTGAATCACTTTATGTTCGCTTTCAACGATTGGCTACAACTCTGCATATTGTATTTGGGATGTTTATTTATGTCTATTTCGTTTAGCTACCGAATATTTCCCATGCTAACATTATTCGTCTAGTTTCCATCCATTGGCCGTTAATAAATACAAGTATAAAATGGTTTATGTATATGTCAAATATGCTACTGCGGTAGCTTATTGTATCTACTCGTGCTCAAGCAATAATACTGTGGACGGGCAAAAAGTATCCTAACCTGTTTTATAAATAGCAGCGAGTTTATACAGTAAATTGTGGCTAATGGAGTGAAGTCACGCTCGGACGTGCATTTGAGATTTAAACCACAAACTGGCAATGCCTTAGTTAAAACCACCCACCATAATTACAAAGGTAGTCTTGTGCTTTTATGTACGACGCCTAATTTAGTATGCGAATTTCTTCTATTATTACGTACATAACTAAACGTATAAACTCCTTTTATAATTTTTCGATTTCCAGTAAAATCGTTTGCAGTTTTATCTCTTTAACAAAAATCTACGAGGTGGAAAATAAGGCCGGGAATACTCGCCCGTTAAACTTCTACAGACAATACTAGGAATATACGAATTATTGAACTAATTTATTTTCACAGGATTAGCAGAATAATTATAAATTAAACAAACAGAGAATGTCAGCTGATGAGTGATTGTTGTTACAGCCATGTTTGTGCTCGCTGGTCTACTCATGGTCGCCGCCCAGTCCTTGTCCCCAGCCCACGTCTGACAATGTCAGCTGATGAGTGATTGTTGTTACAGCCATGTTTGTGCTCGCTGGTCTACTCATGGTCGCCGCCCAGTCCTTGTCCCCAGCCCACGTCTGACAATGTCAGCTGATGTGTGATTGTTGTTACAGCCATGTTTGTGCTCGCTGGTCTACTCATGGTCGCCGCCCAGTCCTTGTCCCCAGCCCACGTCTGACAATGTCAGCTGATGTGTGATTGTTGTTACAGCCATGTTTGTGCTCGCTGGTCTACTCATGGTCGCCGCCCAGTCCTTGTCCCCAGCCCATGCCTGACAATGTCAGCTGATGTGTGATTGTTGTTACAGCCATGTTTGTGCTCGCTGGTCTACTCATGGTCGCCGCCCAGTCCTTGTCCCCAGCCCATGCCTGACAATGTCAGCTGATGTGTGATTGTTGTTACAGCCATGTTTGTGCTCGCTGGTCTACTCATGGTCGCCGCCCAGTCCTTGTCCCCAGCCCATGCCTGACAATGTCAGCTGATGTGTGATTGTTGTTACAGCCATGTTTGTGCTCGCTGGTCTAATCATGGTCGCCGCCCAGTCCTTGTCCCCAGCCCATGCCTGACAATGTCAGCTGATGTGTGATTGTTGTTACAGCCATGTTTGTGCTCGCTGGTCTACTCATAGTCGCCGCCCAGTCCTTGTCCCCAGCCCACGCCTGACAATGTCAGCTGATGTGTGATTGTTGTTACAGCCATGTTTGTGCTCGCTGGTCTACTCATGGTCGCCGCCCAGTCCTTGTCCCCAGCCCATGCCTGACAATGTCAGCTGATGTGTGATTGTTGTTACAGCCATGTTTGTGCTCGCTGGTCTACTCATGGTCGCCGCCCAGTCCTTGTCCCCAGCCCATGCCTGACAATGTCAGCTGATGTGTGATTGTTGTTACAGCCATTTTTGTGCTCGCTGGTCTACTCATGGTCGCCGCCCAGTCCTTGTCCCCAGCCCACGCCTGACAATGTCAGCTGATGTGTGATTGTTGTTACAGCCATGTTTGTGCTCGCTGGTCTACTCATGGTCGCCGCCCAGTCCTTGTCCCCAGCCCATGCCTGACAATGTCAGCTGATGTGTGATTGTTGTTACAGCCATGTTTGTGCTCGCTGGTCTACTCATGGTCGCCGCCCAGTCCTTGTCCCCAGCCCACGCCTGACAATGTCAGCTGATGAGTGATTGTTGTTACAGCCATGTTTGTGCTCGCTGGTCTACTCATAGTCGCCGCCCAGTCCTTGTCCCCAGCCCATGCCTGACAATGTCAGCTGATGTGTGATTGTTGTTACAGCCATGTTTGTGCTCGCTGGTCTAATCATGGTCGCCGCCCAGTCCTTGTCCCCAGCCCATGCCTGACAATGTCAGCTGATGTGTGATTGTTGTTACAGCCATGTTTGTGCTCGCTGGTCTACTCATGGTCGCCGCCCAGTCCTTGTCCCCAGCCCATGCCTGACAATGTCAGCTGATGTGTGATTGTTGTTACAGCCATGTTTGTGCTCGCTGGTCTACTCATAGTCGCCGCCCAGTCCTTGTCCCCAGCCCATGCCTGACAATGTCAGCTGATGTGTGATTGTTGTTACAGCCATGTTTGTGCTCGCTGGTCTACTCATAGTCGCCGCCCAGTCCTTGTCCCCAGCCCATGCCTGACAATGTCAGCTGATGTGTGATTGTTGTTACAGCCATGTTTGTGCTCGCTGGTCTAATCATGGTCGCCGCCCAGTCCTTGTCCCCAGCCCATGCCTGACAATGTCAGCTGATGAGTGATTGTTGTTACAGCCATGTTTGTGCTCGCTGGTCTACTCATGGTCGCCGCCCAGTCCTTGTCCCCAGCCCACGTCTGACAATGTCAGCTGATGAGTGATTGTTGTTACAGCCATGTTTGTGCTCGCTGGTCTACTCATGGTCGCCGCCCAGTCCTTGTCCCCAGCCCACGCCTGACAATGTCAGCTGATGAGTGATTGTTGTTACAGCCATGTTTGTGCTCGCTGGTCTACTCATAGTCGCCGCCCAGTCCTTGTCCCCAGCCCATGCCTGACAATGTCAGCTGATGTGTGATTGTTGTTACAGCCATGTTTGTGCTCGTTGGTCTAATCATGGTCGCCGCCAAG